>NC_057390.1:69529543-69858415 GCF_019320065.1 Cervus canadensis
TTCTAGTTCACTGGAGGTGTCAGATTAACATCAAGGATTAACAAAAGCCTTCTGTTACACTGTAGAATTATAAGATGATTTATTAGATAAGAAGCCAAGTGCAAGCTTTGTTTATAAGAATATTGACCTACTTGTCCTAACTATGAGGTTCTTATGTCAACTTTCTTAACCTGCCTTACATGAGTCATTACTTGTAGTAAGTTGACTGAGTTAAATGTCATTAAGGTTCCTGAGGGCCTTGAATGACTTAGTGCAATTCATGTTATCAGAAATCAAATCCCACTCAAAGTGGAGCTTCATTTGTTTTTGGCAACTTCAACAAAATATGCAGCATTAATCCAGTCTTTTGCCAAGAAAAGCTATATTTGAGGAGCTCATTCTTCCCCCCCACCTAAAGTTGCTGTAAAGATTTCTTGTTTCAGAAATCTTGTTACCAGAGACCTAAATGAAGTAGGAGGACCTAGATGCAAGCAATTAACATCTAACACAAATTAAGGAAAGTAAGAGCCAGTCCCTCTCTCTAGAGTGAAGTTGGCATTTACTGAGCAGTGATTCAGACTTATGGTATTTTTTCAGTATTTTCTAAATTAAGCATTTTTCCTGAACACAATAATAACAAATGCCTATGGTCAGACATTTGAAAGCAATTAAGAGGAAAATAACAGTCATTCATACTCCAAACCCCAAAATAACCACTTTTAACATTCAATCCAGATTCAACAAACAATATTCTAAAAATTAAGATCATACTATTTGTCTAATTTTGATTCTTTTTTCCCTTAACATTATACAAATTTTTTTCCATGCTGATAAATGTAGACTTACTTTATAGCCTGCATATGATTCAAACTCTTAGGAATATGAGTTCCTCCTTAAAGGAGAACTATTTTTAGAGGGAGGCATTGGCCAAAGTACCTGAATAAACAGCTGCTGGCTTTTTGGTTTCTTTATTTCCCTGTTTCTTAAAAGAAACTGTTAAAACAGTATATTTCTCCTGTGTAAATATACTTCCTGTAATCAAAATAGTATTGGGTGGTGGTTTGTATATCTACTACTTCAAATTTAAACACTTAGATTTTTGTGTATTTCCCTTCGGCAGGTGAATACTCTAAGTCAAGAACTGCATTCAGAGTTCATGGAAGTAATGAATGAAGTCTGGTCTAGCAGTCAGATCAGAAGTGCCGTCCTTATCTCAACAAAGCCAGGCTGCTTCATTGCAGGTGCCGATCTCAAGTAAGTTTCAGAAAATTTGAAATCACTTTTTATCTTGGCTAATGGTATGTTTTTTAGGCCTTATCATTTCTCATTTGAAAAGAAAGTAGAAGTAAGTTTTCTCTGAAAGTTACTTTTTGTGTTATTTTCATGAATATAAATAAAGGTGATAAAGAAAAGGCTTGTTGCTTAAACCTTATAAGACTGAATCCAGCCTTTCTTTAAAGTAGTTGAAAGTAGTTCAAGGAGCAGTATTTGAGTAGAATAAAAAAATTACTATAAAACCAAACTAACAATGAGATGCCCTTTTTTTCTATCAGACCAGCAAACATTTAAAAGTTTGAAAATACTATGTTAGCAAAGACTTGGGAAAATGAGAAGGTTGAGCATTACTAGTAGGACTGAAAATTGGTATAGCCACCTTGGAGAACAATTTGATAAAATTTAGTAAAACTGAAAATACATGTATCATATAATTAAGAGATACCTCATCTAGGTATGTATGCTGGAAAAATCCCAACCTTTGTTTTTAAGGACCCATACATGCATAAGGATGTTCAGTCCTGTGTAATTTACAATAGTGAAGAATTTGAAACAAGCTGTCAGCCATGAGGGAAATAGATAAGTAAATGTGGAATATTCTTTTTTTTTTTTTTTTTTAATGTGGAATATTCTTAAGATAAAGTGCGGGACTTCCCTGGTGGTCCAGTGGCTAAGACTCTGTGCTCCCATTACAGGGAACCAGGGTTTGATCCCTGGTCAGGGAACTAGGTCCCACATGCCACAACTAAGACCCTGTGCAGTCAGATAAATAAATAAAATATTAAAAAAAAAAAAAAAAAGATAAAGTGCTACAAAAACAATTCAAAGGATCTAACTAGATCTACAGCGTAATGTTAGAACCCAAGAATATAATGTTAAATTAAAAGAACAAAGCATCTCGCAAAATATTTGGTACAGTATATAGTTTATATAAACATTTTAAAACAACACATAAAATACTTCTCTGTATTGTTTATGGATACAATTACATAGTTGGTCTGAAGACTGTACTACAAGTATATGATAATGGATGTTTCAGGGTAAATAAAGTAGCTGATAGAACCTGAGGAAGTCAGAGAATACCAATACAACTAATATTTTCTTTCTTTTGTCATGGTATTTTATTTATATATATATATATATATATAAAACTTTTTTACACTTTAAAGCAAAAATGAGAGATGATATCTTAGTGTTTGTTTAATGGGTTAAAATGTTGACATTTGTTAATTCTGTAAAAAATAGGTATTTGTTTTATGATTCTTTGCAGTTTAGGTAATGATAGCCAGCATTATTGGCTTAGTAATTTGTATTTAACATACTTGTATATTTTTAAACTTTGTTCAATATGGCTGTGAGGAGATACCCCACGTCCATGGTAAGAGAAACCCAAGTAAGACAGTAGGCGCTAAGAGAGGGCATCAGAGAGCAGATAGACTGAAACCACAATCAGAGAAAACAAGCCAATCTGATCACATGGACCAGAGCCTTCTCTAACTCAGTGAAACTAAGCCATGCCGTGTGGGGCCACCTAAGATGGACGGGTCATGGCAGAGAGGTCTGACAGAATGTGGTCCACTAGAGAAGGGAATGGCAAACCACTTCAGTATTCTTGCCTTGAGAACCCCATGAACAGTATGAAAAGGCAAAAAGATAGGACACTGAAAGATGAACTCCCCAGGTCAGTGGGTGCCGAAATAAGGGAGAAATAACTCCAGAAAGAATGAAGGGATGGAGCCAAAGAAAAAATAGCACCCAGCTGTGGATGGGACTGGTGATAGAAGCAAGGTCCGATGCTATAAAGAGCAATATTGCATAGGAACCTGGAATGTTAGGTCCATGAATCAAGGCAAATTGGAAGTGATCAAACAGGAGATGGCAAGAGTGAACGTCAACATTCTAGGAATCAGCGAACTAAAATGGACAGGAATGGGTGAATTTAACTCAGATCACCATTATTGTGGGCAGGAATCCCTTAGAAGAAATGAAATAGCCGTCATAGTCAACAAAAGAATCTGAAATGCAGTACCTGGATGCAATCTCAAAAACCACAGAATGATCTCTGTTCATTTCCAAGGCAAACCATTCAATATCACGGTAATTCAAGTCTGTGCCCCAACCAGTAACGCTGAAGAAGCTGAAGTTGAACAGCTCTATGAAGATCTACAAGACCTTTTAGAACTAACACCCAAAAAAGATGTCCTTTTCATTATAGGGGACTGGAATGCAAAAGTAGGAAGTCAAGAAACACCTGGAGTAACAGGCAAATTTGGCCTTGGAGTACAGAATGAAGCAGGGCAAAGGCTAATCGAGTTTTGCCAAGAGGACGCACTGGTCATAGTAAACACCCTCTTCCAACAACACAAGAGAAGACTCTACACGTGGACATCACGAGATGGCCAACACCGAAATCAGATTGACTATATTCTTTGCAGCCAAAGATGGAGAAGCTCTATACAGTCAGCAAAAACAAGACTGGGAGCTGACTGTGGCTCAGATCATGAACTCCTTATTGCCAAATTCAGACTTCAATTGAAGAAAGTGGGGAAAACCACTAGACCATTCAGGTATGACCTAAATCAAATCCCTTATGATTATACAGTGGAAGTGAGAAATAGATTTGAGGGACTAGATCTGATAGAGTGCCTGATGAACTATGGGTGGAGGTTTGTGACATTGTACAGTAGAGAGGGATCAAGACCATCCCCAAGAAAAAGAAATGCGAAAAAGCAAAATGGCTGTCTGAGGAGGCCTTACAAATAGCTGTGAAAAGAAGAGAAGTGAAAGCAAAGGAGAAAAGGAAAGATATACTCATTTGAATGCAGAGTTCCAAAGAATAGCATGGAGAGATAAGAAAGTCCTACTCAGCGATCAATGCAAAGAAATAGAGGAAAATAACAGAATGGGAAAGACTAGAGATCTCTTCAAGAAAATTAGAGATACCAAGGGAACATTTCATGCAAAGATAGGCTCAATAAAGAACAGAAATGGTGTGGACCTAACAGAAGCAGAAGATATTAAGAAGAGGTGGCCATATATGCAAAACAGAAAAAGAGACACAGAAGTACAGAACAGACTTTTGAACTCTGTGGGAGAAGGTGAGGGTGGGATGTTTCGAAAGAACAGCATGTATATTATCTATGGTGAAACAGATCACCAGCCCAGGTGGGATGCATGAGACAAGTGCTCGGGCCTGGTGCACTGGGAAGACCCAGAGGAATCGGGTGGAGAGGGAGGTGGGAGGGGGGATCGGATGGGGAATACGTGTAAATCTATGGCTGATTCATATCAATGTATGACAAAACCCACTGAAAAAAAAATAAAATAAAAAAAATTTAAAAAAAAAAGAAGAGGTGGCAAGAATACACAGAAGAACTGTACAAAAAAGATCTTCACGACCCTCGATTATCTTATAAAAAGATAATCGCAGTGATGTGATCACTCACCTAGAGCCAGACATCCTGGAATGTGAAGTCAAGTGGGCCTTAGGAAGCATCACTACAAACAAAGCTAGTGGAGGTGATGGAATTCCAGTTGAGCTATTTCAAATCCTGAAAGACGATGCTGTGAAAGTGCTGCACTTAATATGTCAGCAAATTTGGAAAACTCAGCAGTGGCCACAGGACTGAAAACAGTCAGTTTTCATTCCAATCCCAAAAAAAGGCAATGCCAAAGAATGCTCAAACTACCGCACAATTGCACTCATCTCACATGCTAGTAAAGTAATACTCAAAATTCTCCAAGCCAGGCTTCAGCAATACGTGAACCGTGAACTTCCAGATGTTCAAGCTGGTGTTAGAAAAGGCAGAGGAACCAGAGATCAGATTGCCAACATCTGCTGGATCATCAAAAAAGCAAGAGGGTTCCAGAAAAACATCTATTTCTGCTTTATTGACTATGCCAAAGCCTTTGACTGTGTGGATCACAATAAACTGTGGAAAATTCTGAAGGAGATGGGAATACCAGACCTCCTGATCTGCCTCTTGAGAGACCTCTATGCAGGTCAGGAAGCAACGGTTAGAACTGGACATGGAACAACAGACTGGTTCCAAATAGGAAAAGGAGTACATCAAGGCTGTATATTGTCACCCTGTTTATTTAACTTCTATGCAGAGTACATCACGAGAAACGCTAGGCTGGAGGAAGCACAAGCTGGAATCAAGATTGCCAGAAGAAAGATCAATAATCTCAGATATGCAGATGACACCACCCTTATGGCAGACAGTGAAGAAGAACTAAAGAACCTCTTGATGGAAGTGAAAGAGGAGAGTGAAAAAGTTGGCTTAAAGCTCCACATTCAGAAAACGAAGATCATGGCATCCGGTCCCGTCACTTCATGGCAAATAGATGGGGAAACAGTGGCTGGCTTTATTTTTGGGGGCTCCAAAATCACTGCAGATGGTGATTGCAGCCATAAAATTAAAAGATGCTTACTCCTTGGAAGGAAAGTTATGATCAACCTAGACAGCATATTAAAAAGTAGAGACATTCCTTTGTCAACAAAGGTCCATCTAGTCATATGGTTTTTCCAGTAGTCATGTGTGGATGTGAGAGTTGGACTATAAAGAAAGTTGAGCACCAAAGAATTGATGCTTTTGAACTGTGGTGTTGGAGAAGACTCTTGAGAGTCCCTTGGACTGCAAGGAGATCCAACCAGTTCATCCTAAAGGAAATCAGTCCTGGGTGTTCATTGTAACTGAAACTCCAATCCTTTGACCACCTGATGAGAAGAGTTGACTCATTGGAAAAGACCCTGATGCTGGGAAAGATTGAGGGCAGGAAGAGAAGGAGACAACAGAGGATGAGATGGTTGGATGGCATCACCGACTCAATGGACATGAGTTTGGGTAGGCTCCAGGAGTTGGTGATGGACAGGGACGCCTGGTGTGCTGCATGCAGTTCATGGGGTCACAAAGAGTTGGACTTGACTGAACTGAACTGAATATTGTGTACTCTTCTTTGTTTATGTACAGCAATTAGAAATGTATAAATACTCTGTTTATTTTTTTTAAAAAGCAGAGTTATCTACATTAAGGACTTTTTCTTTTGGCTTGGTTATTTCAGCCTAGCAAGACATTGATGTACCCAATAGTAGCCACCTAAATCCTTAGGAAAATACTTGCAGCTTCTTTGAGGCTAGCTGAGCCATTCCCAGCACACAAAATGACAGGAAATCAGTTATCTTTGATCAAAAATGAAAAACTCGCAGCTTAAATGTGTTCAGAAACAGCTAAGTAGCAAATGAAGCAACCTGAAATTAAAGGATGTTGAGGAAACACTGTTGTAAGAGAAGCTTTTTTCTCTGTCATTTCCACTGATGTTCAATCTGAAAGCTACCTGATAATTAAAATGTTTAATCTGATCATGAAATTATTTACCAGAAGATGGTTTGTAATCTAATGATTTGCTATCAAAGCAGATATAGATTATTCACCATGTTTTGTTCATGTTCCCTGAATTTTATAGAGAGATGATGTCACTAATATTAGTGCTATCTGAGAAAAAATCATTCTTCTTAAACTTCTGAGTATTTGAAGACTCACTGCCAAATATTGATATATGGTTCAATGAGGTTATGGTGGATGAAGTACTGAATAAAGTGAATTGTAGTTTTATCTTTGGTTTTTTTTTTCTTCTGTTCTCTGCTTTCATGTTTACTGCAGCATGTTAAATGCTTGCACGACCTCTCAAGAAGTAACGCAAATATCACAAGAAGCACAGAAAATGTTTGAGAAACTTGAGAAGTCCACAAAGCCTGTCGTGGCTGCCATCAATGGATCCTGCTTAGGAGGAGGACTTGAGGTACGCTTTATAAGTAATTTTTATACCCTCACATATCTTAAGATGCTATAAAACTACATTTTTTAACATTCTAATTTTCCTTCATTTGTTTGAAGCTTGCCATTTCATGCCAATACAGAATAGCAACAAAAGATAAGAAAACAGTATTGGGTTCCCCTGAGGTCTTGCTTGGAATCTTACCAGGAGCAGGAGCCACACAAAGGCTGCCCAAGATGGTGAGTTTAAGATCTCCATATGAACTTGAGATCCTCAGTCCTATGTATCCGTTTGATCTATTTCCTGTTGTACAGAAGGTATTGTATGTGTACTCATGGTAAAATTTAGAAACCAAATAAAATATGAATATATGAGATCAATGTCTGTTTATTTTTTTAATTCCTTAATCAAGATGATTGATCACGGGCCTTTGTTAGTCCCTAAAGAAGGGAAGAGATGAATAACATACATGTCTTGCTTTCTTAAACTTACAGTTTAATTTGTTCCTTCTCTGCACAGTACCATCTTATCAGCTTTTCAGATCCTTGGATCTTATCTCATGATAACTGTAAGAGACAGACCTTTTTTTTTGGCTGCACAGCATGTGGAATCTTAGTTCCCTGACCAGGGATCAAACCCTCGACAGTGGAAGTACAGTCTTAACACTGGACCACCAGGGAAGTCCCTGGAATATCTCATTGTATTCTATAAAACCAAAAGGGTCCCAATCCAGCTTTTGAACTATTAAGAAGGGGAAGGACAGTGAGACCTGGAGGCTACAGAGCAATCTTAACATCAAACATGAGGACTGCCTGAACTTCATGGCCTCTGGCACTATAGGTTCTTCAGGAAAACAGCACTCCACAGAAATGCTCTTTGGAGAGAAATTGATATGAGTTGGACACAGAAAAATGGGAAAACTTATGGTATTCATTCTGATAATAAATAGTGTATATTTCTTCATAGAAATTGTCAAGAGGATTTATTGAAAGAATGAATATGCCTATATGTGTATAAAAAGTATAGCTGAGTTTCTTTTGTTATTGTTGGAAGAGGGGGGTATTTCCGTCCCCTCCCAGGGATTGAACCTGGGCCCCCTGCACAGGTTGAGAGTGCAGAGTCTTAACCACTGGACCACCAGGGAAATCCCAAGTCTGAGATCCTTTGTAAAGACATTTTCAAAATGATGAAGTTTCTCAAAGTCTCTACTATTTTAAATATTATACAAATGATAGAGAAGAAACTCAAAATGACGTAATTGTACAATTTTAGAAAACATGAGTTTTTTTTTCTCTACTTTATCAATCCATAAGACAGAAATCCTACATACTGAATTAAACAAGATATATAAAGACATTTTCACTTCAAGTGGAGGTTTCTAAAACTAAAAGTTACCTGAATGTGTATCAGTGTATAAAATTTCATTATTTGATATATAGCATGAAAATCTGGTTTGACTTTTCTTATTTTAATAATTATTTTGCTCAGTTGTATGATTTGTAAATTGTAATTGTCACTCTGATATTTTTCCCCTTCTACTCGAATCCTTGCTTCCCTGTTAGGTGGGTATACCTGCTGCTTTTGACATGATGCTGACTGGTAGAGGCATTCGTGCAGACAGAGCAAAGAAAATGGGACTGGTTGACCAACTGGTGGAACCACTGGGTAAGTGTTAACATGACTCAGAATTGAGCCTTATGAAGTTAAATATTTTCTTAAAGTGCTAATATCTTGAATATTGGTTAAAGTAAAATTCATATACTTAAGAAATGAGTCATTTGCATTTCTCTACTGATGAACAATATTGAGCATCTTTTCCTGTGTTTATTGGCCATCTGCTGTATGTCTTCTTTGGAGAAATGCTTGTTTAGATCATCCACCCACTTTTTGACTGGGTTGTTTGCTTTTCTGATAGTGAGTTGCATGAAGGTGAAAGTGAAAGTCGCTCAGTCGTGTCCGAGTCTTTGCAACCTCATGGAATTTTCCAGGCCAAAATACTGGAGTGGGTAGCTGTTCCCTTCTCCAGAGGATCCTCCCAACCCAGGGATCAAACCCAGGTCTCCCGCATTGAGGGCGGATTCTTTACCAGTTGAGCCGCCAGGGAAACCCAGGAATACTGGAGTGGGTAGCCTATCCCTTCTCCAGTGGATCTTCCTGACCTAGGAATCAAACCAAGGTCTCCTTTTTTGCAGGCAGATTCTTTACCAATTGAGCTATCAAGGAAACTCCCTTCATGAGCTACTTGTACATTTTGGAGATTAATTCTTTGTTGGTTGCTTTGTTTTCAGTTATTTTCTCCCATTCTGAAGGTTATCATTTCATCTTGTTTATATTAATAGTTTCCTTCACTGTGCAAAAGCTTTTAAACTTTATTAGATCTCATTCATTACTTTTGTTTTTTATTTCCATTACTCGAGGAGGTTGGTCAAAGAGGATCTTGCTGCAATTTATGTCAGAGAGTTCTGTTTTTCTCTAAGAGTTTTATAGTTCCTGTCCTTACATTTAGGTCTTTAATCCATTTTGAGTTTATTTTTGTGTATGGTATTAGAAAATGTTCTAATTTCATTCTTTTACATGTAGCTCTCCAGTTTTTCCAGCACCACTTATTGAAGAGGCTCTCTTTCCTCCATTGTAGTTTTGCCTTCTTTGTCGTAGATTTCTTGACCATAAGTGTGCAGATTTACTTCTGGGCCCTCTGTCCTGTTCCATTGATCTATATTTCTGTTTTTGTGCCAGTACCATACTGTTTTGATGACTGTGGGGTCTTTTGTGTCACCATGCAAATTTTAAGATTTCTTTCTTCTAATTCTCTGAAAAGAGCCATTAGTAATTTGATAGGGATTGCATTGAATCTGTAGATTGCCTTGGGTAGTATAGTCTTTTTGACAATATTGATTCATCCAATCCAAGAAAATGGTATATCTTCCCATCAGTTTGTGTCATCTTCAGTTTCTTTCATTAGCATCTTATAGTTTTTAGAGTATAGATCTTTTGTCTCCTCGGTTCCCTACCTTTTTTCTGAGACCTCGACCTCACATATGTTAGAAGCTCTGTTTTTCTTTTTCATTCTGTTTATATTTCTTTGCCATATATTCCAAGTTTCCTGATTTTTTTCTTCTTCACTGTATAATTTGCTATTAATCCAATCACCTGTATTTTTTGTTTCAGCATTGTTTTTTTCTCATATTTAGAAGTAACATTTGATTCACTGTTAAATCTTCAATTTTTCCTTATTATGTTTCTGTTTTCCTCTATCTTCTTGAACCTACAGCATGACTTTACAGTAACCTTTCTAACCTTTGTATCTGCTTATTCTGTCTTTCCATTTTCTGCATCTATCAGTCAATTTGTCTCCTAGTCATTTTTTTCTTACTTTTTTTCATGCCTTTATAAAGATGGCTCTCTCCCTGACCTCAGATAGTTTCCTCTAATGCACGTGCAGAATGATAACTTGGCCAGAGTTTCAAGGGGCCCCTCTGTAGGTCTCTGAAGCGCTTCTTTTCTGTAGCAACTGATCTCCCATATTCTTCCATAATTCCAGCATTATGACTTCCATGGACCCTGTGCACTTTTGTTATTCGGCAGTTAGTGACTTAGTTCGTTTTTTGTCTCCTCCACAGAGGCTGAAAATAGGGTGGATGTCTTAATGGAGAGATTGTTTGTATATTTGTTGCAGGTTTCTCCCTCTATTGGTATTTTGTTTCCTACATACCATAAGATTGCACCAGATTGCCTTGTCAACCCCAGCCTCCTCTCCCTCCAGTGTGGCTCTTAAAAGCTTTTGATTGAGAGCCTGGTGGGTGTGTGTTTTCAAAGGCTGTAAAAACAGCCTTTGGGGTTTTTGAGTGTAGCTCTTTATTTTCCTCCCTTCAATAAGTTTGGTGTCAGGCAAAGGCCTCAAGTGAAAAATCAGTTGATGTTTTTGGCAAGTTCCTCTCTCTGTGGAAGTACTGCTATGCTAAACATTATGACGCTGTGAGAGATTACACTCTAGCTTTCAGCCTCTTGTACCACTTTAGAACTTCACAGATGTTCCATGGGGGAAAACTAGCCTTGTATTTGATTTTTTCTAGTTCTGACCTATTGTATGTGACCACCAAAAGCTCTGATCATTTCACGTTCCCTCAGTAGCATCCTTTTGCCTGAGCCACATCCAGTCCTCAGCCCATGCCCAAAAGCATCACGTGCCTGCAGAAAAGAGAATGTCCACAGTTCACCTCTGACAGGCTCTTCCCTCTCTGGAATTCTATTTATATAACCTTTGTTGCTTCCACAGCTCTCTGGTATCTTTACAAAGTGATTTTGCAATTGACTTTTTTTCCAGTTTTGCAGCGAGAATACAAGTCTCATGAGACATAATACATCCTCCTCAGAAGTGGAAGCCAGATTTACTGGGCTTAAGATTTGTTTTCTCCCTGGAGTAGGTTGTTGCACCTTTGCTCAGTGTGACTTCTCTTTTTGAGTCCATAGTTCATGACACTGCCACCAGTTTCTAGTTTGTCTTAGAAACTGCACTGAAAATGGGTATGAGTCTTCAGCTTTGGTTTTCCTGGGATTTTGCCCACCTGGGGCTGAGCCAAGCCTGACTGACATTCCAGTCTGTTGTGTTCATCTTTACAGGACCAGGAGTAAAACCTCCAGAGGAACGAACAATTGAATACCTAGAAGAAGTTGCAATTACTTTTGCCAAAGGACTAGCTGATAAAAAGATCACGCCAAAGAGAGACAAGGGATTGGTAGAAAGTGAGTGTCATTATTAAAGAACAAAAACACAACTTCTCTCCAGGGAATTTAATTTGACTTGCTATACATTTGAATAAGGAAAAAATAAGTGCATTGTTTACTCTTAAGTGTAAACTAAGCCTTAGAGGATGCAATAACTCTGCTCTAAGCTCTAGTCCTGGACCTTACATTGTTAAAGACATTTTCAGAAAAAACTTTTTATTTTGGAAAATTTAAAGCAATACCAAAATGGAATAATATAATTGTGTAATAAATAACCATGTACCCAACACTCAGCTTTAATACTTACCAACTTACGTTTAAAGAAGTGCTTAGGTTGCGAGTTAGATTGTGTATATAGAATAAAGAACAGTTCTTTCAGAGAACTAGAATCACTGCATTTTTGTGGAGTTTACAAAACAAACTAATAATAGAGGCTGGGCCCTTACCAATAAGAAGCTAATAGCATTTTACCTTACAGAATTGACGTCATACGCCTTGAGTATTCCATTTGTCAGGCAACAGATTTACAAAAAGGTGGAAGAAAAAGTACGAAAGCAGACCAAAGGCCTTTATCCTGCACCCCTGAAAATAATTGATGTGAGTCTTTACGCCATCCTCCAACATCTCTCATGTTTCTTCCCTCTGTCTAGAGCAGTACTCTTTATTGCCATTCTTTCTGCACCATGCATGCCAGCACTAAAGTTCTTCATGCTGCTGTCAAAATACTTAACTAAAAATAACACATGAGCATAGCAAGCTATGAGGATTTACATAAATGGATATTTGGGGGAAATTAGTACCAGGCATACTTTTTAGTTAATGAGCTTAAAACTACCAGTTATAAACCAGGAAAGAAACCTATGTCTTATCAGTATAATAAGGCCAGTAAAATACCAGACATTAATTAAGAGGTAGTGGAAACAAAATTAATGGCTGTATTTTGTCCTTAGTCAAAACTATGGTCATTACCTAAAATATCTCATCGACTCTCCAATGCAACAATTATGAAATAGATGTAATGATATAGAGAAGCTCTGGAAAAGATAAGGGAGGATACTTAAAATCATCACAGAGTTGAATAAATTTCTGTCTAAAGGTAGACTTTAAAAGTTATAAAATCTTCAATCTGGAAAATCTAAGCTTTAAAGAGCATATGATCAAAGACTTCAGAATTGGAGACTGAATTGGTCAGCAAATATATTTTGAGCCAAAGACACCAAAGTACATTAGTTATGAAACATGGTCCCCTACCCTCATTCACCTGACAGTCTGAGTTGGGGAGATTGAACACATATATGGGGTAAGGCAGATGTCAGGATGAAGGGTGGTATGCAGCTGCAGGGGGTTAACGCCAGATAATCAGGATAGAGGAAAATTGCTAAATTCACTGAGAAGGGAACAATCCCTCTGAGCCAGAGAAATTAGGTAGAGCCTCATGGAATTTGACTTGAGCCCTGAAAAACAGGCAGAGAGTAGATGAAAAGAAAATAGTGCCAGGTAGGGATGGGCATTTTGAATAAAGTTACAGAAGTTGGAAAGCATGAGGCTCTTCAAGAAACATTAAACAAGATCAATTTTTGTGGAAGGATTATGAAATGTCTTCAGGCAGGCAGACTGAAGCTATATTTTAGAAGATAATGATTTAAGAAATTTGACCTTTGTCCTATATAGGTCATAGAGAACCATCTTCATGGTGATGAGTAAAAATGAATTAGAAATAGACAAAGTAGAACAATCAACTAGGAAACTATGCATAATTCAGACTTGAAGTTTGAATAAGACCCTGAGATAGAATAGTAAAAGCAAAAATATGGGGGTAGTAAAAGACTTGCCAAAGGGAGTTCAGTTTTAGAAGTGTTGAGATTAGATATTTCAGGAAGTTCAGGCAACAGTA
Source organism: Cervus canadensis (assembly GCF_019320065.1). NCBI lineage: Eukaryota > Metazoa > Chordata > Mammalia > Artiodactyla > Cervidae > Cervus > Cervus canadensis. The sequence goes on from NC_057390.1 coordinate 69,543,195, forward strand.
GTTTGGACAGAGAAGTCAGTTAAGGATATAGATTTATTTTTTAATCATCAATAAATTATGGTGATTGAGTACACAGTTATTTCTTTTATACTTGCCTTTGTACTTAGGATAGTACTTAACCCCAAAAGTTAAATTGGATTTCACAGAGATCATGATTAACGTGGTAAACTAAATGATGTTACTGAGGACAGATGAATGGAGAGAGAAAAAGGGCTGAAAGTGGAACTTAGGGGATCTGCTCATATTTGAAAAACAGGAGAGGAGCTGGACGAATAATTTGAGGAGGAGGGAAGGGAGTGAAGAGGAAACGATAAACCTGTTTTTGAACTCAGAAAGGGGGTGACAACAACTCTTTCTCTGACAAAATAACGATTCAAAGGATAAAGAGGTAGAATTTGAGCTGTGGAACCTCTGTATGCTTTTCATTTTGTGACCTTAATTCTCTTTCCTTCTATTTTATTTCCTTCCATTTTATGCTAGGTTTAGCAGTAGCCTCAGAGATGGAGAATTAACTGTCTTAAGCAATAAGGCACTCAATCCTCTTCTCTTTCTCACTTCAGTTTAGACTTCTGACTTTTTGAAGACTAACAACACTAGCATTCTTTTTTCAGCATTATTGAACATCTCAACCGTCCATTCCAACAAGGAACAAGTGCTCTCTATGTTTTTTAGGTAGTGAAGACTGGAATCGAGCAAGGGAGTAATGCTGGCTATCTCTCTGAATCTCAGGTAAAATTATTTCCTTTCAGTGTTTTACTATTGGAGACAGGATAACCAAGATCTAAAATGCTGTGTGTAAAACTGAAAAAAGAAAAACTATTCAAACTCTAGTAAAAAAAAAATGTTTTCTTCTGGTGGTTGTCATTTCTTCCGATTAATCTCACTGAGCCAGTAGATGCTGAGAAAACCATAGTAGTCCCCAGATGTTGGGTTGGACAAAAAATTCATTTCAGTTTTTCCGTTAAAATGTTATGGAAGGACTTCCCTGGTGGTCCAGTGGTTAGGAGTCCACCTGCCAATGCAGAGCACACAAGTTCAGTCCCTGGTCTAGAGGGATTCCACAGGCCGTGAGGCAGCTGAGCCCATGCACTGTGGAGCCCATGAGCCGCAACTGCTGAAACCCACACACCCTAGAGCCTGTGCTCTGCAACAAGAAAAGCCCCGCAGTGAGGAGCCAAGCACTGCAACAAGAGAGTACTCCCACCCGCCGCAACTGGAGAGAGCCCATGCACTGCAACAAAGACCTAGCACAGCCAAAAATAAATCTTACATATATATACATAAAGAAATTAAAGCCATTTAAAAAAGATGAGAAAACCTCAGCAAACTTTTTGGCCAGTCCAGTATTTGAACTTGCTCTCGGTAACGGCTTCCCTTACTTCCCTTGTGGCTCAGCTGGTAAAGAATCTGCCTGCAGTGCGGGACACCTGAGTTCATTCTCTGGGTTGGGAAGATCCCCTGGATAAGGGAAAGGCTACCCACTCCTGTATTCTGGCCTGGAGAATTCCATGGACTATACAGTCCATGGGGTTGCCAAGAGTTGAAAATGACTGAGCGACTTTCACTTTTCACTTTTGCTCAGTAACAAGGGTATAATGAGGAAAAACAGAGACAGAGTTATAATCCTTTCAAAAGGAATCCTTTGGACTTTTTGTTCTGTAGTTGGGCTGGATTCGTTGTGACATAATGAATACACTGGTAGGGAAATATGATTCTTAACTTGTTAGGCCTACAGATAAAACTGAATCCCAGCCTCCCTTTGGTAAACTAAAAGGGAAATTTTTGCACCCACTAAAACAAGAAAACAGAGTGACTCAGGAACCAACCTTACCCCTTCCACTTCCTAACAAGTTGGTGGATTACAGATTTTAATGAATTCGATTGCTTTGAAGTTTTAAGCAATCACTGAAGGATGATTCAGTTCACTTCAGTCGCTCAGTCGTGTCCAGCTCTTTGCGACCCCGTGAACCGCAACACACCAGGCCTCTCTGTCCATCACCAATTGCCAGAGTCTATCCAAACCCATGTCCATTGAGTCGGTGATCCCATCCAACCATCTCATCTTCTGTCACCCCCTTCTCCTCCTGCCCTCAATCTTTCCCAGCATCAGGGTTTTTTCCAATGAGTCAGCTCTTCGCATCAGTGGCCAAAGGATTGGAGTTTCAGCTTCAACATCAGTCCTTCCAGTGAACATCCAGGACTCATCTCCTTTAGGATGGACTGGTTGGATCTCCTTGCAGTCCAAGGGACTCTCAAGAGTCTTCTCCAACACCACAGTTCAAAAGCATCAATTCTTCAGTGCTCAGCTTTCTTTATAGTCCAACTCTCACATCCACACATGACTACTGGAAAAACCATATGACTAGATGGACCTTTGTTGACAAAGGAATGTCTCTACTTTTTTTTTTTTTTTAATGTCTCTACTTTTAATATGCTGTCTAGGTTGATCATAACTTTCCTTCCAAGGAGTAAGCATCTTTTAATTTTATGGCTGCAATCACCATCTGCAGTGATTTTGGAGCCCAAAAAAATAAAGTCAGCCACTGTTTCCCCATCTATTTGCCATGAAGTGACGGGACCGGATGCCATGATCTTCGTTTTCTGAATGTGGAGCTTTAAGCCAACTTTTTCACTCTCCTCTTTGACTTTCATCAAGAGGTTCTTTAGTTCTTCTTCATTGTCTGCCATAAGGGTGGTGTCATCTGCATATCTGAGGTTATTGATCTTTCTTCCGGCAATCTTGATTCCAGCTTGTGCTTCCTCCAGCCTAGCGTTTCTCGTGATGTACTCTGCATAGAAGTTAAATAAGCAGGGTGACAATATACAGCCTTGATGTACTCCTTTTCCTATTTGGAACCAGTCTGTTTTTCCATGTCCAGTTCTAACCGTTGCTTCCTGACCTGCATAGAGGTCTCTCAAGAGGCAGATCAGGCGGTCTGGTATTCCCATCTCCTTCAGAATTTTCCACAGTTTATTGTGATCCACGCAGTCAAAGGCTTTGGCATAGTCAATAAAGCAGAAATTTTTTCTGGAACCCTCTGCTTTTTCAGTGATCCAGCAGATGTTGGCAATTTGATCTCTGGTTCCTCTGCCTTTTCTAAAACCAGCTTGAACATCTGGAAGTTCACGATTCACATATTGCTGAAGCCTGGCTTGGAGAATTTTGAGTATTACTTTACTAGCATGTGAGATGAGTGCAATTGTGCGGTAGTTTGAGCATTCTTTGGCATTGCCTTTTTTTGGGATTGGAATGAAAACTGACTGTTTTCAGTCCTGTGGCCACTGCTGAGTTTTCCAAATTTGCTGATATATTAAGTGCAGCACTTTCACAGCATCATCTTTCAGGATTTGAAATAGCTCAACTGGAATTCCATCACCTCCACTAGCTTTGTTTGTAGTGATGCTTCCTAAGGCCCACTTGACTTCACATTTCAGGATGTCTATGTCTAGGTAAGTGTGAGTGATCACACCATTGTGATTATCTGGGTCATGAAGATCTTTTTTGTACAGTTCTTCTGTGTATTCTTGCCACCTCTTCTTAATATCTTTTGCTTCTGTTAGGTCCATACAATTTCTGTCCTTTATTGAGCCCATCTTTGCATGAAATGTTCCCTTGGTATCTCTTAATTTTCTTAAAGAGATCTCTAGTCTTTCCCATTTTATTGTTTTCCTCTATTTCTTTGCATTGATCGCTGAGGAAGTCTTTCTTATCTCTCCTTGCTATTCTTTGGATGATTGCTTTCCAGTAATAGAACAAAAGGTATCTGAAGAACTCAGGACAAGTTCCAGAGAAAACATTCTTTATCCTGGGTTGCTTACCACAGTGCACTCTGATGAATTCTTTTACATTATCACCAAGCACAACAACACATATGCACATATGTATACATATGTACACAAAGATTGAAGCATTTTTCACAAAATAATCAGCCTGTACACTGTACTCAGTATTTTCTGTCTGTTCTACTTATTACACTGTGCTAAATTCATGTCCACTGATGGATTTCTGCCTGTAGTTTGAAAAATCACTGACTTACTGAATAGAACCTACTTTACCAAGATTAGTAGAACATTGTTTCATGTTCTATTCAGACATGAAGGTAGCATTATTAGCAGGGGTTCCTTCTTTGAAATGCTATTTGCAACCATGTAATTGAACCAGTAGATTCTAGTAATGTTCATGATGGTAATAGCCAAAACCCAGTCATTTTACGAGTGCTCTCATTGACTCCCCACAACAATACTGTAAAATAGGTATTGTTTTTCCCATTTTAAGAATGAAGAAAGCTTCACAACTGGGAAGTGGCAGGGCCAGGCTTTAAACTGATTTCTTCCAAATACAGATTCTAAATCTCATGCTCTTATCCACTAACTTGAGACTTGTTCTCTGTAAACGTTAAGATACATTTAAAGTGGTAGATATCACATGGGGCAGCATACTACCTTGGAAAGAGAACTGAAGTTGGGAGTCATACTGCCTGGGTTCAGGTTTGCTTTCTGCCCCTTTGAGGCAGGGTGGCTTTGAGCAAGGTCACTTAATTTCTCTGAACCTTCTTTTCCCAATCTTTAAAATGAGAGTGGTGGTTGAGATAATTGGTCCACTCTAGTTCCATGATAAAAGTTGCCACAACCTCTGATGTAGAGAACCTTGAGAGCTCAGTTATATCCAAAACCTTGCAAAGCAAATCGTCAGAAGTACAGATGAGGAAAGTGAGAGAAAGACACTTGGCAGGAGGTGACCGACTTCTGCAGCTCAGGACCTGAGGCTTTGCACATGTTGCCCCTGCTCTGCAGAGAAACTGACCCGAAGGAATCCACGTCTCCAAGACTAGGAAGCTCTACCTTTTCTTCTTCCCCTTTACTTTCCAGAGATTTGGAGAGCTCGCAATGACCAAAGAATCAAAAGCCTTGATGGGACTTTACCGTGGTCAAACCCAATGCAAGAAGAATAAATTCGGAGCTCCGCAGAAGGAGGTTAAGTAAGTTCAACTCTGCCTAGGAAGTCGCTGTGGATTTCAGCACATGCTAAGCTCATTGATGCCTCAGTCTTGCCCTAAACCGCTTTTGCCCTAAACCGCTTTTGCCCTGATTGGTATAGACCCCTATCCTACCATGGACTTTATGGCTTTCAGAGTTGTGCCTGTGCTGAGTTTTCTCCAGACTTCTCTGTTGTTTAGTCCCTCAGTCATGTCTGACCCTTTTGTGACCCCATGAACTGTAGCCTGCCAGGCTCTTCTGTCCATGGGATTCCCCAGGCAAGAATACTGGAGTGGGTTGCCATTGCCTTCTCCAGGGGATCTTCCCAACCCAGGGGTCGAACCCATGTCTTCTGCATTAGCAGGTGGATTCTTTACCCCTGAACCACCTGGGAAGCTCTCCAGACTTCTCTAGTGGCTCCTATAGAGGCATTTTTGTGTCACCATTGATGTCCCCTGGAAATCTGGTTTAGGTTCCCCCTTCCTAAACCAAATACACACACTGTGTCCTGATTGATGACCTTGTCTTTCCCTGTGACTTGAGATACCATCTCTGGGAATTCATACTTTTCCGTCATTAAAAAACATAAAGCCTTAGAAATTCTCTGGTGATCCAGTGGATAGGACTCCAAGCTTCCACTGCCAGGTGCCTGGGTTCAGTCCTTGGTTGGGGAACTAAGACCCCACAGGGCTCAGGACAGCAAAAAATGAAATAAAACCGTAAAGCCTTATTCTAGCTGCTAAAGGCTTGTCCTTTGTTTCGCTTGCAGCCTAAGTATTTGAGTCCCCTTACCTGTTTCCTGTCTATTCTATTTAGCGAGGCTTTCAGTGTTATGCTGCCTAAATAGCTCTTCAGCATCTGAAGTTTAATAATGTCCCCAAACTCACCCTCTTGCTCAGTGGTTCTTAACCTGGGCACTCTTGTCACCAGAGGACATTTGACAATGTCAGGAGACATTTTTAGGTGTCACAACTGGGGAGGGAGGGATGGGACTGGCGTCTGGTGGCCAGTGGCCAGGAATGTTGCTCAACATCCTGCAGTACATAGGAGAGCCGCACAACAGAGTAACCAGTCCAAAATGCCGGTCGTGCCAAGGTTGAGAAACACTGTCTAGCTGAATTACACAAAGGGGCTTGTGAAAGCAGCTAATGTTACTTCCTTCTCCTGTACAGTCTTCTCTCACCTTTAATGAAATTCAAATCTAAAACAGACGAGGAAATCAGTAAGAAGTCCAGGTGAGACAGATAAGATTCTTGCCAAGAGGACTGATTTCCAAATTAGAATATGAAATACAGTCTTCACTGCTTGTCCAGCACACATGGTGATCGCTATCTGCCTGTTATCAGTCTGTATCAATCGGTATCAACCTGCCTGTGAACCACCAAGTATCACATTCAGTGGCTGAGAGCAGTTACTTCCATGTTGCACTGGAATGATGATAGCCACTTTAATCTGTACTTCTTCACACATTCTATAAAAATTTACCATTAAATTTTAAATTATAAATATTTACTTTTAAGAAACCTAGTTAGCCACTCCAAACTCCTATTCTGGTCTGCCTGTAACTCTTACTGTTACATGAAGGGAGTATGTGATACCACCCGGAGAAGCTGTTACTGTGTACCAATGCACGGAAAAGACAGGTAGCATGCATATGAAACCCATGGAAGAAGAAACAAATGAGAATCAAAATACTTAAGCTTATGAAAACTCTGCCCCCAAAACCACCACAGTGCAAAAGAAAACTGTAGCAGAATGCTCCCAGACTTGAATTCTGTGACCTTAAGTAAATATTTGCAGATAATAAAAAGAATTACTTTGAATCAAAAATTCGAAAACTCAGAACTAAACAGACAGAAAAACAGGATGATGTAAGAGTTGACCTAACTTGGGGAAATAAATTGAAGGAAAAGATGACATCATGTTAGAAATGAAGAATAAATTATAAGGTATGCAAGGCAGACTTAGGTTGAACTGAAAATTTAATAAATTGAAGAAAGGGCATCCCCCTTCTTGCTTCCCTAGTGGTCAGTAATAGGTCCACTTCTGTTTCTCTAGGCCTCTTCCCCTTTCCCTTGGGGGGTAATTTGAATTCCTTACCTATTTTCTCTTTTCACAAAATAATTTTTTATACGAAGAATGCATTCTTGTTATCCTTTTTAAGAAAAACTTTTTTAAATTCTAGATGAATCTGTTTTGTGTTTATGATTTGAATGTTTTATTAATAACAGAAAAAGGATCTATCAGTATGGATCCTGTAACTTGCTCTTTTTAGTCAGTGGTACAACTTGGGGGAGAGACAGTGTATGATGGTTACATACCAGTTAACTTGTTCCTTTTCATTGCCTCCTGATGGACTGATGGTTGTTCCCAGTTTTTATTATTGTAAACATTACATGACTCTTCATCCTAGCATATCATCTTATGCACAAGTCCATTTCCCTGGAATAGATAGTAGAATTACTGGGCCATAGAGTAAAGGATACAATTTTTGGTTTTAATACATTTGACCTCCTCTATAGGGCAAAGTATACTTAGCAACTAAACCACCACCACCACCACCATACTTCTATCAGCCACGCATGAAAGAACCAGTTTTTTATATCCTCACCTTCATATTTGCTTTTTAAACTTTTGCCAACCTGATGGGGAGAGTCTCTTGTTTTAATTTGCATTTCCCAGATTATTAGGGAGATTGGGCATTTTATTGGCAATCTGTCTTCTTTTGTGAATTGTTTTGTATAAACCCTGGCCCATTTTATTGGGTTGTTATTATTGATATGTGTGTTCTTTATAGTTCCCTAGTAGCAATCCTTTGTCTGCTATGCAAGTTGCAAATTTCTTCCTCTTCTGTGGTTGTCTTAATTTTTGTGGGGTCATTTCTCAAGAAAATTTTTTAATTTCGAGGCAGTAAATATATGAACAAGTTTTTCAGCTCCTATTCTTTATATTTTTCCACCCTATTTTTCTCATGTTCTCCAGTTACTTAACACTCACCATGTAAAATATGTGTATTATCACAAAACTGCATTTGAAAGATGCTCCCTGGAGTTGAAATTAGGTTTTCTTTTCAGGTCTTGAATAAGATTTTTGAATATCAGAATTGTTAGGAATGAAGCAGCTCTGATTTAGATCTGCAGTGCTGTAAACTTGGGCTTCTTTAATGAAGGAAGTTGTTCTGAAAATTTTTTTTTAGTTACTAATGGAAAAATGGCATATTGTTCCAGAGCTATGGAAAACTAAAGAGTCATCAGACATGAATTCTGTCCCTCAGAAAGCTTAGAATTTAGTTGAGGAGACAAAAATAATGTACATGAAAGCCGTTCCAGAATAACGCGGTATAAGCCAAATGGTTCTGATAAGTTCCAGAGGAATTCAGGGCTGGAAAAGGCAGTTAGAGGCATGTATGGAGGTGTTTGAGGGAAGTCTTTTGAACCAATCCAAGTAAAGCGTGATAAAGGCACAGATTTCAGGAGAAATGAAAGATGACTGGAAAATAGCAAAATCACTAACAAGTAAGTAGTTGAAAAGAGAATTAGTCTTTGGGCCCATCACTGCAAGTTGGCCTTTGTTTGAAGAAAAGTACTCGTGAATTTAAGCATAATCTGGGTTGTTTTGTTTTGTTTTCAGTCATCTCGGGAATGATTGAAAATCAGTATAATTCTTTTTAGTTAAACCAGTTCTTTTAGATCTAATGGATTTTTGGATTTAACTTTAAAAATCTGTCATTTATGAAAAGTATCTTTGTAGATAAAAATGATTTTAAATACTTTATTGTTGTCGCTGCTTTAGTTGGTTTATTAGATGATAACCTGGGCAATTCCACTTTTTACTGAATTAAAAGCTTTTGTCAAAAGTCATTTCATCCTTTCCTTTCAGGCAGCTTGCTGTTCTTGGTGCAGGGCTGATGGGAGCTGGCATTGCTCAAGTCTCCGTGGATAAGGGCCTACAGACCATACTTAAGGACACTACACTGCCTGCACTGGGTCGGGGACAGCAGCAGGTGTTCAAAGGGTGAGCCTGCTCTCTGCCTTTGCTGGGAGAGTAGAATGTGTTTTGATTTTCGCCATCACAGTTTCCTTTTTCCTGAACATGATCTGTACTGGATACTCCATAGTTAAGTCTTATTTCTTTGATTTTGAGAAACACTAATTCCTTCTTTCACTTTTTTTTTTTTTTTTTGCTGTTGTTGCAGACAATGTTATTATAAATCATTAACATCATTGGGGTCTATAGTCTTTGAGTGCAGAAGAGAAAACCTTATATATTAGATGTTTTAAATATCATGTATGTTATGCTTTGGTATCAGACTAGAAATTGCCATATTTGTGAATTTTAATTGCTGTATTGTTTTAGAATATTGAAACAGCATGACTGTGTGTGTCCATGGAAAGAACTGAGATTTGGGATGTGAAGACACGTGTAATTGCATCCTGAAGATAGGGCTGGGATCTGCACTTGTGAGCCTCGTGTTTCTTGACTGGCATGACCATGGAGAAGCAGTTAACTGATTTGGCTCCATAGTGTCTGGATCTTATGGACTGTGTCTACGTCTTCCCTCTGAATTAATAAAAGGGGAATGTTACTCTCCCTCTTGCCCATCCCCCTTCTCATACCCCACCCCCACACCCATAATGCGGAGGGGAAAAGTGGAACAGTAAACTTAGCAAAACTGGGAATCAGTTTCAGCTCATTTCTCTGCTCCAGTGTAATGGACTGTCTGAGGCTGGCTGCACTTTGACTGTCTTACATGTGACTTTTAGCTGAGTGAGCTTTTTGTTTCTTAAATGAATTATGTAGCTTACACATGTTTTTACCCCTTTTCTGCAGAGAGGCTCATATATTGCTGCCATAATATCATGCACCACTTCGCAGGTTTAATCATGCTGGCAGATAGCCACTATCTTAATGTCAAGGTAGCAAGGTGCTGTAGTAAAAGAGATTCAGAGCCCAAAAATGGCACGTGCTTGGTAACCATTGCCCTGAGGCCATGCAAGTGTTCCCAAACAGCATTTCATTCTGTCACCCAAATGAGAAATTGCTGCTCTAGAGTAACCTTTTCTCCTTGATCTCTTTTGGATCCAGCTGTCCTGGGGTTCCCTTTTTGCCTTAGAAACATCAGGCTCTGGTGAGTGCCCCTCACTGCACTGTTGACTCGGACATACACATCTCCAGTCCTCCCTTAGGAATAGTTCCATTAGGCATCAGAACTAGAGCAAGTAATAATGCTTTGAACATTCACAGGCATCTTGTTTGCTGATTGCCAACATAGCTGCCAGAAACCAGGATATTTGAATCCATACTTTAAGACTTTGACTACTACTTTGAACTTACCACATGGCTTTTTCTTTTGTTAAGGAAACTAATGAATGGATTGCAGCTTCATTCTTAATTCAGAGGAAAACTCTAGGTCATTTATTCTGAAAGTGTGGTCAGAGTGAAACCTAAGAGAGCCTGTTTTCCTTGGCAATAAAAACAATCAGTTCAGTGTCTGAGTAGCAGGAATCTTGTTTGGCTCTCTGGGGAAGAAGAAATGTTGAGTTAATGTTTTATGTAATCAATATAGTGTGCTACTAGGTACTGACCAGGAAATGGATTAAGAATACAAGACATAATGCAGGGTCTCTGTCCTCCAGTAGATCACAGTTACAGAATAACAAAATGACATGGAAGCAAGTATAAAGTCATGTGGTCTCGGACCCGTGTTGGCTGTCTCCCCTGTTGTAGGTAGAGAATGACTCAAGCTGCTTTTTTGTTTGCCATTCTGGCATTCATGTTTACTCCTTCTGGCAGATTTAGCTGTTTTATGCAGGTTGGGCATTAGAGGCATCTTGTAGTAGGAAGACTGTGGATGTGAGGGTCAACCTGTCTGAATCCTACTACTTTCGCTTAACAAGTCCCTCTGAGCTTCTTTGAGCAGCTCAGCTCCCTCAAAATGGGAGGGGCATAGCTAACCTCACTGAATTGGTAGAAAATACACGGTATACTTTCTGGCCCATGGACACTCAGTAAATATTAGTTTCCTGTTCTCCCACTCTGACTAGAGATGTGTTTTGTTTTGTTTTGTTTTGTTTTGTTTCCAGACTGAATGATAAAGTGAAGAAGAAAACACTGACATCATTTGAAAGGGATACCATGTTCAGCAACTTGATTGGGCAGCTTGATTACCAGGGTTTTGAAAAGGCCGACATGGTGATTGAAGCAGTTTTTGAGGACCTCAACCTTAAGCACAGAGTTCTCAAGGAAGTAGAAGCGGTAAATAAGGGGTCTGCGGTACTGAATCCTAGTGCAGTGAGTGGAGAACACAGAGATAGGGTTCTTTAAAAGAACTACAGGAAACTCGTGGTTCTGTTTTTAGGGCCCAAACGTAAGGGGTTTTGTTTGTTTCTGTGTGGGGAGTGGATGGGAGAAGGTAAAGTAGCTTTATTTTCTTTGCCAGGCTAAGGGGAATACAGCAGGCTCTACAGCAGTTTTGAGGTGCCCTTCAAAACTGTGTCCCCCCAGACATAAGTTTCTATGTGAACCTGTGCATACTGTGTGTAAAGATCAAATCAAAGTCCTCAGGGAAGACACACAAGTATCTTATTAACTGAAGCACAGAGTTCATTAGCCTGACATGGGAGTTCAGTCACCCGGACATACACAGATAACCTCATGGACCGTAGCCTGACATCTTGGCATTTCAAGTTGGCTGCAAGCTACAGCTCAACTGATTCAGGTCTAGGCAGCAGAGGAAATAGGGGAGAAACACTCTCCAGGCAGGATTCAGATGCTCATTTTGTGGAAAATGCTGCTTTGGTCTTGAGTCCACATGCTGTGCACAGTCAACTCTTGAGATGGGATGACATGAACAAAACAAGTACTTAAACCAGGTGGTATGAAGGAGGAGGAAAGAAGATGTGGCAATACTCCAGACGAGAGGTGGAACCAGGGCCTGGACTAACCTACAGTGAAGTAAACAGTGGAGGTCCGTAAACAGTGTACGTAAAGTGGCACTGACTTGGCAACATTCCAGGTGTCTCAAGTAGTGGGCTGTGCTCCTAAGACTCCTGACACTTGAGGACAATCTCTGCTCTACTCAAGAGTGAGGGTTTAGAAACTAAAGAGCAGCAGCTCCGGTTGGGACCAATTCTACTTGTGAAACACACGTTCCAAAGTCTTCGCTTTAGACAGAGTGCAGTGGAGATTCAGCTGCAGGAGAATATTCAGAAGAGCAGGATAGGTGCGTGTCCCCTCTGTCCTGAGGTGGCCCTGCAGCAGAGATGTATACCCAGTGTTTCTGGGGCTTCGGGGGACACTCCAGCAAGCACTGGAGGGAAGGCTGAGGGGTGGCAAAAGTACACACAGCCATTCACCACTGAAAGAGCATTTGCCACCTGACGGGATGCTGGTGTTTGCTTCTGGAAAATCAGGGCTTGGGAGGATCCATGTATAGAGAAGTTTGTTAAGGTTAGCAGTTGGGAAGCTAGTGATCACGGAAAAGAAGAAAGAGGGATCAGATCAGGAGACGTACAGGCTGTAAACAAATCAATACAGTACTTCAAGCCAAAGTGTAAAGCTTAAGGGAGAAGAGAAAGGAAAGAGAAAGAAAAGCAAAGGGGTTTCCTGTGTCCATGCGGGCCGCAGAGGGAAGGCAGCAGACAGAGATAAGAATGGAGGGTGTTCAGGGAGTCATGAACTTTTAGCCGATAGTAAGAAAAGAGTAGGAAGATGATTGCCAAAGGCAAAGTCCAAGATGTCATGTATGTTGTGGATATTTATGTAATCAGTCACTGGCCTTTACCTCTTTAGTGAAGCTAGTGAAGTCATCTAAGGTAGGAGATACTCAAAGAAGTTCTTCAGAAAGAGTAGAAAAGAGCGAGGTCCAGAACAGAGCTGTCTTTAGAACATCAAAGAATTTCAGGTGCAAGACCTTTAGGAGGGCCTCAGATCCATCCTGTCACCTGGGCTCTGCTTTCTTTATAGGCAAATGGTAAAGCTGAGTCCACCGAGTGGTCCTCAGGGATTCAAAATTTCACTGCTTTCCTCTCCACAGAGCTAAAGTAACTCACTCCTCTGCTGTCTTCATAATCCGTGTCTCCAGACCCCTCACTGCCCCGGTCATTTCTTCTGTTGCCTTCACCATGTCTCAGTGCTCTCTTGGCGTGTGAGAGACCACCGCAGACCACCATAAATCACCACTTCCTTTTCACGGTTCTGCAGTTAGGGCAGGGCTCCATGAGGCCACTGGCCTTAACTCCATGTGGCTTCCCAGTGGGGGCACTCGTGAGACTGCATTCAGCAGAAAGCTTATTGGGGCACCTCCCTCTCCCCGTGGCCTGGTCCTCCCTTACTGGTTGAACCAGAACTTCTCTGCAGCATGGCTGCCAGTGTCCAAGAGAGCAGAGCAGAAGCCATGAGGCTTCACTAGGCGAGGCCTGCAACTGGCAGAGTTACTTCTGCTGCTTTCTGTTGGTAAAAGCACATCACAGGCCAGGCCAGGTTTAAGGAGAGGGGAAAGAGACTCCCCCTCTGGATGCACGGAGACTCACGTGTACCAAGAGGGACATGTTGTTGCCAGCCATCTTTGGAGACATTGGTTTGCTCTTCATAGAGAATTTTACCACCAATATTAGACCCTATACCACTAATGACGCAGCTTGAAACTATGTTAGCTTTCTGTCCATTGGGCTCTACTTTTGACTTACATTATACTTTTGATTAAATCAGATCATGGGGAACTTCCCTGGTGGTCCAGTAGCTAAGACTCCACACTCCTAATGCAGGTGGCCCAGGTTCAGTCCCTGGTCAGGGAACTAGATCCCACATTCCGCAACTAAGACCCAGTGCAACCAAATAAAAATAATAAAAAATAAATAAGATCACAGGCTCTATACACAAGTATACTGCCAAGCCAGGTTTTGCCCATTAGATGCCTACTTTTTTTCCTCTTTCTTCTTTTTCATAAAATCTTAATACAGTCCTTTATCTTTATCCTCATTATGATTGGTCTTGTTTTATACCCATTGTTTCAGTGTATTAAATGTATCTTGAACCTTGATTCTCAGCTCTGATGTTAGGATTCTGCCTGCCCAGATTTGCACAAGTTTAACAGGTGTGCCTTCCATGTTTTTCACCCAAGCATCTGAATAAAAGTGTGAATAAGTCAAGATTGTGGGCAAAATGCTGAGACAGTCTACATTAGAGACTATTCTCCAGTTCAGTAAAGCCAACAGTTAATAGTATTCTTGTACTGTAGATAGAAATACAGTGGTGTGCCATTTCTGAGTGTCACATGTGTAACATGAGACAGGCATGCACGTTATGGTTTATTCTTACAAAGGTGAGGATGGCAGAGACTCAGGTGTCACTCATTGACTTTGCTTTGGGCTGTCGTCACCTCCTGGCCTACCTGACACATTCGTAAATGCTTTTCCCCTGCAGGTGATCCCAGATCACTGTGTCTTTGCCAGCAACACATCTGCTCTTCCGATCGGTGAGATTGCTACTGTCAGTAAAAGACCTGAGAAGGTAAATTCTGAGCAGAGGAAAATCCTGAAATGTTTTGCTGCTTCAGGCTCACTGATGAAGGCTTAGAACGTGAGAAGGGAGCAGTATGGATTATAAAGTGGGCGAGGGTGATGATGTAGTCTCAGAAACTAGCCACAGAAAAGCAGAAACAAGTGAAGTACAACTAAAATATACCTTATAGATGATTTGCATTCTTAATGGGAATTATTATTCAGGCTCAGACTATAAAAGCTACCTTTTTTTTTTACAGTTGGGTATTGAAAGCCAGGCTCTAAAATAAGAGATGCTCCAAAAATAACACTTGAGCCACAGAGCATTCTCTGGTGACTGTCTGGAATGGGTTTGGTTCCCACTGCGGATCCAAAACTGGAAGAACTCGGGGTGCAGTAGGATGTGTCCACACATGGGTTTGCTTAGAGCTTTTCCCCAGGACATGAGAGGGGTAGGTGTAGAAGCACTTCACTGTAAATGTTTGAAACAGTACCTGGAAATTTATCTTTGAGCTTCTGCTCTTTACCAGAGAAATCAAGTGCAATTATTCAAGGAGAAATAAAACAGTTCACCTCTCTGGAGGATAACAGTTAGCCTCAGCTAACCAGAACCAGCCAGAAGTTGGCAGGAAATATAAAAGGCCTTTAAACAGCCATAACTGTTAATATAGAGTCCATGTGCTCAAAACCTAAAAGTCTATTGATTGTTGTTGTAATAGCTTGTTGACACAGGGTCATCTTGTTTCCCAGCATGCAGCAGATTAGAGGTGATGTGGGCCTGAGAGAGGCAGGCTCAGTAATGGCAGGAGGAGGTCTCAGGAGGAAGTAGCAGCTGTGAGTCTGGCCCTGCGGGGAGACACAGACACAGGGTCGAGGCAGATCTGGCCACGTCATAATCACTCGCAGCAGCTCCTCAGCACTGAGGCAGCAGAGGAGACCCTGATGTCGTGTCTGTGATGCTGACCTCTCTTTTCTCCCCCATGGAGCGGAACAAGCAGCACGCTTTGCATTCCTCACCCCCCAGAGACCTTGAGCTTTTGTCATCTGCTTGCCTATGTCGTTCATGTAAGAGTAAGGCCACGGCAGCCCAAGCAGGGTGACCAGCCATCTCGACATGCCCAGGACACAGGCCCTCCAGTACTCCACCTGGGAAGTATTCCACCTGGGCAGGTCCCAGAAATCTAGGACAGAGGTGGTCACCTTTTGGCACAAGTTTTTTGAGCGATGTAAATAGATTTTGCCTGGGGTAGTGATTGCGTCGGTAGATACACAGTTGTCAGAACTTAGCAAACTGAGCACTTTTAAGGCCTGTGCATTTTATTGTATATGAACTACACATAGTAAAGGTGAACTCCTTTTGCTCAGGAGTGTAGTCTGAATCAGGTCCTATCTTTTTAAGTATTTTAGACATAAGTAGAAGAATAATTTAGCAGTTAAAAGCAACTTTGGGACTGATAAGTTGGTATAACATTTTAGTGACCTGTGCGTCACACAATGGGACGTGGGCAGGCTGTGGAGACAGGCCCACCTTAATGGAGTCCCACCCTGCTGTTTACTAACTGACCCTGACCTACTAATACTAACCTCCTGATTAAGCTTTCTTCCTCATCTAGATAATTAGACTGACTAGTTCACAGAGTTGTAATGGATTACATGTAATGAATAAATGATAAATGTGTTAATGAACAGTGGATAGTAAGCAGTATGGTAGATATTAGTTATAGGTAAAGTAGGGGGCAGGGGGCAAAACTATGAATTAATGGATAGACTTCTGTCACAATTTATTTGTGAAGACTGCCTAATCGTTAGCTTATTGAGGCTGTTCTCAAGTTTTAGCATGTACCAGAATCACCTGGAGGGATTCTTAAACACAGATCTGGGCCCTGCCCCTAGAGTACCTCATTCAGTAGGTCTGGGGAGGGCCTGAGAATTCGCAGTTCTAACATTGCCAGGCGATGCTAGTGCTGCTGGTCTGGGTACTTGACTTTGAGAACCACTGGTTTAATGACATCTGAGGGAATTTGAGTGTTGAGAAATGTTACTTAAACCCAGTGCAGTCATCCCTCTGTGTCCTTGGGGGATTAGTTCCAGAACCCCAAGCCCCTTATAGAAATAGTGGAGGGCAGGAAATTCAGTTGGCCCTCTGTATCCTCAGGTCTCACATCCAAGAATTCAGACCAATTGGTTGAATCAGATTCAACCAGTTGAATCCTATTTTGGCTGAACCTATGTGTGCAAACGGAGAAGGCAATGGCACCCCACTCCAGTACTCTTGCCTGGAAAATCCCATGGACAGAGGAGCCTGGTGGGCTGCCGTCTATGGGGTCGCACAGAGTTGGACACGACTGAAGCGGCAGCGGCAGCAGTGTGTGCAAAATCTGTGAATGGAAAGGGCAGACAGCATCCTGGTGGTGAGACCCATCTGTGTAAAATCTAGATGCATCTCTGACAGGCCAGCATAGCATATTAAGTAATTCTTCTGCCTGTCTCCCCCCACCCATTAAAAAGTGGACCCTCTCACCCAAACCATTGTCATCATTAATATAATTGGAACCCTCACTCATTCTTCCCCAATAAATCTACTTTGGCCTTTAGCTGTGGGTTTGGCATTGTGGGTAAGATCCATTGCCTTTAGTGAAAAGCCCTAGAAGCAAATGGAAGAGAATTTCAGGTATCTCTCCCCTGAACATACTGGACTCTTAAAGAACCATGAAACCAAACCATTTGACCATATCAAGCCAGTATTCTTATACTACAACAGCCTTTCTCTGCAATGCTTTCCTAGCAAAAAAAAAAGAACCCTATTAAGTTTCCCCTCTCAAGAGTTCTTAAGTCTGTCAGTGTTTTGTCCCCCTTGCCAGGTGATCGGCATGCACTACTTCTCTCCTGTGGACAAGATGCAGCTGCTGGAGATTATCACAACTGAGAAGACTTCGAAGGACACAACTGCCTCTGCTGTAGATGTCGGCCTCAGACAAGGGAAGGTCATCATTGTGGTTAAGGTGAGGAGCTGTGGATCAGAGCAGCAGATTCAGAAAAGTGCCATGAAAACTCCTTATATGTTCAGGCTTCTTGGTGACTCTTCAGGTCAAATAGATCAGCCGTTGATATGATTGGGCTTCCCTGGTAGCCCAGATGGTAAAGCATCTGCCTGCAATAAGGAAGACCCAGGTTCCAATCCCCAGGTCGGGAGGATCCCCTGGAAAAGGAAATGGCAACCCACTCCAGTACTCTTGCCTGGAAAATTCCATGGACAGAGGAGCCTGGTAGGCTACAGTCCATGGGGTCGCAAAGAGCCAGACATGACTGAGCAACTTTACTTTCTTTCTTTCTTTCTTTCTTTGATATGATTCCCCCTTGGTCATCTACAATATGGACAGTGGTGTGACTACTGCTGAGTCAGGGTCTGGGACATGGCAGGTTCTCCCAGCCATTCCAGACCTTGCAGATGATGTGAGACTATCTCCTGTCCTCTTGGAATCAAACTAGGCTGCCCCCAACTCTGGCTTCTCTTGCAATTCAATATTAAGGATTCTGACTGAGATTATAAATCATCTTGAATTTTGAAATGGCTCCTGGGGAAGGGAGACTGCTTTCAGACTTGGGCAGTGCCCTCAATTGAGGGGCCCATGAGCTCGTGTTCTCTCCCTTTGCAGGATGGACCTGGCTTCTATACCACCAGGTGCCTCGCACCCATGATGTCTGAAGTCATCAGAATTCTGCAGGTTGGTATCGCTCTCAGAATATTGGAGGCATCTTCCACTCCTAAAACTAGTTTTCCAGACTGGTAATGTCAAGAGGAAGAGCAGGCTTCCTTCTAATATACTAACTCCTGGCTCTTCTCCAGGAAGGCCTTTTGCTGCCCTTCCATTCCACCCACTGTTGGGATGTCATGGGCAAAAATGGGCAGAATTTTAGCTCTGCTCCCCTAGCATCCTCCCTGCTTCAGTCACCCCAAGGCCTCCCGACATGCTTTATGTGCTATTTCTGCATCCCCATCCAGAACACGGCCCGTTTGGTCTGATTGGTGCTGTACCTGCTTCTGCCACACACAGACCCCTCTGGTAGCTAGCTGTCAGGTTGGTCAGTGGCAGAAAGGGCATGGCCGGTCTCGCCGGGCTCCCATCAGACTCAGGGATCACTGGCCTCTGCAGCCCTGCTCCTCAGTGATGTCTCCTCTCTCAGGGTAGGGAACCTTACCCCATCTGGCATGGATCTCGGTATTCTTGAGATTCAGGATTGCAAACAAGAAAGAAATGAGTAACTTGTTCATGTCCAGACTTCCTTTGAATGCCATAGGTTAGGAAAGGCTCACACTTGCCCCTGGGGCTCTCCAGCCTCTCCAGTGTATCTCCAGCACTGATACACACAGTGCTTCCCTGTGGCTATCAGTCCCAGTCCTGGGTCTGACCTGGCAGCACCCAGAAGATAAGTGGGCGCTGCACCAGGCTGATTCTGAGAGCAGCACAGGGCGCCCTTAGGGAAGTCTGGGACAGCCTTCCCCTGAGGTCCTGGGTTTGCTGCCCATCCAGGAAGGAGTCGGCCCTAAGAAGCTGGACTCCCTGACCACGAGCTTCGGCTTCCCTGTGGGCGCCGCTACACTGGTGGATGAAGTTGGTGTGGATGTCGCAAAACACGTGGCAGAAAATCTCAGCAAAGACTTTGGGGAGCGGTTTGCAGGTGGAAGCCTGGAAATGCTGCGGCAGATGATATCCAAGGGCTTCCTGGGTGAGTAGCCTCAGAGAAATGGAACTAGCACCGTGAGTGATGGTCCCTGTGACCCAAGAACTGCAGAGGCCCGGGTCAAAGAGTGTATTTTTTCAACAGAGCCCACTGTCATAGGGAATTTAAAAATTAATTTCATGACAGCCTCTTCTTAGGCTGGGCCTGTAGATTATGGAGAAAAGGCGGAACTCTGGCCTCCTGAGGCCCTGCTGTTGCCCACGCAATGCTAGATTGACAGGCATTTCTTCCTACCCATGGCCTCTACTACACCCATGGTACTGCAGGAGCCCCACACCCAGGCTTTCCATGTTCTCTGACCACCTGTGTGGAGAAAGTAAACCTCTGAGTATGTAACTGAGGCCCACCGGAGAGGTGGCTTTCTCTCTTGGTAAAGCAGCAACAAAATCAACACTAGAGCCTGGATGTCCGAGGGCCTGGTGCTGCAGGTGTGGACAGTAACATTCGCCCACACGGCCTTTCCACCCAGGTACCCAGATTTCCAAGCTCCAGGAAGCACACGCTCTTTTTTCCTCTCTGCCAACTCTTCTGACAGGTACTAATTTCTGGAGTAGGCTAGATTTACAAATTCAGGAGTATGGAAGAGAGGCTAGGGCTTTCTAGGAGACTAGCAGAGAGAATTCTCAGTGCTGGGCTCTGAGAAATCATAACTCTCCCTTTTCTTGCTTCTTTTAGGTCGCAAGTCTGGGAAGGGCTTTTATATCTACCAGGAGGGTGTGAAGAATAAGAATTTGAATTCTGACATGGACAGTATTTTGGCAAGTCTGAAGATGCCTTCTCAGCCTGACGTGTAAGTTCAGTTGAGGGGCTATCCGTGTGGAAGTGTGTTTCTCGCCAGCCCAAAGCTTCTTGGACCCTCTGCAGTCCTTTTTTTTTTTTTTATGATCACCATATGTGATCAGAGGAAACATTCCTGATTCTTAACACTTTCTGCCTTTCCACATTCCACCTCATTCTCTACCAGACATCAGGGTAAGGACTGCAGCCAAGCCTTGGGAAGACCTCTGGATAAGCCATCCCTCTGAGGGTGCCAGAAAGCAACTAGAAAGTTCTGGGCTCGATCAACCCGCACACCATTCACTGTCATCTGTAGTCAGTACCTGCTGATATCAGTCTACCCTGCAGGGCCTGTGCTCAGTGCTCGTTTCCAGTTAATCAGGGCAGGCAGCTCTCTCCTGTCCTTTTCCAAGGGCGGCTCCTCCTCTAGAGGCAGAAGTTCATTAGGGCTGGCCCCAGGCGCCAGCGGAGAAGGAAATGGCAGCCCACTCCAGTATTCTTGCCTGGCGAATCCCATGGACAGAGGAGCCTGGCAGTCCATGGGGTCGCAAAGAGTCAGACATGACTGAGCAACTAACACCCGAGCTCCAGCAGCACCAGCCCTCACTCCCATTCTGTGCCGGGGCCCCTACATCCTCCCTCTTGACTCTTCCTCTCCCTGAATGTCTCTCCCTGTTGGCAGCTCCTCAGACGAAGACATCCAATACCGCCTAGTGACCAGGTTTGTGAACGAAGCTGTCCTGTGCCTACAGGAAGGGGTCTTGGCCACACCCACAGAGGGAGACATCGGTGCGGTCTTTGGGCTTGGCTTCCCCCCGTGTCTTGGAGGTCAGTCTTGCAGGTCAAAAAGGTAGTTTACTTCACCCCAGAGCTTGTTTCGCTTTTCCTTCAACAAAATCTTCTTTCTGCATTCAGGGCCCTTCCACTTTGTGGATCTGTACGGGGCACAGAAAATAGTGGACCGGCTCCGGAAGTATGAGGCTGCCTATGGAAAACAGTTCACCCCATGTCAGCTGCTTGTGGACCATGCCAACAACCCTAACAAGAAGTTCTACCAGTGAGCAGGCCCTGTCCCCTGCCCACTGGCCCACTAATGCCAACCATGGCAGCACTGCTTCTCAACAGAGTGGCATCTAGATTTATCAGAGTGACCAGAAGGAAGACAAACTCTGGCACTGGGTATGTGCCTTGATTAAAGTGCCTTTGGCTAGGACATCTCTCCCTCCCAGCTAGGTCTGGCTGTGATGTAGTTTGTACTTCCTGTTGGAAGGTGGAACCCTCTGTGTGCACCAATTTATAAGCCCCGAGGCCTAGGGTGGCAGTGTTTCTGGAGCCATCCTTGTTGCCTGCTCCTCCCAGGAGGCCAGTGGTGGTCACTGGTGGCCAGTGGTGGTGAGGGCAAGTTTGCACTCAGCCAGATGCACTTAACAATAAAAATCAAACTCTTCATCAGTCTGACTGCCCATTGCCTTCTTTTCTGTCATTGCCCTTCTGGTGTAACCCCCTTACCTTCAAAGAGTGAGCTGGAATAAAGCCCTGTGCTCTGGGGTAGGAATGTGTTGGGAGCTTGGAGCAGCACCTTAAGAGAGAAATTGCGGTGATGGAGAATGACCTTTGATCCCTGGGTCAGGAAGATCTCCTGGAGGGAGGGCATAGCAACCCACTCCAGTATTCTTGCCTGGAGAATCCTCAGGAAGAGAAGACTGGTGGGCTACAATCCATAGGGTCACAAAGAGTTGGACACAACTGAAGTGACGGCATGCATGCACGCACATGTAAAGGCTTTGGCTGGGCTTCTGCTTACAGTGGGGAAGAGTCCTGGCTAAACCAAGGAGTAGGAGAGTTATGGAGGGCCAGCGTGTAAGAGACTCCTTTTCCCAAACTGCATATCCTCGGTGGACAGTTTTACCCCGTTCTTTTCTTGGTGTAACTCGTTCGTGTGCATACTCAGAATGTTTATGGAACGTTGATAGTAGGCAGTTGTTCAGCTGCTAAGTCGTGTTCGACTCTTTGTGACCCCACAGATTGTAGCATGCCAGGCCTCCCTGTCCCTGTCTCCCGGAGTTTGCCCAAGTTCATGTCCTTTGAATCGGTGATGCTATCCAACCCTCTCATCCTCTGCATTAGGCAGAGAAGGTAACGCTTTTCTGGTCAGTGCATCCGGCACATCTCAGCTGCCCCAGAGCACAGAAGGTGGACAATGCCCAGTGATCAGTTGCGTGACCCACCACCACCTGCAGTCTGCTGACACCTCCACTCTTCCCCGCCCTCTGCCTTCTGGTGGAGTAAATTCCTGCACTTGTATTCTGGCAGAAACAGTGCCCAGTCCAGGTAAACAGCTCTGGGGCTCCTCTCTGGGTCTGGCAGAAGGATTCACTGAATGTATAGAATCGTAATTCAGGTCCCATCACGCTGCACCACCCTGACTTGAAGATGTCACCAATGCCTCCTACCTCTGCTCCAGCTGTGAGCACTTCAGTATCCCCGCCATGGTCCCAGTTCTGCTGTGGAGACCAGCAAGTGGGGAGCTCAGCCCCAGCTCTACTCAACACTCAACAGTTGGCTGCTAGGAAGCCAGACTCTTAACACCAAGGCATCTCTGAGTTGAAATTTTCAGGTGACCCACAGAAGGTAGAGAACTGATCCTCTACACCAAGGCCAATAACAGGCTTCCAGGGGTGGGGGTGGCGGTGTTGGGGCAGGGCTCTATGCAGCCTCAAGGCAGGCATTTGGACAAGACAGGAAATTAAACCTGGGTAGGAACATGGGGCTCTGAAGTATGATCTTTCCACCCAGCAGCCCTAACTGTGCTGCACGCTTAATCGCTTAATTGTGTCCGACTCTGCGACCCTATGGACTATAGCCCACCAGGCTCCTCTGTCGATGGGATTTCCCAGGCAAGAATACTGGAGTGGATCCACTTCCGTCTCCAGGGGACCTTTCGAACCCTGGTCTCCCACATTGTAGGCGAATTCTTTACCGCCTAAGCAACCAGGGAAGCCCAATACCACAGTATGGGTAGCCTATCCCTTCTCCAGGGGAGGTTCCAGACCCAGGAATTGAACCAGGGTCTCCTGCATTGCGGGCAGATTTTTTACCAGCTGAGCTAGCAGGGAAGCCCCAGCAGCCCTAGGGAGGTGTGTTGAATTATGCTGAAACATTAATGGGAACTGAAGGTTCTTATAGTTTTGGAACAGGTGAGGGGTTTTCAGAAAGGAATGAGGGCCGCTGTATCAGCTGCCTCTGAGGAACAAGTGGGCCGTGTGCATCACCATTTCCAAGGTCCTCCCCTGCCCAAGGGCACAGACATCATGCCAGTTGGTCCCTACGGCCCTCTGAAAGAACACAGTTCCACTCGCACTACTCTTCAGTGGTCTAGCATTTATTTCACTAGCCCTCAAGGACTCACTAAGTGATCAGCAAGGAAACGCAACGTCTCAGCATCCCAGTCTCTGTGCTCCGCTTTGATTCCCCTCCGTGCTGAGACAGCCTGCTCAGGGCCTGAGCACTGGCACGGCTTCTCTACTCTTAAGATAGAAAAACAGGCAATAAATATCTAGATAAGGCAGACGAGAAGGCTGATACCCCTGGGCCTGACACTAGGAGAATTAGTGTGCTTCTGGTAAGTGAGAGAAGAGCTCGGGGGATGGGTGGTTGGACATGACAGCCAACCTGCTCTGGGTGCTGGCAGATAGCCATGCTCAGGATTCAGAGCACAAAGATCTG
Organism: Cervus canadensis; assembly: GCF_019320065.1. Classification (NCBI taxonomy): domain Eukaryota; kingdom Metazoa; phylum Chordata; class Mammalia; order Artiodactyla; family Cervidae; genus Cervus; species Cervus canadensis. The sequence goes on from NC_057390.1 coordinate 69,566,918, forward strand.
CTCGGATGCAGGTGAACAAGCGCAGGAGGGCTGAGCTCCAGGAGGATAAACGGAGGTTTTCCCAAGCCACCTGCGCCAGTGACAGAAAACCAGGGAAGGACACCAGGTGTTTGCAGGAGTCAAGGGATGGGGCAGGAGACCAGTGGGAGTGATTGAAAGCCACCCACCTCGAAAATCAGGGTGCAGCTGCCCTTAGAATCACCTGCCCTTCCACAGAAAGAGTTGTCATGGACTGGACGCAACAGGTAGGATGGAGGGCTAGATACAGCCAGATGGGGGCAGAGGCCAGAGTGCTGGAAACATGGGGGAGCAACTGCCTCCCTCACCAGGTAAGTGGGTCAAGGGCAGGGCTGTGGCCTTCCAAAGGCATCACCCGAGAACCAGAGCCCACAGGTGGAGCTCTGCGGCGCGGTGGCTCAGGCTTGTACGTGATGCACCTGTGTTCAGGGCCAGGGACCCAGCGCATGGTGGAGCGGGCGGCGGGGGCGGGGCTAGGGGGTAAAGAGGGCATCCCAGAGATACAGAAATTGGCCCTCCGTCTGAGGCAGCTTGGAGCAGAGTCCACAGAGGACAGCGGGCACTTGGGGAATCTGTGCTTCAATGGGGGGCCGTCGTCTTCGTCTCTGGCCTGCACCTACAAGCTGTGGACTGAGCGCAAGCTGTCAGGGGGGCTCCAGAGCAGAGCGGAGGGAGCTATTAGGTCACCACAAAAGCCAGCTTCCAGCTGCCGCATGGGAATCACAGCCCTGGGCACCCTGTTCGCTGGTGCCTTCAGCCGCTCCCCCACCTACTCTGCACACTCAGAGGCAAGAGGCATGCAGGGGTCTGGCCCAGAGGACCCCGTTTCCCAGCGCGCCTCCCCTGGATTCACTCTCTGTGACGGCTGAGCAGCCGCAGTCCTGGCAGAGATTCTCCCTGCGGCAGGCCCCACCTCGGGGAGGGCTGGCCCCCCAGGGCGTGGTGGGGGTGGGTGGTTCCGGGCCAAAATTCCAGTCAGGCGGCCCCAAGCCGGAAGGTCAGATCTTGGGCCGCCAGCCTTTGATGAACTGCATGATCTTCTTGACCTGCAGCTTGGTCAGGCGGAAGTCATCTGCCAGGATGTCCTCACTGAGCTGCACGAAGATGCTGCCGTCAATGCGCTCTCGGGCAAAGAAGCTGACCACGTCCTCTGAGAGCCCGATGAAACGCAGACTTCGAGAGACCTCCTCCAGGGAGAGTGCAGACAGGTCAGCGGGGGGCTGCCAGGAGGCGGCTTCTCGGCCTCCCCAGGCCGTGGCCCCATCCCGGGGACTGGCAGGAGGCCCTTCGAGGCGCCCCTGGGTGAGAAGGAGTCGCGCTCCACCGGCCTCGGGGCCCTGCGGGGCCGCCGGTGACAGTGGGGCAGGGCCCTGCCGCAACACCAAGCTTTCGGGCTCAAAGGCCTTGGGGGGTCCAAGTGGCGAGAGGCCCAGCCCAGGTGCCCCCACGGCTCTGGGCTCCTGACAGCGCAGCAGCTCAGGCTCTGGAGAACTGCCCCGGCCCAGCTCAAAGGGGTCGAAGGGCTCCAGGGAGGGTTCCTGCCACTCAGAGGAGGACGAGGAGGAGGTGGGGCAGGAGGAGGCGGAAGCTGCCGAGTAGGCCTGGCCTGGAGAGCTCAGGCCTGGGGAGTAGGCGGGGCTGGAGGTAGCCAGGGGACCTGAGGCAGCTGCAGGCCCGGAAGAGGAGGCCGCTGAAGGGCCGGTGGGGTAGGCAGGCCCAGAAAAGGGGTTAAGAGCTCCAAACGGAGCAAAGCGTTTCTGGGGGTGGGAGGGCTTGAATGGAGGTGGACAGCCGTGGTAGGTCTTGGCAGGGGTGTCGGCCCCCAGGAGGGAGGCAGCTCGACCACTCAGGGGCTCCACAAGGGCCCGGGAGGCCTGGCTGGGCTGCGTGGTTGAGGGCAGGGGGCCTGGGGGTGGACGGCTGGAGGACTCGCCCACCTTGCAGTCTCCCCAGGTGCAGGGGTAGCAATAGAGGGAGTAGGCGTCGGGTGATGGAGAGCCACTGCCACTTCGGGACCCCGCCCTGCGGACAGAAAAACAGACACAGACGGGTAAGCAGAGCAAGAGGGAAACGTGATAGGGACACACATGTGCCACCACAAACCACCATTCCGCCAGGTGACAGAGATCTCAGCCATGCTGGCCCGTCCAGCCCCCAGCCCCCAAGGCCTAAGACCCTCTGAGATTGCTCTATTCTTCCTTCCGGCAACCCGCACTCCAGGAAAAACTAAACTGAACTACACAGAAAATTTTCAATGGCAAGGAGTACTCCATCCTGCGGCAGATCTCAGTCTGGAAGGAAAGAGAGCCACACTCCCACACAGTCATCATCATCTAGGTAAGCAGCCAACTGAGGCAGGAAGCCCCAGACCCCAAGGGCCCCTACCTCAGGTTCTTCTCAGCAATATGCACCCTCCAAACCCCGGGGTCTGTGGTCTTCCTCTTCCTCACACTGGCTCCCCTCCCCACCCTCTCCCTGTCCCCCTCCCCTGCTTCCATCCACCTGAGGAGGCCCAGGACCCAGAGAAGGAAGGGAGGGGCTCACCCATCCTGGAGGCCAGAGGAGTAGTAGGAGAGGCTAGAGCTGGGGGAGTGGACAGGCTGCAGCTTAGGGAAGCGTGGGGGTACTGGGGGGCTACCCGAGAGCCGGCCACTGCCACCCCGTGGGGGCACAGGAGGGGCGTTGAGCAGGCGGCACTCCTCCTTCACCTGCAAGCACAGGGCCATGATGCCACCCCCTGTCCCCAGGCAGCTGGGCAAGGGGGGTGCATTCGACTGACCCACTTTGCCAAAAGTCGGCCTTGCTACTCAGCCACCCACCCCACCCCTTCTCGTCATCTCCAGCCTGTCAGACTCATCAAGAGTCCATAACACGCACAACTGTCTCCTGTGGCCTTCGAAATCCATCATGAATGTAAGAAAAAAGAGAGAAGTAGATAAAACAACAACAACAAAAAGTTAAGTAGACATATTCCTTCCTCAAGGAAAAGGAGAGAAAGAAGAAAAAGGTGTAATGAGAAGAACAGAAGGAAAAGTATCTGCCATCTGGATCCCTTTCTTATGGACTCCATGGGACATTAATAGGTGCTGTCCATAGTCTGTAGACAAGCTCTGTTGGAAACTTGTGTTAAACCCAGACAAATGGGTTTCTGACCTGCAGGACTTCTCAGAGCCTTCATTATAATGGATACTCTGTGGCTCCAGTGAGGATGGAGAGAGCTGGAATCACAGACTGTATTTTCTAACCTTTCTTTACCCTAGACCCTTCTTTTCACCAGACAACTTAAAGGAGCCTTTGTTCTGTGGAACCTTCTGGGTAACGCTGTTCTAGTCTCATCCCATACTCTATGAGGCTAGGGACCTGCTGGTATCTTTGTCCCACAACTCCCAAGGCCACTGTCCTTGGTACCCCTTCCTACAAAAGCGCCTGCGTCTCTTTCCTCTTTCTTTTTCTCCCCCCTCCCCACCTCTGGCCACCCTTTGTCGCACACCTCGGCGACTGGAGACCGAGATGCCACGGCAGGGGCCCAGGAGAACGAACTTTCAAAACCCAAACCCTGGCCCCTGGCTGGCCACCTCCCGGGAAGGCCGGGCCCCCAGAGCTCAGCGGCCGGCCTCCCACCCTCCTCGCCTCCACCGCGTCCACTCACCGCCTCGGATTTGGGAGGCACGGGAGGCGGCGCCGCCTCGGGCTCCAGGCGGGGCGGCCCGGCGGCTCCGAAGGAGATGAGATCGGGCCCCGGGAGCGGCCGGGTCCTGCTCTCGGCTAGGCCCTCGGCCGCCTGGTGCGTCCACAGCTCCTCGTAGGGGATCTCGGCGGGCGGCGCGGCGGGCTCGGGCCCGCCGGCCCAGTCGGGGATCACGTACTCCTGGTCGCCGTCGCCCGGTGGGCCGGGGCCGGGGGCACGGGCGGGCACGAGGGCGCGCGGGGGCGCGGGCAGGCAGAGGCGCGCGCGGCGCGGGCTGGCGCAGTCGTCGGCCAGCTCGGCTGGCGCCTCGCGCACTGCGGTCGAGTACTCGTCGGGGTCGAAGCGCTCGCGACAGTAGGAGGCGCTGTCGCGTACCAGGCGCTCGACGCGCGGGTCCCCGGCCAGGAGGCCCTGCGGCAATGCGAAGCGCGGCGTGTTCGTGAGCAGCAGGAAGTGCAGCGGCGCCGGGCCCTCGCGGCGCAGCGCCAGCCCCAGCACCACTGTCTTGGAGATGATGCTGACCAGCTTGTAGCAGTGGCCCTCCCGCACCGGGTGCAGGTCATAGGGATTGCGGGGTGGCCGGCTGGGCACCAGCACGTTCACCGGGAGCCTCACGCGCTCGATAATGGCGCGCACCGTGTGCTCGCCCTCCTGCATCTGCAGCTCCAGTGGGCTGCGCGTGCTGAAGCGGCCCTGGCACTGGAAGGGTAGGCTCAGGCTTTCGTTGGTGCGGTGGTTCATGCAGATTAGGCAGGGCATCTTGCCTTTGATGGGCCTGGCGCCCCCGCCGCCACCCGCGGCCCCCGCGCCCCCCGGGCCGCCGCCACCGCCGCCGCCCACCCCGGCCAGCGCCCCAGCCCGGCCCAACTTGCGCAGCAAGGTTGTGAAGCGGGAGCGCTCTTTGGTGGTCTTGGCGCACAGGATCTCCGCCTGGCCCATGAGAGTGAGCTCATCGCCCGCGTGCAGCGTGAAGTTGTACACCTCGCTGTCCTCGCTGAACTCCCCTGACACCACCTGGGAGTCCCAGAAACAGAGGGAGGCCTTAGCCCCAGCCGAGGGAAAGCTAGTCCCGGGACCCAGGAGGGCAACCCTCCTCTTGAGGCTTTCCCAAGATCAAGAGCACTGGACTGAGGGCATGCATTCTGTAGAGGCCACGTGGTCACGGTGGTACAGCCTCAGAGTTACCTCTTGGAAACATAATTATTTTATTTGCTATAAGAATTGCTGTAAGGATTAAATAGACTATAAAGTAAGTGTTAATCGCTCAGCCATGTCTGACTCTGTGACTCCATGAACTGTAGCCTGCCAGGCTCCTCTGTCCATGGGATTTCCCAGGCAAGAATACTGGAGTGGGTTGCCATTTTCTTCAGGGATCTAACTGGGTCTCCCACATTTCAGGCAGATTCATTACCATCTGAGCCACCAGGAAAGCCCTAAATAGACTCTATGTATACTGAAATACTTTGAAAATATTCAATATACAGCAACACTTGTATCATTTTTTACAATTGGGCAATAATAATCCTCCACCTATTCAACAAGACTACTCTGAAGAGGAATGAATTGGTGAATAAGAAAAGGGTTTGTAAATAGTGAAGAGCTATCTGTACATTAAGTGGGGGACTGTTTGCACTCTATGTCTCCACAGCTACCACCCCCACCAGTAGATGCTAGGATGGCTGCCCTGAAAGATCGCCAAGTCAAGGCATGAACCTCCACACACATACCTCCACACACACTTCCTGCTTCCCCACCTTTTGCAGGAAGTCCTTGGGCCCAGTTCCAGGAAGTTCATACACCTAGCCAAAGGTTTTCAGGGGGCTGCCAGAAGCCACACTGTGACACTTCTACCTCTCAGAACCTAACGGGAACCCTCCAACCAGGGTCAGGCTTGCCCCTGAGGATAATGGAACCTGGGGGCACCATGTCCGGTGCAGAAAGGACTGACCTTGACACTGAAGGTGATGGCTTCCATCACAAAGATGCGATCAGGAAAGACGCTGGCCACCTCCTCCACGCTGCTGAAGTACCTCACGGGCTCCCGAACATCCCGGGCCTGCTCCAGGAGCTTGAACTTCCCTGCACAGGAGGGAACACAGGCTGCTAGGGTGGGCCTTCTTGCTGGGAAGGCCTGCATCCTGAGAGGCCTCCTGGTCCCCACATCTTTCGCCCCTCGTGTCAGCCAGTCCTTCTGGAACTCAGGTGGGCAGAAGGGCAGGTTTGCACTAGTGGAAGCTGGTCAGCTGGTTCAAGACTCAGCAGGGAGGTGAGCACAGATTCCTAGCAAATAGAGCACAGCCCTTACCCAGTGGAGAGTTAGTGGGTGTGTGACAAGGCCAGCAGGTGTCTGCCTAGAGAAACCCAAGGGCAAACTGGTACCCAAACACTTGAATACCAACATTAGTGTGGCATTGGGGATGCTAATGCCTAGCTTGGTCCCAGCCCCACTCTGACTTGCTATGACCCAGACAAATCCCTTCCCCTCTCGGGGGTTTTGAATCCTCATCTGAAAAAACTGGAGCAGATGTTTGCAGGCCCTGTCTGAATCTAGCCTCCTGTGTTAGCTTTAGATTGCTAACCCACACTGAAGCAATGGGCAAACCAGGGCCGAGCCCCAGGCTTTGGAGACCCAAGGAGACTCTGACTCCTGGTCTGTTCCCAAAGCCTGCTGTGGTCCAACATCCAGCCCCACTGTCCCAGAAGCCTCAGATCTGAGCCCAGCAAGCTGCCTCCCTCAGATGAGGTCTTCCCGACCTGCATGCAGTCCAAGGCTATATTTCCACTGGCTCAGCAGATGCCCCCAGAAGACACACGCTTTAAAGAATGATGCTAATCTGTAGTGCTGACACCCCTTTGTGTTAACTGTCTGACCTCACTGGCCGCATACCTTTTATGTGCCCACCTTGTTGTTGTTGTTGTTTAGTTGCTAAGTCATCCCCACCTCTTTTGCAGCCCCATGGACTGTAGCCCACCAGGCACCTCTGTCCATGGAATTTCCCAGGCAAGAATACTGGAGTGGGTGGCCACGCCCTCCTCCAGGGGATCTGCCTGACCCAGGGATGGAATCCGTGTTTCCTGCATTAGCAAGCAGATTTTTTACCACGGAGTCACCTGGGAAGCCCCATGTGCCCACTTACATGAGCACAAAGACAGGCTGTGAACCAGGCTGGCATCTGGCCTCTTTTTAGGCCTTACACAGGAGGAAGAGAGTCTTGTATAGGCTGAGAGAAGACAAGGTGACTCTAACTTCTGCAGTGATTCTGGTGGTTGCTGCCTATTACATTCATTTATTCATTCCACAAGAATTTATAGAGCACCTACTGTGTGCCAGACACTAGCCTAGGCCCAATGAGGGGGGCAGATCTGGGTAAGATATGATCTGCCCTCAAGATATCAAATCCAGATACAGTATGTGATAGCAGGGTGTGACGGGATGGCTACAACAGACTCAACAAAAGACGAGGCGACCACCAAGTTGGGGGAAATCTGCCTGGCAGTGTGGGGGGATCATAAGAATGAATTTTACAGAGTGAACATTCCACACAGAAGAAACGGCATGAGTCAAGACACATGGTCACAGAAGCAAACTGTCTGCCCAACGTGGTGAGTGTGCCTGGAGAGTAAGATTTGAGGGGGGTGATGAGGGGGTGAAGCAGATAGTGACTGGTTTATGAAAAGCTCTGAATGCCATATGGTAGGACTTTATTCTGTAAAAATGAAACCCACTGGTGTGTTCTGAGCAAAGAAAGACCAGGATCAAAGGTGAACTCTATAAAGATAACAAGTACACTTAGGTAAATAACCCAGTAACGAGTTCTGGAAAAAAGCAGGGGCATCAGCTGAGGGGAGAGCAACAAATAAACAAAACAAGGGGTACAGGTTCCAGTAGGAAGCCTCATCAGACTGCAGTGACTGCCGAGTGGTCAGGGAGGAAGGGGTTCCAGCTACCAGCCTGGTCAGAAATGGAGACAGCAGAGCTGTTAACCAAAACTGGGACTCTGGAAGGAACCAGTTGGGGAGTGAGAGAGTCAATTCCTATGCAGGTTGATAAGAAATCCGGGGGTCCCCAAGGACAGAGGGGTCTGGGAATCTCAAGGAGGAGAAAAGGATAAACTTTTTTTTTTTTTTCTGTCTACATTCCTTAGTCACATAAAACGTTTTTTCCTTTAAGCCCGGAACTGATGATTACACAACAAACAACTCAGTTTAAACTCTGTACTAAGGATTATATGACAATAATATATCCTGCTTGAGGACAGTTTCTCCTTCCTGAAAAACCTTCTGGCTAATCCTATTATCTTAAAATGTACATTATGGGAGTGGGTCTAGTAAGATCTTTACAACCTTGAGCCATGCTTCTGATTTATTATAATAACTAATTTTAAAAAGTACATAACTCCCTTGCTAACACTAGCGAGGGGGGCCCTCTCCGTCCCCCTTCAGATGTCTATGTCAGAAGCTTTCTCTGTCCCTTGTCATACTTCAATAAAACTCTGCTACACAAAAGCTCTTGAGTGATCAAGCCTGGTCCCTAGTCCCAGAGCTAAATCTTCGGAGAGCATGAACCCAACACCGCACACTGTAAGCTATCAGGAGCATGGGCCAAACTGGGGAGGCCAAATGAGGCCCTGCAGGGGGTGCTCCTCCGGGAGGCAAGTGAGCGTGTGGGCGCAGGGCTTGGGGACGTGCAGTCAGAAGTAACAGAAGATCAGCGGCCCACAGCAGGCAGTGTCAGCTGTGGGGCAGGCCAGATAGCTCAGGGAAGAGGAAGAAAAGAGGATCCCGACCCATCGGGGACCCCCTTCCCAGAGAAATCCCACAGTGTACTCCTAGCAGGAACACACACAGCATTGTATATACAGCATGGGGGATGTGGTGGTTTCAAAGCCCAACCAGAACCTAGATGGAGACACCCACGTCCTAATGCAGGGGTGCAGAGCAGAGGGCCCGGGGCAGCGCTTGCAGCGTCAACATCTAAGAGCAGGAAAAGGGAGAACCAAGAGAGGGGGAAATGCCCAGAGAAACCCAGAGGGAATGCACCCCATCCCTACCCCGCACCCTGCTCCAACCACTCTGAGACCCTGGTGGGAAGAGGCCTCAGATGAGCCACAGCCCTCGAGGGCAGTAAGGATACCCTGGGGAGGGGACCCAGCGGGTGAGGAATCACAGGTCTGCCACCATCCAAGAGGGGCACCACCCCTTCCCTCATCCAGTCGCCGCCCCCATATCCACACACAACCCCCACCACCCCCCACCACCACCACCAATTCCAAGCAGCCAGGCAGGGAGAAATGCCCACTGCCCCCTGTGGGGAGAGTTGGAGCCAAGTCAGGGCTAGAGCTGGGGGAGGATGTGGCAGAGAAGATCGATGTAACCATGGTAGCCAGCACCACCCCCTCCGCCGCAGCCTGAGCCCAGCACCGGTCATCACTGCCGGGAGGAAGGAAAGAAGACCTCTGGGGAGTGATGCTTTGGCCCCGGGAAGCCTTCTCCTCCCTCTGCAGTCCCACTGGGGTCAGCTTCCTCCCCTGCCTTCCCCCTACAAGAGACACGAGGTCTTCTCCCTCGACCCCCCGCGCTCTAGGGAAGTGCCCCACCCTGGCCTGCCCCTCCTCCCTGCCCGAGACTCCCAAAGCACCTGACCCAGAGCAGATGTTCCTTAAAGAATGGTGGGTAAATGCACAGACTTGAGAGTCGGACAGACCTGGTGCCACCTGCCACCTGTATGGTCTTGCACAAATTATTTAATCCCTACAGGCTTCGGTTTTCCCATCGGTAAAATGGAAGCATACAACTTGGCTCACGCGGTGCTCCGCAGGGTCCGCCGCCGGAGCAGGAAGCAAGGCGGGGAGTTGCTGGGGGAGTGACCCGGGAGAAGGCCGGTCTCCCTGCCTCCCACGGCGGTGAACCTTGCCTGGACCCCACCCCACCCCGCCCACCGCGGCGGCTCTCGCCGAGGTCCGCAGCCTCCGCCCCCGCCCGCGCGCCAGCCCGCGCTATTACTAATTCATTAGGAGGAACCAGCGTCGGGCTGTGCACTCAGAGCTTCCTCGTTAACCTGCCGGCGACCCTCCCCCTCCTAGGGGGCTTCGGCCTCCCTACCCACCCCCAACCAGGCGGGGCGCGAGCAGCCCAATGGAAAGATGGGTCAGGGATGCGAAACCTCGGCTAGCCAGCTGTCACCCCATGATCACCGCCATACACAGACAGTCAAGGGGCCACCAAAAGCGATGGGGGGAAAGAGCCAGGAACCCCGTGGACCCACAGTTCCCTAGGAGGCTCTGGATCTCGGTTTCCCTGATTTGTTTTGGGTTTTTTTGGCAGCGGGATCTTATTCACCGACCAGGGATGGAACCCGCGCCCCCTGCAGTGGAAGGGCAGAGTCTTAACCACTGGAGCACCAGGGAAGTCCCCCAGTCTTTGCTTTTTTGTCCCAATGAGATGACCTGGGACTTTTCCCTGGACCAATGCCAAATACCAGGCTGGGAAGTTTCTAACTTGGGCAGGCCTTTCCAGGGGCTCCAGGGAGAACCCCAGGTCAGAAAGATACTTGAGTTTCCTCATCTTCAAAATGGGGTGTGGGGACTACAGGAATACAACAAGTTCACAGGGTGTTGTAAAAAGCAGAAGCCCTGAAAAGGGTTTGGTCCTGTCCCACTGACTCAGGGGAGAACCAGGCAGGGCCAGAGGGGGAACAGCAGACCTGTGAGGAAGGGGCTGGGAGCCTTCCCAGCTCCAAGGATTCCAACCTTTGTTGCAGGGTGAAAGTAAAAGTCGCTCAGTCTCTTTGCAACCCCATGGTATGTAGCCTGCCAGGCTCTTCTGTCCATGGAATTCTCCAGGCAACAATACTGGAGTAAGTTGCCATTCCCTTCTCCAGGGGATCTTCCCAACCCAGGGATCGAAACCAGGTCTCCCACATTGCAGGCGGATTCTTCACTATCTGAGCCACCAAGGAAGCCCTGTTTGGGGGTGGGCAGCAGTTAAACACAGAACTGATCTAACTCCTAACTCCTGGATCTCTGAGACTTCCTCACAGGGTTGCTGTGAGGCTGTGATGGTGGCAAAGCTCTGCCCAGTGTCTGTAAAGCAGCACATGTTGATACACAGGAGCTGTGGGCTCCTGGGCTTAAATAGGGGCATCTCTGGGCTGATGGCCACCAGTCTTGCACCCTTTTCATCCAGGGAACAACAACCCTGCATCCCTGATGTGGCAGCAAGCACCAGCCCAAGAATCGAGATGCCTGGGTGCTAGCTCTTGCTCTTCTGCTTATTAGCTGTGTGACCCTGGGCAGGTCGTTTCCCTTCCTAGGCCTTCTGTTCCATCCTGTGTAAAATCAAAGGGCTTCTTTTTTTAGAAGCAGAATCCTTTCTTTAAACAAAATCTTTAGGACATCAGCATCACATATAAAATAGATAAAAGTAAATAATCATTGTTGTTTAGTCGCTAAGTTGTGTCCAACTCTTTGCACCCCCTGGACTGTAGCCCACCAAGCTCCTCTGTCCATGGGATTTCCCAGGCAAGAATACTGGAGTGGGTTGCCATTTCCTTTTCCAGGGGATCTTCCTGACCCAGGGACCGAACCCAAGTCTCCTAGGTCTCCTGCACTGGCAGTCGGGTTCTTTACCACTGAGCCACCATGGAAGCCCTGGTCTCTAGCATAATTTTATTAAAAGTTTTAAAATTTTAACATTCACTTAAGAGTCAATCAATGGGGACTTCCCTGGTGGCACAGCGGTTAAGACTTCGCCTTCCAGTGCAGGGGGTATGGGTTTGATCCCTGGTGGGGAACTTAGATCTCACATGCCTTGGTGCCAAAAAAATCAAAACATGAAACAGAAGCAATATTGTAACAAATTCAATAAAGACTTTTAAAAAAAAAGTCAATCAATGAAAACAATAAATTTAACACAAACATCAGAAAAACAGGATTAACGCTAGCAGATGCAGCCATATAATCAGCCTGGGCATCCCTTTGTTTCTATGTCTTTGGGTTGCGCAATACTGAGAGAAGCCTGGCAAGAGATATTTTCTTTGAGGGTCTGTACAAAAAGGGTTAATGAGGCAGATTGTGGCACACACCAAACGTCTCTAGTCAGGGTTTAAGGTTTGACTTGTAGTGATATGAAGGTGTGGATTTTTTTTAATCATTAGTTTCAAATCTACTTTAAAATAGGAATCAAAGGTTTGTAACCAGAAACCCGGGGCTTCACACAACAGTATGAAAACCACTGGACCCTAACTCTAACCCTAATCACCACTGCCCCCCACCCCCCGCCCGGCTCATCAGCCATGACCTCGCTCATCCCTGCAGCTCTAAGGAAAAGCCAGTCACCAACATCCAGTTCCCAAGACTTCCTGCACCCCATCCCCCTGCCTACATCCCCCACTGGCTCTGTGCCATCTGTCCCTGGGCACACCTGGGTACTGCAGGGGGATGTCAATCTTGGGCCCGATGACGTAGTGGCCCTCCTCCAGGGTGTGGGCTGTCACCGTGGTCCACTGGCGGCAGGAATGAATGAGCAGGATGTCTCGCTCACTGACGCCCTCAGCATACTCCCCTGGGAGGGGGCAGGAGGACAGAGGAGGGAGGACAGAAAAGAGAACATTAGGAGGGGCAGAGAGAACAGACAGGGTGACCTCCTCACCGAGACACCGCCCAAGGACAGCTCCCCATGATCCCTGTCCAGGCCAGCAATGCTCCAGGGACAGGGGGCTGCCAGCTGTGACCTCGGGGCTGAATCAGGCCCCGTCTCTCAGGGCTCAGGCTTCCAATGGGGCCCCAGCAACCAACCCAGCCTCCATCCTGCATTTATCATTCTACTGGACTGCCACTGCTCCCAGCGGACGAGCCAGCCCCTGCCCTCCAGGAGCCCTCAGGTCCAGGGGGAGGGAGGTGGGGAGAGATGTGAACAGAGGATACGGGCCCAGTTTGAGGCACTGAATGGAGGCAGTCTGAGCTCTCGCAGAAGGGGCAGCAAACTAGTTGAGGCGGGAGAGGGACAGCAGGGAAGATGGGAGACAGCGCTGAGCAGCAGACACTTGGGCTGGACCTCAGAACCACAACTCACACCAGCAGAATTCTCAGCCCCGAGTCAGCTCCTGGGCCAAGAAAGGAGGGCCTTGTTGGGGGCCCAGAGAGGGCTGAGAAGGGGTCGTCCATTGTGGAGCCCAGAGCTGTGGGTCACTCGGGTCAGGAGAATAGCGGGGCTTAGAGGAGCTGATTCACGGCTCCCTTGGGCAGCCCCTTCCTTCTCGCCCACTGCCACAGACAGGCTTCTTCATCCAAGGGACCCCAAAGGAGAGGGAACCTTTGGGGTCTCAGATACCCCCTGGTCCTACCTCAGAGAAGCTGCTTCTTGGCATTCCCTCCCAGAGTCCTTCACCTCCCAGTTTGTGGGACATAGTGATGAAGGCCAGAGGAGGCGGGTGGCGGGGATGGGGGGGGGGGGAGAGGATTTAGAAGGGGAGGGGGATAGTCCTAGGGGAAGCTGCACTGGGGCAAAGGTGTTGGGAGGGGCCCGGGCCCCAGAGGCTCCAACCCCAGCAACAGTTTCCAGGAGAGCAGGAGGCTGGCCCAGCTTCCAGGAGGCCTTGGAGCCGTCTCCTGGATGCAGCTGGTGGGTAGGGTGGGGGTGGGGGACGCTCCCTCCAACACAACTTAATAAATTTCTGCCACCCAACCAAATGGGAAATGGTTTACTCTGATGGCTGGGGACTCCCTGAAGTGTGTGCATTTGATGGGGGGAGGGGAGGGAGTGTTCAGGACCTGCAAGGAGGGCCTGGCTCTCATCATGTGTCTGTGTACATGTGGTTGGGGGTGTGGGGCTTTCTCCCCAACTCCTCACCTGGGGCAGAGAAAGCTCTCCTACTCCAAAACCTCCTCTTAGAGCTCTCTTAAGCCCCAGCCTGCCCTTCCAAGGGATGCAGGCCACAGCCACACAGGATACACACCAACCATGGATCAAGGTCACCAACAGTGGAGTCAACACAGCCACCTAGATCACAGCGATAGGGGCTTGTCACCCCTATGACGCAACTCAGTCTCACGGTCCCACTAATCCACGGGCCAAGATATACTTTTGATCACATATTCACAACTCACAATTTTGACAACAAAAGGTGACCACAGCTATAGCCACCACTGTCACAGACTGACGGCTGGGCCATTATACCAGTTGCTCATGCCTTCATTCGTTCATTCAATCCTTCCATAATCTTTGTTAGGCAGGATGCCCTACCTCAAGGAGCCCGCAGCCCAGTAGGAGGACAATAAACTGACCATTATAACGGGTGCACAGCAGGAGACAAGACAAGGGGGCCAGAGGTCAAGGGAGCCCAAAAGAGGCCTGCCTGTCCTCAAAAAAAGACCCCCAGGAGGGGGAGATGCCAAAGCGGATGTGTGGGAAAGTGGCCAGGCACGACCTAGGATCAGCATATTCCATTCACACGCAGACACACACACAGCTCTGCTGTTGACATCAGCATCACATGCTGATGATGGGCGAGAACAAGACACTGGACCGCCAGGCACCCCTGCCCGACGGCCCCGGCTTAGATCCTTTACGGAGCCCGCTCCTGGACACGCTGACACTCGCTGTGCCCACTCCCTGCGGCGGCGGGTCGGAGGAGGGGCTCCCGGCCCCCGCGGAGAGGAGACAAGCCTGAAGCCGCGGGCCGCATTAGCATTCAGGGAAGCGAGTGTGCCAACGCGGGCCAAACCCCTATTCTTCTCACACACAAAACCCCCGGCCTGGCTGCCAGCCCCGGCTCCCGCCCCTCCCCCAGCCAAGCGGCCCCCTTTTCCTGAAACGGTCCCCTTGCTCTGGGCAGCCTCCGGGCACCCCTCTCGGGCCCCCAAGCATCAGCAGAGCAACCTGGGCCCCCAGGACCCCAAGAAGTGGAGCAAGATGTGGGAAGGGCCGGGGGTCGGGGGTGGGGGGCTTGGGGGCGCGCCGGGAGGGAGGACTCCCTCCTTCAGGCCCAGAGGTGGCCTGCCGGTCCGCGGGGAGTGGAGGCTGCCCACCACCCCAGGGCCGCGAAAGGAGGGTGCAAGAAGAGTCCCAAGACGTGGGGTGAGGGTGGGGGGCGGCGGCAGCGTGAAGACAAGAGTCCGAGGCCCAGGGATGCGGGAGGATCGAGGTGAGAGGCCAGAGACAAAGAGATGGAGGGGGGCGCGGCCCGGACGGGGGTCCGAGGGCGGCGAGAGAAGGGGGTGCACCGACGGGACGGGCTGGGTGGCTCCGCCAGGCTCCGGGGTCCATCTGGGCCGGAGAGCTCTCTCCGGGGCCCGGCTCCAGTCCCGGTCCCAGGTTTCTGTCCCTGTGCCCGTCCGCGGGGCCCGGGAGGAGGCATCCCCTCGGTTTCCGGACCCCGGATCTCCGGGGAGGCGCGCCTGGAACAGAGCGAGGTCCGCGCGGAGGAGCAGGAGGGCAGGGGCCGCATCCTCACGGCCCCGCTGGCACCTGCCGGGAGAGCCCCCTGCGGCCCCTCTCCCCAGCACCCCCGGTACCTGGCCCGAGGCAGGCGAGCGTGGGCAAGCGGCAGCGGCTGACGATGAGGTCCAGCGGGAAGGCGCCCATGCTCCAGCGGAGGCCGGCCAGCCCGGCCGCCAGCTTCTCCATGGCATGGGAGCCCCGGGGCCGCCGTCCCGGGGCCCCGACGACCAGTCCCGCGCGGCCCGGGCTCCCGCGCCCGCCGCCACCTCCTGGGGCCGCCGCGGCGCTCCCCGCCTGGCCGCCCGGCCCGGGGCTGCGGGCGTCACGTGGCCGGCCTCCCCGCGGGGCGCCGGCCCCCGCCACCCGCCCCTCGCCCCACCCCCCGGCCTCCAGGTCCCGCCTCCCCTCCCGCCCGGTTCCCTCGCCCCCTCCCCGAGCGTCCAGGTGACAGCCGGGGACCGGCGACCCCAGGCGGGAGCCCGGTGGGTAATCGAGGACGCGAAGCGGCATCTGCGGGGCCGGCCTCCCCTTCCCCGGCCAGCGTGTTAGGATCCCCGCTTCCCCGCCACGAGCAGAGCCAGTCCGCGCCCGTTGGTGCCCCCCGGCCTCCTGGAATCTCCTCCCGTCCCGCTATGGCTCCTGGCTTCGCTTCCTAAAGCTTCTGCCCGTAATTCAGCCGCTGCGATACCAGACTGGTAACACCTCCAAGGTTGCTGCCTCCAACACTATTACCTCCAGATTGACACATCCTGGCAAGGCCGCCTTATAAACCCCATTTTACTGATGAGCAAACTGAGACTCAGAGAGGTCAAGTGGCAACTCGATTTGAAGCCAGGTTTGACTACAAGTGGCTTCCCTAATAACTCAGCTGGTAAAGAATCCACCTGCAATGCAGGAGACCTGGGTTCAATCCCTGAGTTGGGAAGATCCTCTGGAGAAGGAAAAGGCTACCCACTCCAGTATTCTGGCCTGGAGAATTCCATGAACTGTACAGTCTATGGAGTCGCAAAGAGTCAGACACGACTGATCACCTTTCACTTTCACTTGACTACAGTCCCACTGCCTTCCCAGGTAGTCACCGAAGCCTAATACCACCCCTCTGCCCTCACCAAAGAGCACTTTCCAAGTTTCCAGCCCTTTCTCACCAATTGTCACATGTCCTGTGAACCAGATGGCTCCAGCATAGACACAGGCTGGTGCTGAAAGGGCTCCATGGACGCTAGTCCTCAGCCTGGGTACCCCCTCCTCCGCAACACATACACACAAACCTTCTCTTCAGAGATGACTGACATCCCACATATGGTGACCTGAACCCCAAGAGAGATGGCACCAGATAAGATGGACACAACTTCTCAGCCGGAAGGGACATCTCACACCACTGTTCAATCTCCATCTTTTGCAGAGGAAAGAAACGGGAGACACCAAGAGCAGAAATGCTTTGGTCCTAAGGTCACAGAGCAGGAAAGAAACAGAGCTCTGACTGGAAGATAGTTTGTCATCCAAACTGGGACACTTTTGAAAGTGAAGGAAGTGCTAACAGGGACAATAGGCATAAACCAGGATTGCAAGTGTAAAGCAGGGTCGGACCATAGGGCCACCCTATCCCTGAGAGAGGCCTCTGAGCCCTGATGTAGATGCCACACCACAGCATTGCTGGTTCACTTCAGCTCTAGACCTCAGTCTCCAGCTAAGCCCTGCTACCCGCCACAGGACTGATTCACAGGCATTCCATTTCAACAATCACACTTGAATTTGGTCCTCTTTTATTTTCTATCCTAACCATCACCTTTCACCTGATTCCCCCCACCTGGAGCTCTTCTTAATCCGTATGTCCAACTGGTCACCAAGTCCTGGCAATTCTGCTTCTGCCATTCATCGTATGGCCCTTCCTCCTCTCCGATTCTGCCGTTGCAGCCTGTCTTCAGTTCCTCCTCTGATCTTCTTTCTTCCAGGCCACCCTTTGTATTTCATACCGAAGTCACTCTGGATTCGGGCTGAGTCAGAGACCACACAGGTGTCAGACATCAAGCAGAGCTACCTAACTGGTTGCTACCTGGTTGCCCACCCTCTAGTTGTTGTAGAATGTTCCAGAACCTTTCTAGTGCTTTTTAACCATTGGCAGATCTCCAGGGACCTCAATGTGCCCAAACATATACATCCCTTCACTTGTTTAGGGCTCAAGAGTCATGTAGGAAGGAACTCAGCTTCTCACAGATCTGTCCCTGGGCTGAGATTGCTGGAAGGCAGCTGGCAGCACGGAGAGCAGGGACGCACCCGGAGGGAGGAGGATACTCACAGAGAGGCCAGAGGGGGCGTGAATCTGGAAGTGAGAGCCAGGGGCCTGGATGATGTGTGAGGCTGTGCCTGAGTTTCACCCTCTGGGAGAGTCTGTGTGGGGGACAGAGAGGTCTGAGGGGAGGAGGCAAAAGCTGGTTCACTGGGGTCCCAGCTGCCCTGCTATGGGTTCCCGCTCCGACCGGGTGGGTGGTGACAAGTAGAGAGGAGGACATAGCAGAAGTCAGGGATTTGGAGGAGGAGGCCGGGAAAGGGGGCTGGCCCTGGCAGAGGCCCACTACTGGCCCAGAGGCCAGGCTGTGGCAGAGGCTGGCCAAGCTGCCCGTGAGTGGGCAGAGTGGTCAGTGGAGTAGAAAGATGGTGAAAGTGGGCGGCAGCAGTTTGGGTTATGTGTAAAACAACTCCACTCCACCCCACCTGAAAGGACTGATGAACTTCTCTGAGCCCATGAACTCCGAAAGGTCAGAGAACAACTGGCTAAGCACATCTGAGAAGTCTAGGAAATGGCGTATCCAATTTTTCTTTCAGAAATTTTTTTTTTCAAGATTTTTTTGATGGGCACCATTTTTAAATCCTTTATTGAATTTGTTACAATTGTGTTGAATTGTATTGTGTTGAATTGAATTGTTACAATTGTGCTTCTGTTTTAGGTTTTGGTTTTTTGGTTGCACAGCATGTAGAATCTCAGTTCACCCCATCAGGAATCAAAATTGCACCCCCTGCATTGGAAGGCGATGTCTTAACCGCCAGGGAAGTCCCCAGAAAATTTTAACTGTAAACTAGAGATAATAGTATTATGAGTACCCCCCGTACTCCTCTCCTGGCTTCAACATTTACCAGTCCATGGCTGATCTTATTTATTTCTCCTCCTGGTAGAATTTTTTAAAAATAGCTTTATTGAGACATAATTCACATACTATACAATTCATCCATTTAAAGTGTACAATTTCAGTGTTTTTAGTATAGTCACCATACTGTGCCGCCATCACCACGATCTAATTTTCAAACAAAACATCCTTCCCTAAAAGACATTGCTAACCATTAGCAGTCTGTCCCTTTCCCCAGCCCTCCCCCATCTGTAAACAATTGCCAGTCTACGTCCTAGCTCTATAAATTTGTTGTTTCTCTACATTTTCATACAAATGGAATAATAAAATGTGTGGTCTAATATGACTGGCTTCTTTCAATTAGCATTAAGTTTCAAGGTTCCCCCACATTGCAGCACGTTTCAGTACTTCATTACTTTTATTGCTGAATAATATTCCAGTGTATGGATAACCGCATTTTATTTATTCATTCATAAGTTGATGGATATTTGGGTTGTTTCCACTTTTTTGGCATCATGAATAACTCCACTATGAACATTTGTGTACACATTTCTGTGTGGACATATATGTTCACTTCTCTACCTTGTGGTGGAATTGCTGAGCCATATGGCAACTCTATGTTTTATTTTTTTGGCCATGTTGAGTGAAACGTGGATCTTAGTTCCCTGACCAGGAATCAAACTTGTGCTTCCTGCATGGGAGCATGGAGTCTTGACCACTGGGTTGCCAGGGAAGTCCACTCTGTGTTTAACATTTTGAGGAATTGCCAAGCTGTTTTCCAAAGTGATTGTACTGTTTAACATTCCCACCAGCAATATACGACAGTTTCAATTTCTCTGCACTCTTGCCGATGTGTATTGTTTTTTTAATAGCCATTCTAGCGGATTTGAAGTGGTATTTCATTGTAGTTTTGATTTATTAATATATTTTCCTTAATGACTAATAGTGCTGGGTATTTTTCCATGTGCTTATTGGATATTTGTATACTTTCTTTGGAGAAATGAAGATTCAAATTCTTTGCCTATATTTAAATGTCTTTTTATTGTTGAGTTGCAAACATTCTTTATATGTTCTAGATATAAGTCCTTTATCAGAGATATGATTTGCAAATCTTTTCTCCCATTTGGTGGGTTGTCTTTTCACCTGATAAGCTTTTGGCAGCCCACAAGTTTTTGCTTTTGATGGAGTCCAGTTTATCCATTTTGTTCTTTTGTTGCTTGTGCTTTTGGCATTGTATCTAAGAAAACATTGTCTAACTTAAGGCTACAGAGATTTACTCCTATGTTTTCTTCTACGAATTTTTATAGTTTTAGCTCTTATATTTAGGTCTTAGTTTCGTGATCTATTTTGGGTAAATTCTTGTGTATGGTATGAGGTAGGAATCCAGCTTCGTTCTTTTGCATGTGGATATCCAGTTGTCCCCACACTGTTTGATGAAAAGGCTATTCTTTCTCCCATTTAATTGTCTTGGCACCCTTATCAAAGATCAGTTGAACATAAATATCCTCATAGAAGTTTGAAAAGATCTTGGATGTCTTATCACTTCATCTATGTAAATATTGAATATGTATCTCTAAAGATAGGAACTTTTTTCACAAAATTTAACTGCAACTAATAAACTAACAATGTTTACTAATAAACTAACAAAAGTTAACTGCAACTAGTAAACTAACAATATTTTCCTAGTATCATAAAATATTTAGTTGGTGTTCATATTTTCCCAACTGTCTGGCTGGAGAATTTATTTACAATTTATTTAAATCAAGTTCCCAATAAGATCCATGCATATTTTTCTTGCAATTTATTTATAGGAGAAATAGGACTATATGTCCTGTAGTTTTCTTATAGTCTAGATTTTGTTGATTCAGTCCTATAGGATAGTTTTATATGTTGTTTTATCTGCTAATTTTCTCTAAATTGGTAGTAGATTGTCAGTAGTAAACCAAATACAGATTATTTGAGTTTTGCTTTCTTGGCATAACTGTAAGAGACAGTGGTCCTTCCATCAGGAAACACACAATGTCAAGTTGTCTATATTTCATGTCAGCAGCCATTGCTGATCCTTGCTTAAGTGTTACCTTCCCTTTAAAACACCTAATTTCCCAAGATAGAACTGATTCTTTTCTCACTGTGCACACCACACCACTGCCATAGAATGTATTGTGTTGTATTATTAAACACACCTCCCCCATTTTATCTATTCCTATGTGATTCTCCACATGGACTAATAATTATGTGACTTACAACGGGCATCAACGGATAAGGCAAAATAGTCCTTGAACTGAGAGGATGACATTTGAAGTCCAGTGGCTGTGCAAGTAACTTAATCTCATTCCAGTGGTGAGAGCCAATTGTCAAAATTACAGAAATTTCACAAGTGGGTTATTAAACACAGCTATTATCAAAAATTAAATTATAAAAAGTTACAGTTAAACAACTTACATTAGACAACCATAATACAAAGTGTAAGTGTTAGTCAAGTCTGATTTGTTGCAACCACATGAACTGTAGCCCACCAGGCTCCTCTGTCCATTGAATTCTCTAGGCAAGAATACTAGAGTGGGTAGCCATTCACTTCTCCAGAGGATATTCCCAACCCAGAGATAGAACCCTGGTCTCCTGCATCGCAGACAGATTGATTTACCATCTGAGCCACCAGGGAAGCCCTCAGTTCAGTTCAGTTCAGTTCAGTCGCTCAGTCGTGTCCGACTCTTTGCGACCCCATGAATCGCAGCACGCCAGGCCTCCCTGTCCATCACCAACTCCCAGAGTTTACTCAAACTCATGTCCATCGAGTCGGTGATGCCATCCAGCCATCTCATCCTCTGTCGTCCCCTTCTCCTCCTGCCCCCAATCCCTCCCAGCATCAGGGTCTTTTCAAATGAGTCAACTCTTCGCATGAGGTGGCCAAAGTACTGGAGTTTCAGCTTCAGCATCAGTCCTTCCAATGAACACCCAGGACTGATCTCCTTTAGGATGGACTGGCTGGATCTCCTTGCAGTCCAAGGGACTCTCAAGAGTCTTCTCCAACACCACAGTTCAAAAGCATCAATTTTTCGGTGCTCAGCTTTCTTCACAGTCCAACTCTCACATCCATACATGACCACTGGAAAAACTCTAGACAACCATAATAAATACTTAAACTCATTACTTCATTATTTTATTACATTTTACTATTTTCTATTCTGTTAGTTATTTTTGTCTATTGTTTCTGTACAGTGGAAAAACTATATAATGGTGTGCCACTATTCATCTCTTCCCAACTCTGCTTAGTAATGCCTTGCTGATAGCTCTAAATCGGCCATAGTGGGAATATTTATACCATGGAAGCTGGAAAATGCTATGAATCAGGACTTTTTTCTTAGAGAGTAGTTATAAAACATTTACCAGTACGCCATTGTCTCTCATTGTTAAATGGGGATAAAAATAGTACCACTTCATGTAGGATGTACATAAAGCACTTGGCATGGTTTCAGATACACATTTTAATAAGTGGTAGTCATAAATTTTGTTACTTGTATCTCATCTCATCTCATCTCTGAACTGTGGCTGAGGGCAGCTATGCTTTCATTAGGCATTTCTAAGGCAAATGTACCATGGAGAACTACACATCCATTAGAAATCATGCTGTGAAAGTTAATAAACAGAACCCCCATTTAAAATGGAGTTGGGAGGCCAGAGGGGTAAACTCTCATGTCCTACCATTCCACTGTCAACTGCAGACCCAACAGAAAGACACTGTACCTTTGCATCTCTAATATAGGAGGAAGGTTACTACCTCACTACCTGGCAAAAGGAAGGAGGAATTTCTTCCTGCCAGACAATAGCCTAGTCAACGAGAGATTGTCGCAACTCAGCCAATGAAAAGTCATTATACTTTGAATTCCCAGTTTCCTCCAATGGATTCTGTTTAAAATAGCTCCTCCCCCACAAAAAAATAAAATAAAATAGCTCCTCCCAATTCCCCCTTCTCCTCTATAAAAGAGTTTTCTCTTCTTTTTTCTCCAGATTTGCCTGTGGTTCTACAGACTGCCTAGCCCAAATTATTGATTCTTCTTTTTTAAAAAATTAATTAATCTATTTATTGTTTTGGCCACACTGGGTCTTCATTCTGCACATGGGCTTTCTCTGGTTGTGGTGCATGGGCTTCTCATTGCAGTAGAGCACGGGCACAGATTCAGTAGTTGTGGTGTATGGGCTTAGTTGCCCCACGGCATGTGGAATCTTTGCAGACCAGGGATCAAACCCATGTCCCCCGCACTGGCAGGCAGATTCTTAACCACTGGACCACCAGGGAAGTCCCCCAAATTCTTGCCGATTCCTGAATAAACCCATCTTGAAATGAAATAGATGAATTTAACAAGGTTGAAGGCCAATATATAAGGATCAACTGCATATTCTATTCTGCTTTTAAATTCATCTGTTAAAAATAAAATAAAATAAATTCATCTGTTAGCAGGCTGTATAGACCAAAGAACAGACTGGAAGTCTTCCTGATGATATTTGGAACATCACATGGATATTGTCATCATGTGTTCTTATAAAGGGCTGGGACATTCCTAAGGACATTTTTTAATAAGCTCAATTTGTTTACTTTCAGCACTTAGTCAAAGTATAACATTGTGTTTATTTCCTTTTCTTAAGTTCTCTATAATTAAGAATTCATTGAAGATTTTCTTTTCTATTTCTGTGATGTGAATTATAAAATGTCTTAGAAACCTGTGAAGTAGGAAAGAACCACAACTTGGTTGGCTTTTGTAATTTACCTACTGTAGTTCATTAGGCAAGGAAACCTAGAAAGGAACTTATTCAAGGGGATTTGTATTGCATATTTATATTTTATCATAAAAGAAGAGAACATTATAGGGATAAAGAGAAATTGAAACCCAATCTTTATCTATAGGTTGTTCCTGAAGTGCTCCTTCCTAACAATAAATAACTCATGAAATATTTATTTCAGGAAGCTAGAATTTTAAATTTTGGTCAATAGTAAACACAGTAAATCAAACTACACCTCTTATAATTTGGGCTTTTAATTTTTTTAGTGGATACACTTAGTTTTCAAGTGAATAATGATGCATGTTTGTCCAAAACATTTTGACTGCAAATAGTATTTTTTTTAATAATTTTATTTATTTATTTTATTTTTGGCTGTGCTGGGTCTTTGTTGCTGTGCAGGCTTCCTCTAGTTGCAGTGCGCGGGAGCTGCTCTTCGTTGCAGAGTTCGGGTCTCTCACTGCAGTGGCTTTTCTTGTTCCTGTCTGTGGGCTCTAGAGCGCACGGGCTTAGCTGCTCACTCTGCTGGGGAGAGCGCTGAGTGAAGAGTTGAACATTACAGCTTCAGTGGTCGCAGCACTCGGGCTCAGTAGTCGTGGCGCACAGGCTTAACTGCTCCGCGCACGTGCCATCTTTCCCAGATCAGGGATCGAACTGGTGTCTCCTGCATTGGCAGGCAAATTCTTTACCACTGAGTCACCAGAAAGCCCTAAAAATGGTATTTTAAACAGTATTTTAAGCTTAAGAAAAAAGTAACAAATAACATGTTTTGTTACTTTCAATATTCCGTATTTTTAAAAGATTTTTTTTAATGTGGACCATTTTTAAAGTCTTTATTGAATTTGCTACAACATTGCTTCTGTTTTTTGATTTCTTGGCTGAGAGGCTTGTGAGATATTCGTTTCTTGACCAGGGATCGAACCCACACCCCCTGTATTGGAAGCTCAAGTCTTAACCACTGGACCTCCAGGGAAGTCCCATCATTATTCCATATTTTAAATTTTGTTAATTTCTTCTAATTAAGCTTCACAGTCACGAAGATGTTTTTAAACTGAAGTTTCATTAGCCTTTTCATTTCTTGCTTTTAAATGGTGATGTTTATGTTCACAACATGAAAAGCTTCAGAATCCTTTAAAAATTACTTTATTCAATAGAGAGATTTTGTGCTACTTGTCTTTCATACCATTCAGAACCACACTAGCCTGAATAAACGTTTCAGATGGCCTTGGTATCATCTGGGCCCAAGCGACAGCAAATAATGAAGCAAAACTGTAGAAACTGTCCAACCTCTTTTGTGTGAATCAAGTCAACGAATTAGCTGAGGCTCCGACAGCTTTGCCTTTGTCTGCTGAGACGGATTGTCCAATAATTCCACTGAAATTGCAGTCCCAGCAATAAGACACATAGATCAGTGAAAGAGAATAGAAAGCCCAGAAATAGACACAGGCAAATATGGTTAGCTGATATTTGACAAATGAGCAAAGGCAATTACATGGCAAAAGAAAGAACAGTCTTTTCAACAAAGAACAACAGGACATCCACATGCAAGAGAAGGAGAGAACCTAGACCCAGACCTTACACCCTTCACAAAAACTAATTCAAAATGGCTTCATAGACCTAAATGTAAAATATACAACTGTAGAACTTGTAGAAGACGAGAGCCAGTAGAGCTTGGCAGAGCAGTAGAGCCTGGACAATATTTATGGTTCTGAAAGATCTGAGTTTCCTTCTCCAGACTTAAGATCAGACATTTTGAAGAAGGCAACACAACATGGTTGATATTTTATAATCAGGCAAGTTCTCCTATCATAAACCACAAATTTACCCTTACCACCTGCTTTGCTGGCATTTTCGCCAGTTTTCTCACCACCAACTGGGCAGCAGGGATGGAAGCCAGCACCTAAGAGCCCTGAGCTTACAGTCAAGCCAAGAAGTTTCCAGAACTTGTGGGAGAGCTCCCACCCAGTTACTCACATTGTCAATCAACAGCTGGTAGCAATGCCTTCTCAGTAAGTTGAATTCTTGATCACATATGTGAGAGTTTATTTCTGGGCTCTCTACTCTGTCCCATTAGTCTATATGTCTATCTTTATGCTAAGACCATATTGTTTTATGGTTTTGCTTTTGTTTTCTATTGAGGTATAATTGGCACGTAAGGCTTCACTGGTAGCTCAGTTGGTAAAGAATCTGCCTGCAATGCGGGAGACCGGGATTTGATCCCTGGTTGGGAAGATCCCCTGGAGGAGCGCATGGCAACCCACTCCAGTATCCTTGACTGGAGAATCCCCATTGATAGAGAAGCCTGGGGGGCTACAGTCCATGGGGTCACAAAGGATACAGTCCATAAGGTTGGAAAGTTGAATTCTTGGTCACGTATGTGAGAGTTTATTTTTGGACTCTCTACTCTGTTCCATTAGTCTATACGTCTATCTTTATGCTAAGACCATATTGTTTTTTATGGTCTTGTTTTTGTTTTTTATTGAGGTATAACTGACACATCACACTATTAGTTTCAAGTATATACCATGATGATTCAATATTTGTATACATTATGATGTGATCACCACAGTAACTCTAGTTAACATCCATCACCAAACATAGTTATGGATATTTTTCCTTGTGATGAAGACTTTAAAGGCCTAGTCTCTTAGCAACTTTCAAATATATAATACAGTATTATTAACTATAGTCACTATGCTATACATCAACAAAAATGAAGATTCAATCTACCAAATGGGAAAAAACATTGGCAAATCACATATCTGATAAAGGGTTACCCTTTATATATATCCAAATATATATATACCCTTTATATATCTATATATATATATACCCAAATATATAAATACCCAAATATATACCCTTTATATATATCCAAAACATACAAAGAACTCATGTAACTCAATAGCAAAAAACCCCAAATAACCCAATTTAAAAATTGACAGAGGATCTGAATATACATTTTTCTAAAGATCACATATCAGTGGCCAATGGGTACATGAAAAAGTGTTCAACATCACTAATCATTCAGTTCAGTTCAGTTCAGTTCAGTCGCTCAGTCGTGTCCGACTCTTTGTGACCCCATGAATCGCAGCACGCCAGGCCTCCCTGTCTATCACCAACTCCCGGAGTTTACTCAAACTCATGCCCATCATAGAGAAATACAAATAAAAATCACAGTGAGATATCACCTCACACTTATTAGAATTACTGTTATCAAGAAGAAAAAATAACAAATGTTAGCAGGTAATGGAGAAAAGAGAAGACCCAAGCACTGTTGGTACAAATATGAATGGGTGTAGCCAATGTGGAAAACAGCATGAAGTTTCCTCAAAATATTTTAAATAGAACTATCAAATGATCTGGCAATTCCACCATGAGTATTTATCTGAAAGAAACAATAACACTAACTGGAAAGGGTATCTACACCCCCATGTTCCTTACAATATTATTTACAATAGCCAAGACATGGAAATAACCCCAATGTCCATCAATGGACAAAGAGAATGACAGACATATACACACATACAATACAATGGAATATTATTCAACCATAAAAAGAAGAAAATCCTGCAATTTTCATGTAACATGAAAGGGATTACGCTGAGTAACAAATACTGTATGATCTCACTTATATGTGGAATCTAAGACAAATGAAAAAGGTACATAGATACAGAGAACAGATTGTTGGTTACCAGAAACAGAGGGTTGAGAGGTAGAGTGAAGTGAGTGAAGGTGGTCAAAAGGTGCAAACTTCTAGTTATAAAATAAGTCCAGAGGTGTAATGTACAGCATCAAGACAGTGGTTAGTAATACTGTATTGTATATTTAACAGTTGCTAAGAGAGTAGAGCTTAAAAATTCTCATCACAAGGAAAAAAATCTTGCAGCTATATCTGGTACAGGATGTTAACTAGATTTATTGTAGTAATAGTTTTGCAATATATACATACATCGAATCATTATGTCGTGCACTTGAATTTAATATTATGTTATATATCAGTTACACCTTACTTTAAAAAACAGAATACATTGTTTAATTTCCATATATTTGTAAAATTTCCAGTTTCCCTTCTATTACTGATTTCTAATTTCATTCCATTGTGATCAGAGAAGATGCTTTTAATATTTCAATCTTTCAAAATTTATTGAGACTTGTTTCATATAATGCTATTTTATAAATGACCAGAGTCTATTCTATTTGCTACTTATGTGAGCACTTCTCATTACAATATTATGGGAATTCAAATTTTAATAAAGACATTTAATCAGTTCTAAAAAAAGGAATTGTAAACTCTAATCAGTTGTATATAATATACCTCTATGTGGTACAAGGTTGAGTCCCATATTCAGTGGTAATATTATAGTATATACACATCTCATATTATTTCCTAAAGTACTGCTCTATTTTTACAACAGATTTCAAGGAGCAAAAGTGCCCTCCATTAGGACATGGATTTCCAGGGAAGGTAAGCACCCAGACATGGGAATCAGACCCACCTGGGATAGGGCCTGAGTTTTTCTCTCTGCTAGTATGATTCTGACAAGTTGCATAATTTGTTGAGTTTGTACTGGGTTGGTCAAAAGTTTGTATTGAATTAATCCCTAGGTTGGGAAGATCCCCTAGAGAAGGAAGTAGCAACCCACTCCAGTATGCTTCCCTGGAGAATTCCATGGACCAGAGGAGCCTGGTGGGCTACAGTCCACGGGATCACAAAGAGTTGGATACGCCTGAGTGACTAACACTTTCACTGGGTCTTTCCCTGTTGTAGGAGACCCCAGTTCAATCCCTGGGTTGGGAAGATCCCCTGGAGAAGGAAATAGCAACCCACTCCAGTATTCTTGCCTGGAGAATTCCATGGACAGAGGAGCATGGTGGGCTACAGTCCATGGGGTCACAAAGAGCCAGGCACACCTGAGTGACTAGCACTTTCACTTAGGTGTAAGATGTGATGGTATGGAAAAACCTGAGTGAACTGTTTGGCCAACTCGATATTTATTCACTTGCCAAATGGGGATAATAACACATACCTCATGGAGTCTATATCCAAAGTCAGAATTAACTGAAATCAGATTATAAAAAGTGAGTGGCATAGCAAGGAATTATGGTGCACCGTGTCCAGCCCTTTCCCTTTGAGGGCTCAAACTAGCATCTTCAGGGACCCTAGGAATCCCTCCATGATCCTGAGAAAATGCCACAAGACTGCTTTGCGGTCCCTTTTCTCACTGAGAACTTCCCAGGGTCCCCTTTTCTCACTAACTTCCCAGCAGGAAGAAGGGGCACGAGAGATCAGGTTCATTCATTCAGCAAATACTTGCTGAGTGTCTTCCATGTGCCAAGTCCACAAGGTACAGGAAGTTCCCTACATATGAACCTTCAAGTTGCGAACTTTCAAAGATGTGGACACGCATTCACATGTCCAATATTGTAAGTTAGTTCCCCTGTCTGGCATACATTGTCACATGCGTGCATCTGCCACAAGTGGTTGAGCTTCTGTGTACTGTAGGGTACCGTATAGAACACAGTAGTGCAGTATCTTTATTTCAAACCCAGGATGTCCAGAAGCAAGCATAAAGGCAGGGGTGAGGTAGCTGGTACTATTGTACTTTTCAAGGCACTGTACTGTAAGATTAAAAATACTTTCTTCATTTTTTGTCTTTGTTTTTTACATATTATTTGTGTGCAAACCTATAACAGTATTATAAACTTATAACAGTACAGTACGACATAACTGATTGTATTAGTTGGGTACCCTTATTAATCTTGTTGGACTTAGGAACAAATTGAGACTCACAAACAAATTTGACTTACAAACATGCAGTTGGAGTGGAACACATTCGTGTGTGGGGGACTTACTGTATTGCAGACACAGCAGGGAGTAAGATGAGTCCCTGCCTATATGGAGCTTATAGCCCAGGGGGGAGACAGGCTATAAACTACTGAACAAGTAAATTCTAACATGTCAGGTGCTGGGAAGAACTATGGAAGAAAACAGAAAGCAAGGAGAAAAGGGTAGGGAATCCAGGGCTGGGGTGGTTGTTCCCGTTCTGTGCAGAGTGGCCAGGGAAGCATGAGTGATAAGGGTACATTCAGGCAGGGACCAGAAAGAAATGATGGTGTGAGCTGTTTTGACTTATGGAAGATGAGTTTCTCAAACAGAAGAAACAGCAAACACAAAGGTCCTGAGGCAGAGCATGGTCAGAAGGGGAAGAGGGGCGATGGGGGAGATTTTAGGATTTACGTTTTTATTCTGGTGAAATGTAAAGCCTTTGAAGTATTTTGCAAAGAAGCATGATGTAATCTAAATGTTTTCAGAGGTCACCATCCACAGTGTTGATAAGAGCCCATGGGCAGGGGAGAAGCTGATGGATGCTGGCCTCGGTAGAACTGTGGTGATGGGGCTGCGGGCGGGGTTCTAGGTATATTTTGAAGGTTCAACCAGTGCAATTTGATGATGCATTGGGTTTGAGGTGTGAGAGAAGTAGAATTCGAGGATGGCTGGAGCAACTGGAGGCATGACTTGGTCGTTTTCTGAAATGGGGAAGGCCATGGAAGGGTTGGGCAGGGGAATCCAGGTCCCTTTAGGACAGTTACACCAGTGGGTGTTTGAACAGGCAGTGGATGAGTTTGGAGTTATGGAGCTATTGGAGTCATCAAGACATCAGGGTGTCTAAAGCCATGAACTTAGATGAAGTTCATTGGGGCATCAGTGTAGGTAAAGGCGAGAGAAGTGGTCCGAGAACTGGGTTCTGAGACACTCCAACACTTAGAGGTCAGGAAGATGAAGAGGACACAGCAAGTCTGAGGAGGACAAGGGAGGGAGGGAGAAAGTGGTGTCCTGGGAGCCAAGTGAAGACGTTTCAGTGAGATGTGAGATGAACGAATCAACACCTCAGGTTGGCACTGCTGTGACGCCAGCAAGATGCTATCCTGACAGGGGATGGGGATGCAGTGTTGACTTAATCGATTCAAGGAGAAGGAGCAGAGAAGAGTAGAGACAGCCCTTCAGGGAGTTTTGCTATGAAAGGGAAGAGAGAAATGGATGGGAGCTGGAGAGGGATGTGGAGACTGGAATCAAGGGAGGGTGCTTTACTTTTGGGTAACTATTAGAGATCTTCCAGCATGTTTCAAGTTGTTTGCCCTACTCTGGTGTGAAACATTAAAAGAGATTTCCCCTCTTTCAGTTTTCCACTTCTCTAGAAAGCATTTTCTTTCAGAATTCTCCAGTCAGTTTTATTCTCTTTCATCACTGTCACCAGTTTAAAAGGGGAAACTCAAGGGACTGTTCCACCCCTGCATTGTGCATCTCACTGGATTTATCACAGCCCAGCAGTGGGGGTTTTAATACCGTCACAGCCCTGTACTTAGTTCTGCTAGTTCTCAAGGAAGTGGAGAGGCACCAGGATAAAGTGGAAACACTGAATTGGGAGGAGGGCTACCCAGGCTTCCTGCAACCCCACTCAGTTATTATCAGCTGTGTGATCATGAGCTGTCATGTTGCCTTTCTCGGTATGTGTAAATTAAAGCCCTGCAATATGATTTCTAAGTGACCTATTTGTCCCCTCGTTGTCCTTGCCTTTTTGAGAATTTGACTGTGCATTTATTTTTAATATTGATTTGGCTGCACCAGGTCTCAGTTGAGGCACTCGAACTCCCAGTTGCAAATTGTGGAATCTAGTTCCCTGACCAGCAATTGAACCCAGGCCTCCTGCATTGGGTGCTTGGAATCTTAGCCACTGGATCACCAGGGAAGCCCCAGGCCATGCATTTAATATTATCCTGTATTTCTAGGTGTCTGCTGTATTGCCTGGCTCAAAGCACATATGTGAAGCTTGATCAATTCTCATTCATGCATTCATTCATTCAGTCCTTTAGCATGATTTACTGGGCAGCTACTATGGTCCAGGAAGAGTCAGGCACTGGAGATCCAGTGGTAAACCAGGCAGATTTTATCCCTGCTCCCTAACTGGTAGAAGGGCTTTCCTTACTCTTCACATGGACCATCAGCTCTGTAGTGTCCACCACCTGTCAATGTTATTTCTCGCATTGTGTTTCTAGAAACCACATCCTCAGGGTCCACTCAAGATCGGTTGTTCCCTAGGCCAGTGGCACCAGCCCCACAGGATCCCAGGTCTCCCTCTTTCTCGATGCACTTGTTCCTTTTGCTAGAGTATGTCCTCCAGCAGATTCCTGAGAAGTCAAACTAGGGAAGGAAACATTTAGCTGTTTGCCTATTTGGGTACATCCCTTTACATTTGACAGGTAAGTCGAATGAGTATAGAATTCTACATAGGGGCTTCCCTGGTGGCTCAGTGGTAAAGAATTCGCCTGCCAATGCAGGAGACACTGGTTTGATCCCTGATTCGGGAAGAGCCCACGTGCCACAGCTATTTCGCCTGTGCTCCAGAGCCCAGGAGTCACATCTACTGAAGTTCATGCGCCCTAGAGCCTATGCTCCACAGCAAGAGAAGCCACCACAAGGAGAAATCCGAGCACCGAAGCTAGAGAGCAGCCCCCGCTCAACACAACCAGAGAAAAGCCTGCACAGCCACAAAGACCCAGCATAGACAAAAATACATAAATAAAAATTATTTAAAAAAAAAAAAAAAGAATTCTACATAGAATATCCTTTCACTCAGAGTTGTTTTTTAGGTCTCTATATTACTTGAGGAACATTTAAATCCATTCAGGTTCTTTTTATATGTGACCTATTCTTTTTCTCTGCATTAAAAAAAAAATTTCTTTTATTCTTGGAGTTTCAAAATGTCATGATGAGCACAGATAATTTTTTGTTTTTTGTGCTAGGCCAACCCAGAGACTAAAATCCCTCAATTCTGGGAAGTTCTCTTATATCCTTTCTCTGATAATCACTTTCCTTCTGTTTTCCTATTTTCTTTTTCTAGACTTCCAGATAATCAGATTTGGCCTTTAGATTGGCCCTCTAAATTTCTTATCACTTACTCCTGTTTTCTATTTCTCACTCTTTTTTGTGTGTGTTTTTTAATTTGGGGAGATTTCCTTGACTTATCTAATTCTTCTCCTGAAGCTTTTATTTCAATTAATAGTTTTTATTTTAGAGAATCCTATCTCATTCTTTGTTTCTTTTTTATGACTTCTAATCTTGTAGTTTTTGGAGTCAATGTCATCTCCTATCCAAGAATATTAATTAAAGTGAGTTTAGCTTTTTCTTTGATATTCTGCTTTGCTTTTCCTTTATTTCCTTTTTTTGGTTTTGTTGTTGTTGTTTTATTCTCTCATTTATGTTAACGTGAAGAACTGAATATTCTGATTGAATGCAAATATCTGTTAGGTCTGAGTATCAGGTATGTGGATTTTTATTGATGTGTCTATACATTTCTGTGTTTGAATGATCTCATATACTAGACTAGAAACTACCTATGTCCATCTATCTTGATGATTGGAGACTTTCAACATAGAATATCTGCAATGAGCCTACCTTTTAGTTAGCAAACCTCCAGCAGACAGCATTTGTGAGTCTTTTCTCTCGGGCCAGGTTTCCAGAGAGGTCATTCCTAATTTTCGGCCTGGCTGCCAAAATTCTGGGAGAGGGAAGGGATAAGGAAGGAAAGAATCTGAGAGGAGCTCATCATTCAAGATGCAGATGTTCACAAAAGTCCTGGTGTTTGACCCTATGATTCATCCCCACTTTTCCCCACACCCTGTGACCTCAAGTCTGGAGGCTCTGTCACTCCATTTCTGCCCATAAGAAGCCTCTAGGAAGGGTGGTAGCAACATCTGGCTGTGAGGGGTGAGCATGGACACCTCAGGATCCCATCATTTCATATACAGACTTTCTACTCATCCCCATTTTTAACCCATTGCCACATGTTTATCTTCTCTGTAGTCCTGTACCTACCGCAACTTGTGGGATCCAGAAAAAATCTGCTTTTTATTGACAAGCAACACTTAGATTGTAATTTCTTCCCTAGAAGAGTTAGCTGTTTTCTATCTCCCACCTAAAACACAGGTCAATTTTTGTGTAAATAAATTTTTTAATTCTCACAGATCTCTTGCCTTTTTTTTTTTCCCGGTCTTTGTAGAATTATACTTTAAAACTCCTTTATTCCCATCTTTCTGGGGGTTGAAAGAGGGAATGTAATTTTGTGTGGTTGCGTTTCCCATAAATTCTTGAGAATGGATCTCTGACTGATGGGCTCTGGGGAAGTTTCTGGTGTCACAATGAAGACATGCAGTTCCCAGGAAGGGTCGCAAGGTGGCTCCAGCGACTCTATATTTAATTTTACAGTTTCTTCATAGCCGTAATTAGGCAGAAGGGAACCACAGAACCAGAGGATATTTAAACTGGACTGCATCTCTGAAGGCTTCCTAGCTTACTTCCTTTTACAGACAACAGAGATCCATGGGAGTCAACCAGCTTATCCTGTATCTGGAGGTAGTTGCAGGAATAGACTGGGCTTGAATTTTAAAGTTCTTTTCAAGTTACATTTGAAGTTGCCTTTAAATTGGAATACAGATATGAATGCCTGAAAATGGGGGTGGGAACAAGGAGGCCAGTGCAGCAGGAGAAAGATGCAGAAGGAAATCACTGCTTCACTGACCACGCGTCCTGAGCTCCTGCCTCATGGGCAGCCGTGTGCTAAGTACTGTGAAGACACGAAGGAGAGGAGGGTCCCTGCCTACCAGAGCTTAAAGTCTGGGAAGGAGACGAGCCAACAGCAGACAATTAACCACAACCCAGAAAGTCAGCTGTACCTGTCCAGGGGAAATGTAACTCAAAAGTGCTACAGAAAGGAGAAGTGGGAGGTCATTTCCCTGCTCCCGACTAGGGAATAGCCTTACTGGTGTGACTTGAGCTGGCCTTGGAAGAACAGCCCTTCTCAAACTGGTATGTGCATGAGTTATCACCCAGGGCTATTTCAAAGCAGATTCTAATTCAGTATAGCCAGTGTGTGACGTGTGTGTGTGTGCACGCCTTGAACTGAGATTCTGCATTTCTAACAAGCTCCCAGGTGATTCCAAGGTGGCTAACCTGAAGACCACACTTTGTAAGGGTGTAGGCACCGGTTGGTTCATAAACTTGGCCGCATGTGCAATCACACAGGAAGTCAAACAAAAAACCACGTCAGTCTCACCAGAGAGATCTTGTGTTAATTGGCCTGGGGTACAATCTTGGCAATGGTGTTTTTAAAAGCTTTCCCCCCATATTCTAACATGTAGTCAAGTCTGAATGGCACTGAAGCAGGGCATTTATCATTCTTTTCGTCCACCCAGCACCCAAATCCCCCACCTCAGAGTTAGAGCCCACCCTTGTAGCTCAGTCAGTAAAGAATCTGCCTGCAATTTGGGAGACCCGCCCAGGTCTGATGGGAAAGATCCACTGGAGAAGGAAACGGCAACCCACTCCAGTATTCTTGCCTCAAAAATCCCATGGACAGAGGAGCCTGGCAGGCTACAGCCCACGGGGTCGCAAGAGTTGGACACGACTGAGTGACTAAACCACACCCACTCCGGAAGCTGAAGATAAGTGACACTCCGTTTCCCCCACTTGCCTGGAATTCGGGTTCCATCAACCAACCCAGGCTTTGCAGCAAAAGCTGCAGAAACAAAGAAACAGAGGCCGAAATGAGCAAAGATTTTGCATTGGTGGCAACTCTAGTTTCAGGAAGAATTCTTAGGGTATGACACTCAGCGGCAGGCACTGTAGCACCTTGGTAGACCAATTCTGCTAAGCTGATTATGAGTGTTGGTCTTGGCTGCACAGCCTCTCAAACTGGTTCTTGTTCCTGCAGACTGTGTACCATTTTAAACACACACAGCACCCTTTATAGGTAAATAAAATTTTAAAACCCACGTTGACAAACATGTAGATATGTACTGTTATAAGGCGAACACCCTTGTAAACAACATTCATGACCAAGATACAATTTTGTTGTCCCCCAAACCCTGCTGTGTGCCCCCACAATTTTTAACTCCATGACTTAGCGACTAAACCAACCAACCCTAAGAATACCCCTGCCTTTTAGAGTAGCCACTTCCTTAATATTCCTTGTCTGTACTTCCCTAAACACATTATGGTTTAGTTCTGCTTGTTATTCCTTTCCGTCTTTTGTTAATTTGCCATCTCTCTCTCCCCAGTGAAAGTTAATTGAAGAGACTGGATCAGTTGTCCTGTAAAATTTACTAGTATTTTATTGATTGATGTAATTTAATATATTCCTGTCAGAGTTCCTATAAAATTGGTAGTTGGATCTAGGTAAGTCTAACCCAGCTGGGTTAGACTATACCCAGCTGCCTTTTCCTTCCTCCCCTATATTTTGACTTACTTCATTACTACTATTCACTGCTGCAGCCATTAATAAGTAACAGAAGTCCCCTTCAAAGTACATCGTCCCAGAAAGCCAACTAAGATAACTGTGAAAAGCAACTGCATTATCATTTACTTTCAGCCAAGAGGTGGTGTGGAGTAGGAGGAAACAAAACGAACAAGCTGGTAATAAGGGGCGATACAGGTTTTAAAGAAGAAAAGCAGTAAACTGAACTAAGCCCTTTTCAAGGGCATTGTTCTTTGTGAGGTACCAAGGTCGGGCTAAATGGCTACATTAATTCGATAAGATTAAGGCTACATTCTGGCATTCTTTCTGCTGGCTCTAGCATATATTTATTACCCCCATTACAATCAGTGTTAACAACCAAAGCTTAGGACCTTATCCTGAGAAACTGTGATATGGTGAACATGAAAATAGACTGGGCCGTAGCTTGGTTTCAAAATTTGATTCTACCACCAAGTGGCTGTGCAACCTTAAGCAAATCACTTAAGCTGAAAGTTTATTTTGTAAAGTGGGTACTACTTCACCAGGCTGTCAGTAACAACCCAAAGAACCTAGAACAGTCCCACAAATACCTAGTCCACTTCCTAGTAGGCAAGAAATACTCCTTCACATAATCCCCTGTACATTAAGCCTGCCCTCTGCCATCATTTTAGTTGGGTCTTAACTCAAATTCGAATAGCAACCTTGTATCTGACCTCTAGAATCCTTGTTCCTCTGCTTCCAGCCCATCCAAACTTGTTTTCCTCAAACACACTGCAGGGCTCACGGGGACTCCCCATCGCCTAACACATTGTCCAGTTGGATTCCTGGTTTCCCACACAAGCAAAGCGTGTTTCTAATTTGCTTGTGATCCTTTCTTACCCTCCCCTTAGCCCATTCATTCAATCCACGTATCTAAGAACCAACTCAAGTGCCTCCTCCTTCAAAAACTGTCCCAACTATTCTCACCAACTGAATCTGCTCTTCTATTAACACAGCACTGAAAACCACAACTATCTGGCTCTCATATACATTTGCCTGATTACTAGTTCCTTCTGCTTTCTAAACTACAAGGTAAACCTAACAGCAGAGGCTATTGTGTCCTTTCCCTATTCCAATCTCAAAGGCACAATCATAGGCCCCACCTTAAGACATAAAATTCTGTGTTGATTAGATGTAAACAGGGAAGCATTTAAAATCACTCTAGGTGATCCTTCCAAAACTGCAGTTACAAGAAAACCTCTGCTATGTCCTTCCAGCAGAGATAATCTTGTCAACAAATGTATACCTTTATTTATTGACTAATAAGGCCTCGATACAGGATCAAACATTTCTTTCACCAATACTACATATAAAAAAAGCCAAAGTTGTTTCTTATGGTTCACCAAAAAAGTGGGAAACACTTTACATGTTTCAGGTAAGAGGACAGTCATTGCTAAAACAAGAATTTCTCCTCAGCATGGTAGCCTTACCTTGGTGCCCCTGAGTAATCAGCTGACTTCAGTTGTAGTTGGCACATTCTAGTAATGTTGGCTGGCAAGTGACTAAAATTGTGTGTTCTCTCGACGCCAGCATGATTCTGCTTTTAAAATCCAGTTTCTTCCAACAATAGCTCTTAAAATTGCCTTCCCATCTTTCCCTAGTTGAGAAGTTACCCCCTCTATTTCTGTTCCTCTAATACCCAGTTTGCTATTGCACTATTTTCAGAAGGAATCTTCTTAGACTCCATAAATAAATGAAAACCAAGTCACGCAGTTGGAAATCAAGTTTTGTTTTTATATGAACAGAAGTAGACCATCTAGAAATATTTCAGTTTATTTAAATTGTTAAGTAGAATATGAAACCGAATTTGTAGCTAGTACCAGAGAATGGACTTAACTGTTTGGTGTTTAATGAGAACAGCTTCTACACAGGATCCCGAGAGACTTACAGAAAAAGGGGCAAAGCCCTATTATTAAGCAAATAAAACTCAGGTTTCAAACAGGTTATACAAAAATTGATTTATACTCCATTTCCCTTTTTTTTTTTGATATTTAGAAAGTGCAGATTTAACAAAAGGTAGCCATATCCTTTCTATGTACAATGCCGATTATAATTTATTGCAAACAACAAAACTGTCAGTCTGTTACCCAAAAATCCCAGTGTTTAGCTCTCAAACCTTAAGTCACTGAATTGAGTAAGGATTAAAGAGGGTTAAAAGTAAAAAAGCTACTGCCACATTCCAGATAAAGGAAAACAACAAACACATTAAAAATTAATCTAACAATAGGTTTAACCTAAAACTTTTGAGAAGCTTAACATCATTTCATTATTATTTTTAGTGGAAAATTAGAGATTATTTGGCAATGCTGCTTTTACTAGTAGTAAACAATGATAAAGTCAAGTGAGGGGAAAACCTAACAACAACCACCAGTGAGGCATATAAAATCACTTTTAGGGCACTATCTGAAAATTCATGGGTGTTCATAGCAGATATGTGCCTATGTTGTTTACGTGGGCCAAAAGGTCATTAAAATGCTATCCACGACACAGAAAGACTTTTCAATGGAAGCTGCTGTCCT
Organism: Cervus canadensis; assembly: GCF_019320065.1. Classification (NCBI taxonomy): domain Eukaryota; kingdom Metazoa; phylum Chordata; class Mammalia; order Artiodactyla; family Cervidae; genus Cervus; species Cervus canadensis. The sequence continues at coordinate 69,604,812 of NC_057390.1, forward strand.
AAACTCAGCCTCTGCTAGAAATGAATCATGCTATTCACAATTATTTCAACAAAGGTATCATCTTAGGATGCTAGCAGCATAGCAAACTTAACTTACCCTACTCTAATGATAAGCAGTGAAGCCAAACTAGAAAAATGAAGGGGAAAAAATGGCAGGGCGAGAGCGAGCCTAGAGTTTCTTATCTTTACATGAAAAGCCTTTGTTGTTCTTTTTTTCAAATCCAGGGTAATACAAGTTTTCCAAAGTGATGTGAAGACAGGACTTAAAGTCAGTAACAGCCTCAAGTACTTCTAAATCTTAAGGTAAAGACAACTTAACACTGAAAAAGTGTTCTTTGTAGGCCAAATCTCAATATATTTGGCAAACATGTTAATAAATTTCACTCCTCCTTCCCACCTTTTTAAAACAACTTTGACTGGGCTACCAAACTGCTAGAGGAGTTGCCAAAATGGAGACTATTCAAATTTAGGTTAAGATATTTATTCTAGGAAAGTGAATAGGCTATACACTTAGTTAGAAAGACAAACCACAACACCCTCCAAACACTAGTGCATGCAATTAACTCTTCCATTTCATAAACTCAATGGAGAGAGACAGGAAGGGGAACAAAGGGGGAAAGAGAAGAGCAACGTGAAGTCAACAGCAAATGAAGGAATCCGGGACAGAAGCTTTAGGGGAGTGAGAAAATGAGGTGAAGACACGGTTAACTGACATTTGATAGTAGGCAGTTAGGATTTATCTTTCAGTTTACTTAGCAAGTTAAATCAGTGCTTTATGTTAAACTCCACAAACCCACTAGTTTACCCCTTTCATTTTTAAATAACTCATACCACAGGGTGGTGGGGAAGAAGCAAATAAAGCAGCATGCAGGAAGAGACACAAGGAAAAAGTGGCCAAGGAAAAGAACTGGTGGCAGGAATAGTTTTAAATATCAAGGCCACTTAAAATGAGACTCAGCAAACCAAAGCTATCATTTCTGTATTATCCTTTGTCCTCAATTAACTACTTTGAAAATTACAGCCAAGCAAACCACAAACATTTTAATGTTTTATGTTTCGATGATATGTCTCCTGCACATGCTTCCACCAAAACAAAAAAAAAGGAAAAACCAAATAAGTTCCTTTCCACATAAGGCACAGGACAAAATTAACCCCATTTACATATTAAAGGCGAAAATGAGTGTTTTCCTGGCTTTTTTCTTTTGCTATCACATGTCTATAGATTATAGGGACTCAAGCACATTATCCATGACAGAAAATTCCACTGTTGTACAAAATAAAATTGTTAATTCTAACTTTTATTCTTATACAATTTGCAGAATAGAATTGAAATGATTGCTATAGGTTTTAATGTTGATAAGAATTGGACTATAATACAACTGAAATGCAGTGGTGAGCTGAGCAAGTACATTTAAAAATGAACTCACGGACATGATTCTTCTATACATTTTTTGTTTGAGGAAAATTATAAAGTCAGCAAGCAGTCACAGATGAAACAACAAATAAAACAGGTGGACTAGAGAGTTAAGATGAGGAACGAAAATATCTGTTTAAGAGTTAAAAATGGGACAGAGTGGTTTATTTTGCAGCAAGAAGAGAAAACAGGGTGGTGGATGGCAACTGATGGAACAGCAGAGCGCTCAGCAACATTTGCTCTTCCAGCCTGTCACACCTCCTCCACTGCTGATATCTACGTTTTCACTGTTGGGCTCTTTTACAGGGGTCTGCAACAAACACACAAGGAGAGCAACCCGTGAAAAAACACTGCCATGGATACACCAAGATTCAACAGAAATATTCCCATAAATGTTAATTTATGTAACAAAATGCAATTACAGTCATATGAGATACGTTTTCTCCTCCACGCAAAGGAAAGAAATGGAAGCTTCATTTTGTCGTCTTCTTCCAATTGTGAAATGTCCACAGGCCTCCTGGCTTCCCTTTGTAGAACTTCTGAAATCTCCTCCGCCCTACCTCTTGTGATGAGTGGTATGTTACCTCTTAGATCTGAGCCCTGAGTACTTAGTACTTACAAAAAAAACCCCCATGCATATGCATATTTCATGCATATACTGAAACTAATGCTGTATCATGTCCAACTTCAGAGAAGTGAAATAGCCCTTTTCTGTTTCGTTTTACTTGCCTTTTGAGACTGGAGCTTGTATTACCATAGCACTGTTTTAAAAAGGCAATTTTATGATGATACACTACTAACATTCAATGAAGGAAATATGGTGGGGCAGAATGCAAAGTTGAATAATTCATGTTAAAGGCTGATACAGGAAAAGATCAAAATAAGAGACCCCAAAATTTTAACAACAGCAACCCATAGGTGGTGGGTTTATGAATGATTTTATTTGGGGTGGGGGCAGATATTGATATTTCAAGTATAAAAACAGAAAGGTTACCAGAAGCAATTAAATTTTCTCCTTTTCTCCTATATAGTTTGCTTCTCCTTCAGGATTGTATCAGATTTTCTCTATTTTATGTGCATTTAAATATACCGGAAGACTAATAGAGTGTCCAGGGCTCAAATCTGTGTATTTTATCTAGTCATTTGAGGGAAAACATGAATATCTGATTTCCCAATTTTGCTACAAGTTATTTGTACTGGCAACTTCTGCAATTCACAAATTAAACCCAGAAACTAACCGTGAGGTAAAATGAATTCCCTGAGATCAATTTTCAGCATTTTCTTTTTAAACTCACACGTTTAAATGATTGGGTAAATGAAATTTGGGTATCAGTTCAGTTCAGTTCAATCACTCAGTCGTGTCTGACTCTTTGCAACCCCAAGGACTGCAGCATGCCAGGCTTCCCCTGTTCATCAGCAAGTCCCAGAGCTTGCTCAAACTCATGTCCATCAAGTCAGTGATGCCACCCAAGCATCTCATCCTCTGTTGTCCCCTTCTCCTCCTGCTTTTAATTTGGGTACAGACTTACTCCACTCAGTATATAGCATATACATCCCCTTCACTGGCACATCTGAGAAATGACTACATAAAAGAATAGGGATTCTGTAGCAATTAAGTACAGAATAAATTCACCTCTTGAATTTTTAAAAATTATTAATGGGAAGGCAAAAGTTATATAGGAGAAATTAATCAAAAAGAGCCACAACACCATGGACCAAACAAAAAGCTGGAAAAAGGAGTATGAAATTGGGAACTAAAGACTGAGATTTCTACATAGCTCTCTGCTCCTTTCTTCTCTCTGGAGGATTAGATACCGGTGATGGGTAAATGTACCACCCAAATTCAATTTTTGTATGTAAATCTAGTACTTTAGAAAACAAGAAAATGTTCAACTGTTGACACCCGACACCTTAGCAGTAAAAAAACAGTAAAGAAAGAAATTTACCTTTCGAAGGATATCTTCAGCTAATGTGAGAAATGCCTTTTCGATGTTTATATTTGCTTTTGCACTAGTCTCAAAAAATCTAATACCATGCTCTCTTGCAATCTAAAAAAGAAGCAAAATATCACAGAATTATCAAGTATAGGTTACCAACTGATGACTTCAGCTTCCTAAAGGAAACAGTAATATTATTCCAAAGATAGCAGTCTCAACTAGGTTATCTAAAATGAACAGATTATTTTAAGGGTTCAAGCTCCTTAAAAAACAAATAGAAAATCCACTCAAATGATAAGCTATCATTTTCAACAGCATTTTTTTCAAGGATATGAATAGCATTCCATTACCTCTACTGTAAAAAAAATAGAACATCATCTTCACAAAGATGTCTCACTCAGAGCTTTTTACCTGTTCTCCTTTTCCTTTAGGTACAACTCTTTTATCGTCCATATCACATTTGTTTCCTAGTAACATCCTTTCCACATCTTCATTGGCATGCTAAAATGAAATAAAAGTTTAGTTCACACACTATCATAAAATTGTGGCTTAACAAAAATGACTTTATTTCTCTTACTTATGGTGTCATTTCTATAGTCTGAAAGTTTTAAAGCAGTGACCTCGTTGCTCAGTCATGTGACTCTTTGTGACCCCATGGACTGTAGCTTGCAGGGCTTCTGTCCATGGAATTCTCCAGGCAAGGATACTGGAGTGGGCAGCTATTCCCTTCTCCAAGAGATCTTCCTGACCCAGGGACTGAACCCAGGTCTCCCATATTTCAGGCAGATTCTTTACCATCTGAACCACCAGGAAAGCCCAGTGATTTCAAAACCACATGCTAAAAGACAACACAAATTCTTAAATTACCTAGAAAGATAAATACAATTTCTAAGACATATTCTTGGTCAAATTATTATTTTCCCCATAGGAGGCTATCTACTTTCTAGAAACATTCTCAACAACAGAGGACATGTACAAAATATGCAAAAGAGGACATATGGAACTTCTTATACAGAATGTAAATCCAGGCTGGATCATGACTTCAGATAATGTGTATATGACCCTATAAGAAGCCTTAATTAAAAATTCTATAGAGCTCTTAAAGTCTCAAAAAGTCACAATGCTAAGGGAGTCCATGCAGAGAGATCAGATAAAAACAAATGTTGCTCCACTGAAATCCTAATGACACCTTTTGCACAAATAAAAAATCCATCCTAAAATTCAAGTGGAATTTCAAGGGATCCCAAACAGACAAAACAATCCTGAAAAGTAGTATAAAGTTGCAAGATTCATACTTATTTCCTTATTTCAAACCTTACTACAAAGCTGCAGTAATCACAACAGTATGCTCCTGGTATAACAGACATGGGCAAAGGAACACAACAGGGAGACCAGAAATGAACTCTTGTGTACACCATCAAATGATTTTCGACAAGAATGCCAAGATCATTCAATGGGGGAAAAGACAGTCTTCTCAAGAAATAGTGTTAGAAATACCACATATCAACATGTAAAAGAATGAAATTGGATCTTTAACTTATATGCAAAAATGAACTAAAAAATCGATCCAAGATCTAAAACTATTGAACTCTTAGAAGAAAACATAGGGGAAATTTTTTTATGACCTTGGATTTGGCAGTGATTTCTCAGATATGACACCAAAAGCATAGGCAACAAAAGAGAAAAAATAACTTGTACTTCATCAAAATTAAAAACTGTTTGTGTTCAAAGCACACAATTCTGTGGCTACAGGGATACTCAGGGAAAGGTACATTAGGCCAGAGATGAACGATGTGAGGTATTTTGCACATCCCATGGGTTGCCTTGTCATTCCGCTGATAGTGACACTGAGACTGGGTAGTTAAGTGTCAAAATAGGAGTAAATTGTAGGATATCTACCTGATGTCACAGAATTGGAAAATTAGTTGTTGGAACAACAATGCATAATCTCTCTATATAAATTGCTCTTACTACACATACTACTTGGCTCAACTATGAAATAAAGGCTTTTGTTGTTGTTGAGCAGTCACCCAGTTGTGTCCGTCTCTCTGCAACCCATGGACTGCAGCATGCCAGGCCTCCCTGTCCCTCACCATCCTCCAGAGTTTGCCCAAGTTCATGCTCATTGCATCAGTGATGCCGTCCAGCCATCTCATCCTCTGATGCCCTCTTCTCCTTCTGCCCTCGATCTTTCCCAGCATCAGGGACTTTTCCAATGAGTTGTCTGTTCACAACAGATGACCAAAATACTGGAGCTTCAGCTTCAGCATCATCCCTTCCAGTGAATATTCAGGGCTGATCTCCCTTAAGACTGAATGGTTTGATCTCCTTGCTCTCCAAGGGACTTTCAGGAGTCTTCTCCAGTACCACAGTTCGAAGGCATCAATTCTTTGGCATTCTGCCTTCTTGAAGGTCCAGCTCTCATAACTGTAGTGACCACTGGGAAGACCATAGCCTTGACTATAAGGAACTTTGTCGGCAGAGTATATCTCTGCTTTTCAACACACTGTCTAGGTTACTCACTGCTTTTTTATCAAGAAGCAATTGCCTTCTGATTTCATAGCTGCAGTCACTGTCCACAAAAGAAACTTAAAAATGAAGGCTTTTTTTTGTTTCAAAATCTATGTCATTAATGGATTACTAAATACCAACAGACTTCTTGTAGCAATGGAAAAGGTGACTGAAATTGGGAAACTGACATCAGGAAAGGAGTACGTCAAGATTGTATATTGTCATCCTGCTTACTTAACTTATATGCAGAGTACATCATGAGAAATGCTGAGCTGGATGAAGCACAAGCTGGAATCAAGACTGCCGAGAGAAATATCAATAACCTCAGATATGCAGATGACACCACCCTTATGGCAGAAAGCGTAGAAGAACTAAAGAGCCTCTTGATGAAAGTACAAGAGGAGAGTGAAAAAGATGGCTTAAAACTCAACATTCGGAAAACTAAGATCATGACATTCGGTCCCATCACTTCATGGCAAATAGATGGGGGAACAATGGAAACAGTGACAGACTTTATTTTGGGGGGCTTCAAAATCACTGCAGATGGTGACAGCAGCCATGAAATTAAAAGATACTTGCTCCTTGGAAGAAAAGTTATGACCAACCTAGATAGCATATTAAAAAGCAGAGACATTACTTTGCCAACAAAGGTCCATCTAGTAAAAGCTATGGTTTTTGCATTAGTATGTATGGATGTGAGAGTTGGACTATAAAGAAAGCTGAGTGCTCAAGAATTGATGCTTTTGAACTGTGGTGTTGGAGAAGACTCTTGAGAGTCCCTTGGACTGCAAGGAGATCCAGCCAGTCTACCCTAAAGGAAATCAGTCCTGAATATTCACTGGAAGGACTGATGCTGAAGCTGAAACTCCAATACTTTGGCCACCTGGTGCAAAGAACTGACTCACTAGAAAAGACCCTGATGGTGGGAAAGATTAAAGGTTGAAGACAAAAGATGTGATGGTTAGATGGCATCACCGACTCTATGGACATGAGTCTGAGTAAGCTCCGGAGTTGGTGATGGACAGGGAAGCCTGGTGTGTTGCAGTCCATGGGGTCGCAAAGAGTAGGACACGACTGAGTGACGAACTGAACCACTGTAGTATCATCACCTTGGGTTTAATATTGGATTAAAGATTTGGTCTTTATGTTTCCAGCCAAAACTTGCTTTATAGAGTTAGTCTTTTTTTTTTTTTCCCTTTTGCCATGATGGGATCTTAGCTCTCCAATCAGGGATGGAACCTGAGACCCCTGGAGTGGAAATGAGAAGTCCTAACCACTGGACTGCCAGGGATTTCCCAAGAGTTAGTCTTGACAGAATTCAAAGCATAGAAGACAGCAAGAAGACATGAAAATAATTTCAACAAAAAGCTACCATGCTGTAGCACAGAAAACAAACATGCTTCAACATACAACTTTACTGTGTAAAAACTGATATCTTCCCTGAAGAAGGAAATGGCAACCCACTCCAGTATTCTTGCCTGTAAAATCTCATGGACAGAGGAGCCTGGAGGGTTATTGTCTATGGACTGCAAGTCGGACACAACTTAGCGACTAAACCACCACCACCACCAACACTGTTGTTACTAGGGAAGAGATCTGTGTCATATATGGAATAGTCTCATAACAATCTCCTGGGACGGTAACTGCATGGTTAAAAATTTTATTACCCCTCCATATGTGTGTGTGTGCAGACACACAATATATCATTTATATTACAAAAATAAATACAGATTAACATAAAAAAAAACAACCAACAAACTGACATCTTCACATGAAATGATACAGCACTATTTTCTTGGTTAGGTTTTTATCTTATTAGTAGTCTGTATCTTTCAAAATGTCTAAAAGGGATATGGTACTTCCTTAACTTAAAAATACTTACTGACTTACTTATTTTTGGCTGCACCACATGTTTGTGGGATCTTCATTCCCTGACAAGGGATGAAATCTGAACCATGACAGTGAAAGTGCCAAGTCCTAACCCCTGGACCACCAGGCAATTTCCAAAAATACGTTTTAAAAATTACTACTGAAAATGTAATTCATTCATTCAAAATAAAATTCACCAAGAAAGAATTCACTTAGAGAAGTCTGTAAAAGCACTGGTAGCTTCCATCTGGGGCCATCTTATAAGATAGCTGTACAGAGTTTTTGGGTTAATTTGTTAATTGCCCTTGACGGGATTCAAAACAGATCTGCCGAAAATTTTAAGAAAAGGGTAGGCTAAAAATAACATTACCATGTAACAAGTGAAAATACTCAACAATAATGATAGCAAACACTATATCCTAAAGATCAACAGAAATATTTATTCTTCTTAACCAAGGACACAAATGTGTGTTTATGTAGAGTTTATACAATTTCTAAGTCTTACCTCATCTATGTTTCTAAGCCACTTGCTGATGTTTTCAAAGCTTTTACCATTGGTGATGTCATATACTAGCATGATACCCATTGCTCCTCTGTAGTAGGAGGTTGTAATGGTGTGAAATCGCTCCTGGCCTGCTGTATCCCTGAAATAAACAGCCAATAATTTGTATTGAGCATTTTGATATTACTATGTTCTAGCTGAAAGGCAGAACAGTAGACTAGTTTGGTAAAAATAGAGATTAAAATCCACTATGTGACACAAAACACAAGCAAACCACATTTAACTCTGAAATAGTAAACAAGGTTATTCATAAACATATACATATAAATACTGACTAGTCTAAGGAAATTAAAAACCTACCAGTACTGGATGAAAATCTGAACAGGAAAACAGTATAAAGTGACACACAAATTCTTAAAGTTATTTAAAAATGAATACCAGCCAAGTGTAAAATCTGTAGGAATTCTATTTATTTAGTGATCTAGTTCTATAATGTAATACAAAAGCATGTAGAATTTTTAGAACATTAAAGGAATACACCATATTAGAGCCATATTTATCTTTAGAATCATTTACAAAAATTGTATAGATAACCTCATTTATAAATAACAAGACAAAAACATGTAAATAGTAGTATTTTTCAATGACTTCAAACCAAAGATTTAAGAAATTCCATTCCTGTAATTTCCCCCTCATTTGCATCACCAATTTCTTCTTTTTATGGATTATAATTAACATATATACATGCTTAGGTCTCCCCTATCTTTTCTTAAAAAAGCAAACTTCAAACAAACAAAAAAACCTCACTTCCAATTCCACACCCCTCCAACTAACACTGCATTTCTGTGTCCCTTCCCGGCAAACTTTTTTTTTAAAGTTTTGTTTTAATATAACTATACCCTCACAGGATGTTTCAGAAAACAGTACAAAGAGGTCCTGTGTAGCCTTCATCCAGCTTTCCCAAATGGCAACATCTTACATCACAGTACAAATTGACATTGGCACAATCTATAGACCTTAGAGTTTACTTTTTTATACGCACTTGTGTATGCACATACATGTATTGTTCTCTGCAATTTTACGGCATATAGATTTGTGTAGTTACTACCACAAAGAAAGCAGGAAACTGTTCTATCACTCACTCCTCCACTTCCAACAGCCCCTATACCCTGGCTAATAGTTTGTTTTCTATTTTCTGTAATTTTGCCATTTCTAGAATGTCATATAAAACAATCTTCTTGGTTTTTTTTTTTTTAATGGAAAGAAAATTACAATGTTGCATTGGTTTGACTGCAACTTTTTCAAATGGTTATTTACTTTTTCCAGCATAATGCCCTTGAGATTTATCCAAGTTGTTGCATGTAACAGGAGTCTGTTTCATTTTATTACTGGGTAGTATTCCATTGTATGGAAGTATCACAATTTGTTTAATCACTTGCCCATGGAAGGACATTTGGGTTGTTCTAGTTTTGGGCTATTACAAATAAAGTTGATATGACTATTCATTTCTAAGTTCCTAAGTTTTCATTTCTCTGGGATGAACATCCAGGAATATTACTGCTGAGTCAGATGATAAGGACAGGTTTAACTTTATAAGAAACTGCCAAACTTTTCTAAAGCAGCTGTGCTACTTTACATTCCCACTAGCAATGTAGGAGACCTAGTTTCTTTGCATCTTCTTCAGCATTTGGTGATCTCACTGTACTTTATTTTAGTTGTTCTAATAGGGCATGCAGTGATATCATCAATTTAATTTGTATTTCTCTATCCAACCAGTCAATTCTAAAGGAAATGAGTCCTGAACATTCACTGGAAGGACGGATGCTGAAGCTGAAACTCCAATACTTTGGCCACCTGATGCAAAAAACTGACTCATTGGAAAAGACACTGATGCTGGAAATGATTGAAGGTGGGAGGAGAAGGGGACAACAGAGAGTAAGATAGTCGGATGGCATCACCGACTCACTGGACATGAGACTGAGCAAGCTCTGGGAGTTGGTGATGGACAGGGAAGCCTGGCGTGCTACAGTCCAAGGGGTCGCAAAGAGTTGGACACGACTGAGCAACTGGACTGAACTGATGACTAATCGATGTTATACATTTTTTCATGTAATTATTTGTCATCCATATATCCTCTCCAGTAAAATGTCTGTCTGTGTCTTTTATATGTCTTCTAACTGGACGGTTTGCCTACTTCTTTCTTCTTTTTAAACTACTGAGTGTTGAGAGTTCTTTTTACATAAAGTCCTTTGTCAGGTATTTGATTTAGAATTATTTTCTCCAGGTCTTTAACTAGCGTTTTCATTCTTTTGAAAGGGTCTTTGGTAGACCAAACATTTTTAATTTTGTTGAAGTCCAATTTATTAATTTTTAAATCTTTATGGATTGTGGTTTATAGTGTTGTATCTACTCTTCACCTAATTTTAGTTCCCAAAGATTTTCTCCTATGTTTTCTTCTCAAAGTCTCATAGTTTTGCATTTAAACAGATGATATAGTTTCAATTAACTTTGGCATATATTATATATAATCTCAATTAAATGAAACATGCAGAATAGGAAAGTCTACAGAGATTAGTGGTTGCCCCAACTGAAGATGGTTTGGACAGGATGGGAAGAGGCTGCTAAAAGGTATGGGTTTCTTTCTAGAAGTATAAAAACGTTCTAAAATTGTGACAATGGTGAATATACCTTGGAAAGTTACTAAAAAACTAACTTTACATTTTAAATGGGTGAATTGTAAGGTATGTAAATTATTCTTCAAAGTCATCACAAAACAAGTGGAAAACATGACAGTTTAAAATACAAACTAAACATACCAATGACGATTCATTATAACCACAACCAATTCCAAAACCCTTGCCCTGAAGTTTACAAAGTGTTAACAGAATTTGCACTTTTCACCAGCCCCTCAAACTTTGAGGCACTCTTTTTCCCTGATAGCTTGAGCCATGTTTTTTCATGTCCCCAAATTCACAAGCTTGGTCTCACCTGACAGCTTCTGTATTGGCTATGCTCACAAGGGCACACACATACATGGTTGACACCTCATCTTTGCATTTTAACCATCATTTTATCAGAGGTCTTCTCTGTCCTCCAATTTTAAATAGTCTTCCAATATCTCTCCACTCCACCTCCTTACTTTACTTCACTTCTCTGCAAAGCACTTATTATAGATTTATTTACTGCTTCCCAGGACCTCTAAAAGGTAGGTCCCATCAGAGATTTGTCTTGTTCACTGTAGAATACACAGTATTTATCAAAAAAACTGCCCCGAAAATGTAATTTAATCAAAACAAATATCATTTAAGAAAACCATCAAATAGATATGCCATCAGTTCTTCTATGTTGTATCCTAGAATTAGGTTAGACTACTAAGAGACTACACACATAAGAATTTGTATTTATGTATTTATATACATTCTTACACCACAATTTTTTATCTCCATTACCTCAATAGTATGTCAAAACTACTTAGCTAAATTTAAATCAGTGGCATCTAGAGAGGAAATTTTATGTTATAATCCTGCTTAGCTATGAAACACTAATATAAAAGATACTGAAATATTAACGGCCCCTCCAAAAAGATAATCATTATTCAGGTTCAGAGTTTTTGTTTTGATTAATGGCATACTACTCCATCTGTTCTCTGATTTCTGTCTCTTCCATTTTCCAAAACTTCTTCCACCCTGTCTTCCTTCTTTTTTATATGCTCTCCTTGTCAAGTCTGTTAAATTATCCTTTTCCCAGATCCTAATACCAGCCCTAACAACTGTTAAGGCAATCAACAACTTATTTCAAACTAGATAGTCCCTGTCTCACTACCTCTTGGCTAATTGTGACCTTTTGCCCAGGGGAACAAATAGCCCCAGCTGCTAATTCACAGTCAAATTATTTTTAGGTTTACATACACACATACACCCAGGTCTAAAGACTGGTTGACTCCAATCACCAAAAGCAGGTGTTTCTTATCTGAAGAGCAATTATACATTGTGCATGTTCACATTATCTTTTATGTCCCATATTACAGGTTTTTTTAAGCCTGTTTTCAAAAATCACTCCGTTTTCCTCTCCTATTAAAATTTTTTTCTTCTCTGCCTATGTAGTATAATTATGTTTCTGAACTTATTCATTAATGGCAATAGAATTTCCCTTACATAAAATAATAGATGCACAGCTAAGAGACTGTTATAAAACCCTATTTTTTCCCACTGACACATAATGAAAGGAGTGATACATTCCTAGGAACGAAAATAGCATATTTCCTTAATAGTTTAGTCCCACACACAGGGTCAAGGAAGTTGTGTACTCTGGATGCTATTATGACAGTTATTCTTAGTACGGGCACTAACAGCACTAGAACAGCCCAGAGACAACATCAACCTGCTCAGCAAAGCAGAGACTTCAAATTTCATGACTTTATGCTTTTGGTAACATAATGAAGCTATTCCTTACTTTAAAAATTAAGATGCTAAATTTCTCACATTAAGGTTTTTTTTGTTTTTTTTTTTTTACATTAACTTTTTTTTTTTAATTTTTTTACCTATTTACGACTGTGCTGGGTCTTTATTGCTGTGCACCAGCTCTCTCTAGTTGTGGCTAGCGGGCACGACTCTCTAATTGTGGTGCACAGGCTTCTCATTGCAGTGGTTTCTCTTGTTGAGGTTCCCAGGCTCTAGACCACAGGCTCAACAGTTGTGGTGCATGGGCTTAGTTGCCCGAGGCATGTGAGATCTTCCCAGACAATGGATCGAACCCGTGTTCCCCACACTGGCAGGCGGATTCTTTACCACTGGTTCACCAGGGAAGTCCACACTGAGTTTTATTTTAACAAGACTTGGATTTCCTCACTAATACGCAACTTCTCTACACCCAAAACACCATGAGTTTAAATTATACTCATCTTCATCTTCCCAAAAGGGTCAAAAGTCAAACAAAGCCTGGTAACTGCTCTTGCAGAGATTACATTCCAGTGGGGGAAAGGAACAAGTAATATATATGATCCCAAATTGTGACAAATGCTAACAAGGTAAACAGGGTGGAATGATCAAGAATGATGTAAAGGGGAGGGAGGAAGGAATCTAGATAGTGTAATCAGGGCAGTCCTCTCTCTAGATGTGATGCTGAAGGTTGAGTGAAAAGTGAAGTATGAGCAGAATCAGTCAGTCATTCAGTCAACAAATACGTATCCAGCATCTGCATCTGCCAGGCTCTGCTGTAGGGAGTGATCATACAGCCACAAATCAGACCGGTGGGACCCTACCTTCAAAAAGCTGATACTCTAGTGGGGAGGAATAAGAATGAACACATTTTTAAAATGTGGTAAATTTAGACACTAAAAATACTGTGACAAAGATAAACTAAGATAAGCGTGATCATGCCTAAAGCAGCGGCCACCAACCTTTTTCGGAACCAGGGACTGGTTTCATGGAAGACAATTTTTCCGTTGACTGGGGGTGAGGTGGAGTGGGATTGGTTTGGGGATGATTCTCATAAGGATCAGGGAACCTAGATCCCTCACGTGTGCATTTCACAGTAGGGTCTGTGCTTCTATGAGAACCTAATGCCTTCACTGATCTGACAGGAGGCAGAGCTCAGGATGCTAGCGATGGGGAGCAGCTGTAAATACAGACGAAGTTTCCCTTGCTCAACCACCCACACTGATCCCTTCTTGCTGGGCAGCCCAGTTCCTAACAGGCCACAGACCGAGGTCAGGGGGGTTGGGGACCCCTAGCCTAAAGGACTGGGGTGGCTTTAGCTAATTATCAAGCAGGGCCTCTCTCAGAGGTAACAATGAACTGAGATTGAATTAGAGACAGCAGCATCACAAAGATCTGATGAAAAGCATTCCAAGCAGAAGGAACAGGTGAATTACAAGGGCCTGAAGACAGGAACATGTTTCCTGCCAACGGGAAAAAATGGTCACAGTGGCTGGAGCAGAACTGGTAAGAGATGAAGTCAAAAGGGGCTGTAGCCAGAACCTGGAATTTTAAAATTTATTTCTGTTGAAATGAGAAGCCTCTGGAATGGAGTGGTACTTCAGAATGCTTAGTCTAGTTAGTTGCGTGGGTTAAACGGGGATCTACAAGGTATGTACAAAGGCCAGAAAAAAGCTTGCTGTGTTCATGGAACTGAAAGCAGATCACCTGAGGGTAGAGACTATATACACAGGGAGCAAAAAATGAGGTCAGAACAACGGGCAGGGGCCTACTCTATAAACTGTGGAAAGGAACTTGGATGTGAAACTTCGGTTTTCATTCGAAATACAATGGAAAGTCAAAATGGCTATAAATAGAGGAAGGAATGACAACCATGATCATATTTATATTTGAAAAAGGTTACTAAGGCTATTACTTGGGAAAAGTACTAGAAAAAGGCAAAGGCGAAGTAAGGACTTATTAAAATATTAAAAGCCTACTGCAATGGTCCAAAGAAGTAATGGAGGACCAGGGATAGCAATGGGGACAGCAAACTGTATTTGGATTCCAGACATATTTTAGAGATAGGATCAGTAAGACTTGCTAACTTGAAAGCTGGGGTTAAGGGAACGGGAAGACTCAAAGATGACTTCCATGAATCTGACACTTCATGTAGGTAAATGGTTAATTCCTCTACAACATGATACTACTGGTTTCTGGTCACCGTGCTGATGCTAAAATGCGTTGCTGGTACAAGATATAGATGTTGACAGTGGCAAACATTTTTGACACCTCCCCTCCCTCAACAATGAACAAAAAGGGGAAAAAAAAAAAGAGAAAAGGCAGACTTGAAGTAACTCACTTTAACTGTTTCCCTAACTACTCTGGAAAATCTAGTTAGCCAAAGATACTTCAGTAGAAACTTTCTAGAGATCCAGGATTTAAAAAGCCACAGCTGCTTCTCTATCAGCCAAACAAGCTAATTTTAGGCCCACACACTTGTGCAGGACAGGTGAGACCCTTATGCAACAGTTAATCTTTCCAGATTCCTGGAAAGAAAGCAAGAAGTGAAGATCACTCAAGTAAGAAAAATAAGACACAGCTTTAGTAGCACAGTCTAAAGAGAGTTTCCAAAACAAGTATTCAATCATAGAACAATTTTTCATGCTGAAACAAGAACCTGAATATATTCATTCAAACTAAAGAGAGATAAAAATCACTGTGCTTTTTTTGTAGCACAGCATTTTGAAGCAAAGCATTTAAGTTGAGAATAGCCTTTTGAATTTTTAGAACCATTATAAATTATGAGTAATGGGGTTTTTCACACTAAAAGCCTTCTTGAAACACTGTGCATATCCCAGATCTTTTGACCTAGAGCTACAAGATTTTTTTCCCTCCCTGGAATATTAACAAGCACGTCAACTCAAGCAAAGAAATAAAATCAACTGGCATAATGCTAACCTCTTAAATTAAGCACAAATTTTAACCAGTCAACTCATTTCTGGTCTTTATAAGCAAATGGCAGTTCAAATTAAAAGCAGTCAGCTGTATACATGAAAATCTAAACTACAGCAAATTTTCCTTCCAAAGTGTTTGGAAGGAAACAGAGGTTCTATTAAAATTTTGTTAAAAATTAACTCTAAATTATAAATGTTATCACTTCTGTGCTATACTTGAGTCTTATAGAAACAGTAGTAATCTTTTCTATATTAATCTTGAAAGCTATACTGGAAGACTTACTATTTCAAAAAAGCATCTTCTGAGGAAGGCTCTTTTTAAAACCAAGTATTAGTTATATGTTACACTTCTAAAAGCTAGAGACTAAAATGATGAGGGGAGGGGAAAAAGTCACGAGTCAAGAAACAGAAGAGAAAATTTGTGGAGGACACAGTGTAGAGGAGAAACAGAACACATTTAGCAGGGCAAAGGTTTTATATACTGCATGAAGAAAAATATATACAGGTGTGTGCTTTTGTTACGTACACACTCACATATAGGTACATGTATACTGAGTCACAATGTAATATGTATCTTAACTATTGTCAAAAAGTTTGAAAACTATTAGCTTAAACACTAACTGTATAGAGGGGATACAGTTAAGAAGAGAGCCAATCAGTGTGGCAGAGCTTCGGAGAGGGCTTGAAAGACAAATGTTTTGCAGGGACATGGTCTGAATAAGACCTGAGGCTAAGAATAAAGAAGGATGGGAGGGACTGGTTGAAATTCAGAGTACTAAATAACTGACATCTTTTCCCTTGAGATCATTTTAATTATAATGAAATTACATATGAGACATTTCATTTGCTGAGTTATTTCCTAGCTAAAGAAAAGAAAAGAAAAAAAAACAATGATCAAGTGGACCGGGCTTCAGAGAACTATTAAATTTAGGAAATGCTTTCTAATCTTTAAAAACATTTGTATTAAACTTGAAAGATGTTACAAAGATTGGACTTAACTATCTCTTGGATTCTGAGACAATGTCCTCTCCTAATTCTAACTCTCTATTCTAACTATGACTTTGCAATTTCCTTTGTTAGCTTGTTCCTCTTTTCAAATATGTTACTACTTTTAGGGTTCTAAACTCATCGTGGGAGATCCCCCAATAATAACACCTGATTTCTTGAATTATGCACTGGAGATTGCTCCAAGCGCTTTACATGGACCACTAATCCTCATAACCATTCCATGATAGATCCAATTACAGTAACTACCAAAGATAATCAACAAGTGAAGTTGCTCAGTCATGTCCGACTCTTTGCAACCCCATGGACTATAACCCACCAGGCTCCTCCCTCCATGGAATTTTCTAGGCAAGAGTACTGGAGTGGGTTGCCATTTCCTTCTCCAGGGGATCTTCCCGACCCAGGGATGGAACCTGGATCTCCCACATTGCAGACAGATGCTTTACCCTCTGAGCCACTAGGGAGGGAATCCCAATTACCAAAGATAACATGAGTTCAAATTTAACACAACTGTTGACTGGCAATGAAGCAAGAAAAATGACAAGTTACTGGAAAGAGTGACAAAATCAATCAACAAACTACTATTTAGAAGAGGCAGTACTGCAATTAAGAATGTCACTCTCAACCCTACGTTCAGAGCATGTAATGCCTCCCAGCTCTGCTATTAACATTCTGTAAGACCTTTATTTAAACTATTTTGAAATAGCTTTTCATTAAAAAAAAAAACAAAAACCACAAAACTATTTTCTGAAACTATTTCAAAATGCCTCCATCTCTTTATCTATAAAATAGGAGTAATTCAAGAGAAAAGGAAGCACTGTAGCAGCTTTATGGAGAATAAAGTTGTTGTGATATATCTTAACAATGGAATACGACTTAGCAATAAAAAGTAATGAACTTACTGCTACACATAAAATCATTGATAGCTTTCAAAATAATTATGCTGAGTAAAGAAGCCAGACTCTTCCTTCTCAAAAAAAGACAAAGAAAAGTAACACATTATATGATTGCATTTGTATACAGTAGTAGAAAATGGAAACTGGTCTATAGTGACAGAAAGCAGAGAGTGGTTGCCTAGGAGCCAGGGATATGCAGGAGGGAGAGATTACTAAGAAGTTTGAGGAAACTTGTGAGGTGATGGATATGTTGGTTATCTTGATTGTGGTGATGGTTTCACAGATTTAGACATATGTCAAAGCTTACCAAACTGTATACTTTAAATACGGGTGGTTTACTGTATACTAGTTATACCTCAATAAGGCTGCTGGGGATGGCAGGAATAATATACATCTCACAGGTCATTGTGAACACCTAATATTCACTGAAAAATACAGATATTATAATTTTTAAGTCTATATACATACTTACTTGATAGCAAGTAAGTATGATACATACTTACTTGATACATACTTGAGTGCAAATTTAAAGAATTTTTTTGTACTTCAATGGGTCAAACCCTTTACAAACTAATGAAAATGCTAAAGCCTATAAAAATTTATACACACTAAAGAAAATAAATATTTTAGCTTAAGACCCTCTAAACCGAAAAAAATATGATATTAATTTTTATATGGTGTTTCTGAGCCAAGTACTGTGCTAAAGGCATTACATAGATTACTTCATGTAATCCTTGTAACAATCTTTTAAGATAAGTGATATTATCTCCACTTTACATGTGAAGATATAAGGGCCTCACGGTAGTATGTAACTTACCCAAGCTCATACTGTAAGTGGAATAGGTAAAACACTCTAATCAGCTCTCATGGACTCCAAAGTCCAAGACAATTTTTTTTTTTAAAACATCACTGAAAGGTCACCTGACCACTGGCTTGGAAAAGGAAGTCTCCTAGAATTAAACAGTTGACAAGGAAGGATTTCACTGCCTAACCTTCAAGAAACTTGGCATTCTACCACATTAAGTAAGTAAATTAGAATCACTTACCATATCTGTAGCTTGATCTTCTTTCCTTGTAATTCAACTGTTTTGATCTTAAAGTCTATTCCTACAACACAGGAAGAAAAAAAAAAAGGTAAATTGTATCTATGGCTCTGAATGTGGCTATACTAAATTTAACTGGCATAAAAACACACTTCCAAAATGTTTGGTTCTGGAAATTTACTATGTATGCAATTTTGAGCAAAGTGCCCAATTTAAAACCTATGTAAGATAGGTTACAAGATAGAAAAGACAGAAAAGAAAGAATTATATAGCTTTTTTACAATTAGGAAATTGAAAGAAAATGTTAATATCTAATATTTTAATGCAAAAGAATAAAAAGATGTTTCCTTATTAGCAAAATATCATCGCCTTCACTAACTTACAGAAAAGAGTACTATCAGGGATAAACAGGGTCATTTCATAATGATTAACATGTCAATGAATTAGAAGGCATAAAAAATATTACATGTTTATGCATCTAGTAACACAGAGTTTCAAAGTACATGATGCAAAAGTATTATAGATCCCCAAGGACCTGTCTCGCTCTTTTACCAACTAAATCTTCAGCTCGGCCCTTTCAATTTGTTTCTTAGACCCAATCAAAAGGAAAAAAGGGCCATTTGTCTGACATTTATAAACCTCAAACTATATCTACAGCCTGTTATTTTTGTTTTTCTGGGAATTACTGAAAAAACCATCCTAAAATGACCTGGTTGTCAATTCTGAACAAGACTGATCCAACTAACCCAATGAAATATAAACAAGCAAACAAAAAAGGAAACCTGGAGGAAACAGAGGCAATGCAGAGGATAAGATATAGTTCCTTTTATCTTCTCAGAACAAGACGGAAGGGAAGGAAGTGGGGAGGAAGGAACAGAAATCTGAACTAGAAAATTCCTGCAAATTAAAAAGGCAGAAATAATATATTCAACAGAAAGGCTGTAAGGGAAAAATGAGATCTCCCAGAAAATACAACAAAACACAAAGAATGGAATGTATGTGAGACACGACAAGGCAGAAGATCAAACCAGGAGGCTGACATCTAACGCAGAAAGCTCAAGAAAGGACTTCCCTGGTGGCTCAATGGTAAAGAATCCGCCTTCCGACGCAGGAGACACAGGTTCAATCCCTGACCCTGGAAGATCCCACATGCTTCAGAGCAACTAAGCTGGTGCAGTATAACTATTGAGTCTGTGCTCTAGAAAGAGCCGCAACTACTGAAGCCCAAGCCCCTTAGAGCCCATGCTCTACAACGAGACGCCACCACATAGAGAAGCCTGTGCACCACAACTAGAGAGTAGCCCTCACTCACCATTAACTAGAGAAAAGCTCGCACAGCAACAAAGACCCTATGCAATGACAGAATCAAAGAAACAGAATCAAAGGAATCTGAGACTGAAAGACTCACCAAGCGCCTAGTATAATGAATAAAATAATATCTATACCAAGTTATACCATCATGAAATTTCAGGGCTAAAGATAAATTTCAGGAATAATATATACAAAAGCTTGTAGAGAAACAAACTAGGCCATATTAAATAATCAAAAACAACAGCTCTGAGCAACTCAACAACACTAGAATCCAGAATATAAAAAGGTAAATAAAAAGTATTTTCAACCTATATCCAGTCAAAATCAAATGAGAGAGTAAAATAAAGGTATCTTCAGACATGAAAGATCTCAAAATATTAGCTCCCATGTATTTTCTAAAACAGTTACGAGGAGAGGTTGCTTTACCAAGAATAGGAAGAAAGAAATCCAGCAAAGAGAGTGATGGAGAGAATTCCCTGGAAGTTTGACGGTTAGGACTCGGTGCTTTCACTACCGTGGCCCAGGTTCAATCCCTGGTCTGGGAACTAAGTTACTGAAAGCTGCATAGCATGGCCAGAGGAAAAAAAAGATTGATGTAAAGGGCAGTTCAAATTGGCCAAGAGAAGCCACCAGTTCAGAAGAGAATGACGACAGAAAACAAGACAAAATGCAGAGAAAGGGTCCAAGAGATATGCCTCCTAAGATGGAAGGGATTGAAATGGTATGACTGAAATTTAAATGAAAAGAAGAATTCAGAGAGTCTGGTAATTCTGTTGCAGAGTTTGGGATAAAGTATGAATAGTCCCTTGAAATCTAAGCAAATGTAACAATGAAGGGACTGCAAGCTACAGTGAAAACAGAAAGCTGTCCAAGAAAGGAAATGCAATTATAGTACACCACTTGGCTTAGCAGTTAACGTGTGTTAAAACAGGTGGGAGGGGGGATCAGGATGGGGAACACATGTAAATCCATGGCTGATTCATGTCAATGTATGGCAAAAACCACTACAATACTGTAAAGTAATTAGCCACCAACTAATAAAAATAAATGGGAAAAAAAAAAGAAAAAAGAAAAGAATGAAAAAAAAATGTGTTAGAACTATTTGAGAAGATAAAGGGAAAGGTGCCAACAATGTCTTGTATTATTAGAGCTCATTTCTCACATTCCATAACAACAAGAGAAAATTTCTCAAATTAGCTTTTTTTTTTTTTAAAAAAAAAAAAGTGCAATATGAGGTTGAATATCAAAAGAAAGACCAAAAAATGTTTGGGAAAGGCTAACAGACAAGTGAGCATGGAGCAAGGATTTATTGCTGCTGCTGTTGTCACCAGTCTTGAAGTACTATGTAACTTCTAAAACTCTGCAAGTATTTATTACATTAATAGAAATAAAAATTAGGTTAGCAGAGGAGGAAGTATGTTTACAAATGTTCTCTCTACTGTGCAAGCACTCCAATTTGATCACCGAATTTCTAGCACAGCACCAAGCCACCCCTACCGTCTCACTCCCTCCAGTCTTCTAATAGTCACTCTCAAACACAACTTTTACAACTGTGCACTTTTCTAATACCTTTGTCACCCACTTTCCACACCCCCAAACATAGGTTGGGAAAACCTACACTTGAAGACAAAGCAGAAAAGTTTTTGATACAATTTGATCAGAGCAGAATTGATAGCTCAGCTGCCAAGGGAAGCTAGGAAAACCTATCATCCTTTAACATTTCGCCAGGAGGAATCAAGATTCTCCTGCAACACTATCATTTCTTAAATTACCACAGACTAGAACAGAATCATAGGGTTTGATTCAACCAGAGATTTGTCTCCAGGTTTTGCTTACGTAAAAACATACTAGAGTAAATCCTCGCTTTTTACAGATTCCTGGGATCCAGTTCAAATGGGTATTTCAATTTACCACAGTCTAGCTCATTTATCAATTTTCAGTTGCTCAGGAAAGTGAGAAACAGTATCAGCCAAAACATTTGCTTTAATGATGCTACAGAAGCACCATCCAATGGCAAGAAAAGTAACTGCAACTTCTAGTCACTATAAAGAGTAGTTCTCCAAAGTTTGGCTTCTGATGACACATCAATGGTAATTAACGCAAGCAGAAATAACCTATATAATAAACTCCAGACAACAAAAGTTTAACAACTTATAGCTAAATAATCAGTATCTGTGGTTTTTACAAGTGAAAATCAAGAGTTTTCATCACACCAGGAGAGGAAATAAGAACTGTACACCTGTAATCCTTTGAATGCAGCTTAGTCTGATACAAGATCAAGGCTAGTCACAACAGCACAAATTTTGAAAAGGCTACTTTCCAATATTCACATTAGCTTCTTTATCAGGATGCAAATATGAAAATGCAAAATGCAGAAAAGTTCCCTCTAAGATCCTTTCATTTAACAGTAATAGCTTAGTAAACACTTTGAAAATTCACAACACACTAGGTAGTTTTAAGCCCTTTGCATGGATATCTCATTAAATCATCAGAACAATTCTAGTCCATACTATTATTTCCATTCTACCAATGGAGAATAAAATCAAAACCAACAGCAGCAGCAAGAGAAAAATCAATTATCACTAATATTTACTGGATAATTATTAAGTATTCTAAGCATTTCACATGTAATATTTCATTTAATATTAACAAAAGTCCTGATAAAGTACTAACATGCCTATTTTTAAAAAATTTCATTTTGGCCATGTGACACAGCTTTCAGGATCTTAAGTTCCCCAACTGGGGATCGCACCCGGTCCCTGGCAGTAAGAGTCCTAACCACTAGACTACCAAGGAATGTCCCTAACATGCCTATTTTACAGCAAAGAAAACATAATAGTAATTTACTAAAGGTCACAGAATTAACAAATGGTAAAAACCAGGACTCAATTCCATGTCTGTTTGACTCTAGGCCATACACACTCTTAACCACTTTTCTATCGAGGTAAAATTCACGTAACACAAAATTTACCATTTTAAAGTGAATGATCCAGTATATTCACAATATTGTGCGACCAGAACCTCTATCCAGTTCTAAAACACTTTCATCATCTCAGAAAGAAACTCCATACCCATTAAGCAGTGGCTCTCCATTACCCAACCCCCCCACTCCCCTGGAAACCACCAGTCTGCATTCTGTCTCTATAGATTTTGGGTATTTTGGGTATTTCATATAAAAGAAAGCATGTAACGTGTGACCTTTTGTGTCTGGCTTCTTTCAGTTAGCATATTTCCAAGGTCCATCCACTTGTCACACGTATCAGTACCCCATTACTTTTTATGGCTGAATAATATTCCACCACAAGCATATAGATCATAAATTGCTTATCCACTCATCTGGTGATGGACATTTGACCATGTCCTCCTTTTTGGCCTTGGTAAAGAATACCCATGAATATGCATGTACATGTGTATATACCAGTACCTGTTTTGAATTCTTTGGGTTATACACAAGGAGTGGAATTTCTGAGTCATGTGGTAATTTTAGGTTTAACTTTCTGAGGAACCACTGTTTTCCACGGCAGCTGAACCATTTTACATTTCCACCAGCAATGTATGAGCATTCAATTTTTCTACATCCTAAAACTCAACATTCAAAAAACTAAGATCATGGCATCTGGTCTCATCACTTCATGGCAAACAGATGGTGGAAAAATGGAATCAGTGGCAATTTTATTTTCTTGGACTCCAAAATCACTGCAGATGGTGACTGCAGCCATGAAATTAAAAGACGCTTGCTCCTTTGAAGAAAAGTTATGACAAACCTAGACAGCATTTTAAAAAGCAGAGACATCACTTTGCTGACAAATGTCCATAGTCAAAGCTATGGTTTTTAAAGTAATTATGTATGGATGTGAGAGCTGAATCATAAAGGCTAAGCATCAAAAAATTGGCGTTTTTGAACTGTGTGCTACAGAAGACCCTTCAGGGTTTCTTGGACAGCAAGGAGATCAAAACCAGTCAATCTTAAAGAAAATAAAAAAAAAAAAAGAAAATCAACCCTGAATATTCATTGGAAGGACCGATGCTGAAGCTGAAGATCCAATCCTTTGGTCACCTCATGTGAAGAGCCAACTCACTAGAAAAGACTGATGCTGGGAAAGATTAAGGCAGGAGAAGGGGGAAACAGAGAAAGAGATGGTTGGATGGCACCACTGACTGAAGGGACATGAGTTTGAGCAAACTCGGGCAAACAGTGAAGGACAGGGAAGCCTGGTGTGCTGCATGCAGTTCATGGGGTTGCAGAGTCGGACACAACTTAGTGAATGAACAACAATTTTTTAAAATGGTTATGCTAGCAATTTATAATACACATTTTTAACTTAGGACAGTCTACCTTCAAACAGTATTATACCACTTCTAGTATTAATACAGAAGTACACTTCCCCTTTCTCCTATTGTTGTTTAGTTGATAAGTCGTGTCTGACTCTTTTGCAACCCCATGAACTGTAGCCCACCAGGCTCCCCTGTCCATGGGACTTCCCAGGCAATAATACTGGAGTGGACTGCCATTTTTCTCCGTATCTTCCTGACCCAGGGATTGAACACACATCTCCTGCATTGCAGGCAGAGTCTTTACCACTGAGCCACCAGAGAAGACCCTTTCTCCTATGACTGGACTATTTAAAAAATGTTTCTCTTCTATGTGTTATGTTTCCACATTTCCCTAAATATGAATCCTACAAAACAAAAAATTTTTGCTTTAAATAGCCAACTGTCTTAAAAAGAAATTAAAATTTAAGAAAAAGGTATTGTATATTTCCCACATATTTTATCATTTCTTAATCTCATTCCTTTGTGTAGATGAATGATTTTCTTCAGGCTGAAAAACTTCCTCTAACATTTTTAATAGTTCAAGCCTGCTGAGAAGAAATCCTCTCAGCTTTTGTCTGGAAAGTGTCTTTATTTTGGCTTCATTTTTTTTAAGATTATTTTTGTTAGGACTGAATTCTAACTTGATAGTTTCTTCCTTTCAGGATTTTAAATAGGTAATTCTATTGTCTTCTGGCTTACTCTGTTTCTACAACTCTTTCCCCCAATTTTGGAAAACTGTAGATTTAAGAAACATTTTGAAATTATTTTACAAAAAAGTTACAACAATAGTTCAGAATTTACCTATACATTTCATGCAGCTTCTTCTAATGTTGACACTTACATAACCACAGTATATGAATCAAAAATAAGAAAATAACACTAGTGCAAAGCAATTAATATAACTACAGTTCTAATCCACCAGTCTGTTTTTTTTTTTAACTGATGTCATTGTATTCCAGGATCCAATCCAGGTTCCCACTCTAAATTTAGCTGTCATGTGTCCCTAGCCTCCTTCAATCTGTGACAGTTACTCAATCTTTTCTTTTCTTGTCTTTCATGACCTTGACACTTTTGAAGAATACTGGTCAGATTTTAGTAGCAGTCTCCCTCAATTTGGGTTTGAATGCTGTATCCTCATAATTGAGTAAAGTTTTACATTGTTCTTGATACAAATACCACAAAAACATGGCAGAGGTAATGTTCTGCCTTTCTTGGTTCATTATAGCAAGAGGTATATATTATGGATATCGTCTTTCTGTGACATTAACCTTAGTAACTTGGTGGGAGTGGTATCCACAAAGTCTCTCTCACTCTCAATTTACTGTTTTCCCCTTTGTAATCAGTAATTTCTTAGAGAAACTTTAACCAATGGTATCTTTGAAACTACGCCAATGTTTCTCATCCTACCTTCACCCACTGATTTTAGCTTCTATCACTGGATTGCCTGTGACAATTATTACTGCAGTATTCGCTCACCAGTGATTTTGTTTCAGTCACTGTTTTATACTGACTAAATGGGATTCTTCACTTACAATTTGTCCCTTCTACATACCTACCATGTGTTTGTACACATACCAATATGGTCTAATGGATGTTTTATTCTATTGATAATAATGCAATACTAAAGTTATTTCATTCCAACTTTGGATATGAAAAGCTCTTTCAGGTTCATTCTTACATCCTTTTGACGTATCCCTCTTTTTTTGAGCACATCTTTGTTTTCTGGCAGCTCTAGGATCATCTTGGATTTCCTATAATCCGGTTCTGGAATCAAGTCAGTTCTTTTATGAGCCCTGGTTCCTTCTGTTGAAAAACTGAATGAAGAGGCCAAGATCTGGGCACTAGGTATGCTCACTGCTACTGGCACATCACTGCTTCTTCTAGGCATTTCCACAGGACAGAGAAAACATATGCATGTATGCTAATCCATGCATATACATACATCTGTATTTCCACAACCATCATAATGCATCTACATTAAAACCATCAGTTTATACTGGTATTTCTTATTCCATTTCAATATCAGAGTTCCTTCTAGTCTTCTTCCTTCCTTACCTGTAACCTCTTTAACAATTAGAAACCTGGCTCTCATTATCTAAAATATATTTACTGATGTTCAATACAAAGATGTTCAACCTTGGTATATAGTTTCTGACTTGCTACCCCATACCCTTATTAGAAATCAGAAATACTAAAATACACACTTACAGTCTTTTTTATCTTTAGTCTTACAATATCAAATCAGAATAGGTACTTTGATTATCTTTTTCTTCCTTTTGTGTGGTTATGTTGTTCATTTGCTGGCTTACATTGTTTAATGACAAATCAACAGTTGCTCTAATCTTTGTTCCTTTGCATGAATAATATGGTCTTTTCCCCCCTCAGGCTTCTCTTGAGGTTGTGTTTTTTTTTTCCCCTCTTGAGGTTTTTCTTTGTAACTGGTTTTTAGTCATGATGTGTCTCAGTGTGCCTTTATACTTATCCTACCTAGTTTTATAAGATCTTTGGGATTAAAGTTTTCATCGGTATTTGGGAAATTTCTAGCCACTATTTCTTCAAATACTTTTTCTGCAACCACAGCATCCCTACCTCCTATCCTGGACTCCAAATGCACATATATGAGACCACCTGATGACAATGTCCCACACGTCACTGAGGCTCTCTCTTTTCCCCGAGACGTTTCCCCCGTGCTTCATTTTGGACAGTTTCTATTACCTTACACTGATTTTTTTCTTCTGCAGTGTCTTTTCTTCTTTTAAACTGCTGTTGAGCCCATCAGCTGAATTTTTCTCTTCCGATACTATGTTTTTCTGTTCTAGGAGTTTTTTACTTCTGATATTTCTCATGTTCATGCTTCCTTTCAATTCCCTAACTTACCTCCATCTTATAAATTCATCATCTCTGTCACTTTTGGGTCTGTTTCCATCAACTGATTTTTCTCCTAGTTAAGGGTTGGTTACCTATTTCTTCATAGGTCTAGTAATTCTGGATGAGATGATGAATGTTTTGTATTTTTATTAATATATGGATTCCTTAAATGTTGAGATTTGTTCAGGCAAACAGCTAAATTAGTTGAGAATCAGCCGAATCCTTCTGAGGCCTATTTTTCATAACAGTTTTAAGGTGGAGCTTGAATAGCCTCTTCTCAAGTTACTTTGACTCTATCCCTAAAGAGTGCCATTTCTGGGGACTCTCTCAAATGGTTCTGATATTCAACAAAGTCTCTCCATTCTGGCTGGTCAACACTAGAAATGTCTCCCAACCAAACGTGAAGCCCCAATATTCTACCAAGTCTCTGGTAGTTGTCCTTCCTCTAATAGTTGTTCTTTTGCCCAGCCTACAGAGTTCCAGCCAAAGAGTCAAAGGAGCTCCTCTGCATTATCTCTGCATCTCACTGTCAGTGTAACTCAATCTTCTATGGTAATCACCCCTGCAAATTCCAACCTCCCCAGTCTCTGTATTCTGACTTCTATCTCCTCCTCCCAACAAAACTGCCTCGCCCTTCTTAGATTCTAACTGGAATCCAGTTTCAGAAAGAAAGCCTGGGAGATTGCAGGAGTGAATGTTATTTTCCTTCTCTCAGGGAAGGCAGTCCTGCCTAGACTGTTACAAAATATCCAAAAACAGTTGTTTTATGCAGGTTCCTATTTATTTATGGCCAGAGGGCTAATCTGGTACCCATAAATTACTCTGTAATGTCCCAAGTAAAAGTTCTCAACAGCTGTACTGTCTTCTAAAGATTAAGCAATCTTTAATCTTTTGGGGGGTATGTTCCAAATCATTTGAGAACCTAATGAAAATCATGGCTCCTCTGCCCGTGACCTCACACCCATGTGCACACAGAGTGTGAAGTAGAATCTCAGAGAATTCAAAGCCTCTGTGCCCCAGTACCCGCCGTCACCCCCAACTTCAACTGTTTCAGAGGTTATAATTTATAGTACTTGTGTACAATGCTATCATTCTTTCCAGGTTTTAGAGCTGATTTTTATTTACTGAAAACTTGCTAAGGCTAAAATTAAAGTATTTGAGCTAAGGAAGTTTGTTATTTTAAAATCAAAGACGACACACAAAAAAAGGAGTTTATTACAAAGTTCAAAAATAATCCAGGTATTATTCTTTCTCTACCCGTAACAGATAATATTTCTCACATATCTTTATTATGAATATATTGGCATTCTGATACTACAGTCTGAAGAAACAAAGCTAAAGTAATCTGGATTTTGCACCTGATTTCCTAATTAGCTTTCTTTCATTATATAATTATTAAAAAGCAAATTGTTCTTTACTATCCTAGATCTGCTACTGCTAAGTCTCTTCAGTCGTGTCCGACTCTGTGTGATCCCATAGACGGCAGCCCACCAGGCTCCCCCGTCCCTGGGATTCTCCAGGCAAGAACACTGGAGTGGGGTGCCACTGCCTTCTCCTATCCTAGATCTAGCCAACAGCACTACTGATGCAGAATTATAAACATATACAAATTTCACATGCATATTTATTCACCATTCTTCTCTGTTATTAAAAGCTGGCATTCTTCTAGGATATGAGTCCTTAGAATACAAGCCAGCCGTCAGGTCACATGTATGTGAACAAAACACCTCAAAAGTCACCTTAGTCCTGTGTACTCACATTAAATACCTGCTGATTTAAGTAATGGAAGGAAACTGAAAGGGTGAGACACTACTCAAAATTCTGGAGGCACTTTCCAGAACATGGTAGTCTCCAAATTTATCTTCATAAATTCTTATTTCGCCACAGCATCAAAAGCTCTTCCTCAAATAACTATCATGATCCCTACAAAACTACTACAATCATATTCTGATGATCCATTAGGTTATACATTACACATCAGGAAGCAAATATAAAAGTGTAAGGTTGACAGTGAACTTGCCTTAGGAATAAAATGCAGTATGGACCAAAGTGATGAAGGATTCAGACAAATGTGTTATCTGACTGCCACGTATTAGCTGTGTTGCACTGGCCGAAACTTTAACCTCTCTAGACCTGTTTCCCCCATCCCCAACAGTTATTAAAACTTCCATTGCTAATATGTTATGAGGACTACACAAGGGTTAAATGTGTAAAAAGTCTAGGATGGCACATAAAAAGCCTTCAATTAAGCTTTTCTATTGGTTCTAAACATTACTTGCAAAGTAGGACAGGACTGAGCAATGAAGTACAGCTACCCAGTTTCAGCCTTCTCCACCACTAGTCAGTCAAACTATCCTTTTTGGTCTGCCCTTATCTTATTCTCCTTGATCCAGACCAAACTGTACAGGCAGCAGCAACTCAAGTCAGCAATTCTGTTCTCAACTTTTCCAGAGTTTGCTCACTTATCTTCTACTCCTTCACTACATTCTACCTTCCTTCCCCTTTTATGGATATTTACAACTTTTCATTCATTAAAAGTGTTTACAGGGCTTCCCTGATGGTCCAGTGACTAAGATTCTGAGCTCCCAATGCAGGGAGCCCAGGGTTCGATCCTTGGTCAGGGAACTAGATCCCACATGGTGCAACTTCAAGATCCCGCAAGCCACAACAAAAACCCACTGGAGTCAACAAATATATAATTTTTTTAAAAGTGTTTCTGTATCATTAAAATGAGTTCATATACTATCTTTAAAGGCCATCAAATCTTTAGAATCTAGGACTTGTTGATTAATTGTTTCAAACTTATTAATGCATAATGCTTATTACTCTCTACACAATATCATAACAACTTGTTATTTGGTCATAATAACGCTTTGCAATGGCACTTGTTTATTCTGTATTAAAGAAAACACAGCTACTTTAAACGCCTGCTTGTTTACTTGACTTCCCCAAATCTTTATGCTCTCCTCCCCTCTAGCTTTCAGATGAGGTTTTTTTTAATGTTTTCTCTCGTTTGGTCTTAAAATTCAAACCAAAAAAACCTTTCAAGCAACCTCTTCTCTGGCATTTTTATCAGAGAGACGAAACATCTGCTTAAACAAATTAAATCGGTGCTGATCCACTCAGGACATCTCCAGCCAAAGCACAAAACCATCTCATTCCAACAAAGAAGCAGGAGGAGGTGGGTGGGAAGGATCTTCAAATGGTATCAGGCAACAAATGACTTAATGGAGAAGATGAGGACTCTTTTCCCTACCAGAAAATAAAGGACACTTCTACTTTTGGCACTTAACAGTTTAGGAGACATGGCTTGTTAAGAATGTTTGATGGGGGGGGGGGGGTAGATGTACTAGTAAAATTTAAGCATAATGTTCTCTAATTCCTTAGCAGTATTCTACTTTCAATTATCTCATCTTGGCATTTTTTTTCTTCTACTCTCCAGGAAGCCTGTACTCTCACACTGCTGCATATAGCTGCATCAAAATTTAGAACCAGGCCTGTCTCTTCAAGACCTCCAAGTTAGTCTGTTTCCACTCCCAACAAATGTGGGAGAAGAACCCCTGCCTTTTGCCCCAACTTAGTATTCCTCCCAGGGGTCCTTGGCTTTTGCTACTAATTTTGTTTTATCTAACATTTATATCTCAACATCCACGCTCTTAACTATGAATGCCATTGCTTCCATTTTTTACTTTGACAAATAAAATCTGTAACTTACAGAATGCCTATGCAAGAAACTGAGCTTCCCTGATAGCTCAGTTGGTTAAAAATCCACCTGCAATGCAGGAGACCCCGGTTTGATTCCTGGGTCGGGAAGATCCACTGGAGAAGGGAAGGGGTAGGCTACCCACTCCAGTATTCTTGGGCTCCCCTTGTGGTTTATCTGCTAAAGAACCCGCATGCAATGCGGGAGACCTGGGTTCGATCCCTGGAGAAGGGAAAGGCTGCCCACTCCAGTAATCTTGCCTGGAGAATTCCATGGACTGTATAGTCCATGGGATCACAAAGAGTCCAACACAACTGGAAATTAGTGCAAGAAATTAGAGTAATGGTCCTCCCTTCTTTATAGGGCCAATCATACATTGTTACCAAAGGTCACAAATGACAAAGAAAAGGTGGAAAGACTGAGTCCTCAGGATCCAATCAATATAAACACTACCACTGCTACCACAGCCTTTCACTTTACCATTCCTTTTTTTTTTTTTTTTTGGCTGTGCTGAGTCTTTGTTGCTGCATGGGCTTTTCTTAGGTGTGGTAAGCAGGGGCTACTCTCTGTTGCAGCGCATGGGCTTCTCATTGCAGTAGCTTCTCTTGTTGCAGAGCATGGACTCTAGGGCACATGGGATTCAGTAGTTGTGATGCATCAGCTTAGTTGCTCCGCAGCATGTAAGATCTTCCTGGATCACAGACTGAACCCGTGTCTCCTGCGCTGGCAGGTAGATTCTTTACCACTGAGCCACCAGGGAAGTCCTTACTGTCCCCTTTTAAAGCCCCAAAGTAGTATGCATGTTTTTTTGCCTTTAAGTCACTTTCCTTCAAATCTCTTGAAGAAATGTTGCTTTGCTCTCACAGAGGCGTTACTTCTGGGACACTGCTATTTCTCTATATGTAGGACTCTACAAACCATCTCTCGGACAATGCTAACTTTGAAGAACCACAAAGATAACTCACATAAACCTCTCAGTACATAAACCCCTTAGTACAGTTTCAACATGTTAGCTAGCCTAAGTGTTAGATTGTATTACTTTTATTACAGACAAGAAATTAACGCCAGGAGATGAAGTCACTTGCCTATTTTAAAAAATTCATTGTTAACCAAGCTATTTTTCTGTCTACAGTATAAAGTTCTGTCTACTATTATACTGGGCTTCCCTGGTGGCTCTGACAGTAAAAAATACGCCTGCAATGCTGGAGACCTGGGTTCAATTCCTGGGTTGGGAAGATCCCCGGAGGTGGGCATGGCAACCCACTCCAGTATTCTTGCCTGGAGAATCCCCATGGACAGAGGAGCCTGGCAGGCTACAGTCCATGGGGTTGAAAAGAGTCAGACACGACTGAGCAACTAAGCACAGCAGAGCACTTCTACACTACCGCAAGACTACTACAGAGTGGAACAAAGGAGTATTTCAGTTTATAGTCTCCGGAATTAGTTTAAAAATCCAAGGATTC
Organism: Cervus canadensis; assembly: GCF_019320065.1. NCBI lineage: Eukaryota > Metazoa > Chordata > Mammalia > Artiodactyla > Cervidae > Cervus > Cervus canadensis. The sequence goes on from NC_057390.1 coordinate 69,637,019, forward strand.
ATTTAGCCACTCAACTCAATCTCTCCATTCCATAACTTCTATCAATTGCTCTTTCTTCTTCTCTGTGCTACAAAATGATGATGACAGGCACAAATCTAAGTTCAAGCCCACTTCTAACTCATACTGGTTTATATCAACCTCCCATTAGTTGGTTATCTTGGTTATCTTTCACTGCAAGCATAGAACAAATAAGGAATTGTTTTTCTATTTAGAGGGCTCCAAGACTGCTAAAAACAAAGCATTCTACTTCTAAACTGTTAAAATTAACTATTTCTAAATCAAATAGAGAATAACAATTATAATAACAATATACAAAGCATTAATTCCAAATTGCCTGAAAGGAGCACCCTCTTATTTGCTCTTTACATTTCCTAAAACATCCCACAGGCCGCACTGTGATAAATGCTTCTGCTCAGTGATTCCATGCACGTCCACAGAAATCTTCCTTATCTAGATTTCAAGTCACAAGGTTGTAAAAAGTTAGATATAACATGAAAATACTAATAAATAGACAACTTACTATCAACTACCTCTCAGCCATCACATAGACATCCTTGTTATGTCTCTTACTAGATGTTCCAATAATACAGTGTAAATTTAGTTATAAAGAGAGACTGGAAATCCAGTAAAAGATGCACTGTGATGACGGGGAAGGAGTTCCCTGGTGGCACAGTAGATAGGAATCTGCCTGCCAATACAGAAGACAAGGTTTTGCTCTCTGGACTGGGAAGATTGCAGATGCCACGGAGCAACTAAGCCCGCACACCACAGCTAATGAGCACACGCACTCTGGGGCCCATGAGCTGCAACTGAACACCACCCTGTGGGCCCACGAGCACCACGTGGTGCTGCAACAACTGAACTCCGTGTGCCCTAGAGCTGCACATGGCAACCACTGGGCCCGTGCACCCAGAGCCCGTGCTACACAGCAAGAGAAGCCATGATGAGAAGCCCACACTTCGCACGAAGACCTAGTACAAACAAAAATAAATTAAATAAATAAAAATTTTTAAATGATAGGGAAGAACTGCTAAGTCACTGACAAAGGAATGGATAGTTAACTGATAAATAGATAAGCAGAAGTGGGCCTAAAATTAAAATTATATGAACAAAGGGTTAAGAGAGTCTCTTGAAGAAACAAGTAACACTATTAAACATGTTTTTAATGACTTTCAATGTTCATACTATAAAAGTCAAAAGATTCAAGGATTTTATTTACATAATGTATCAGAAAAAGTATGCCAACCTTTCCAACACTGGATTCTTTCTCTCAATGCCAAAAAGTAACCCAAGAATTAAAATTATCTAAATTTTGTCAAATACAAGACAAAACAAACTAGGTTTCATTAAGTTTTAATTCCATTTCTCAACAATTTCCCAACACTTTTGGGTTTTCCATTATTTGCTAGATAATTTCTTTTACTGTTTTGAATGGATACCCTTTAAGTGACTTTCCTCAGTATCATTATCTCATACATTATCCTACCATTTGATTTTTCATTTTGTGTCAGTGTGTCCTACTACATTATAAACTGAGCTAGGATGGACTACAGAGGCAATGAAGAGATACACACCACTAGTACTCAAACTTTTTGTTCTGAGGACCCCTTATAACTTCTAAATTACTCAAGAGCCCGATGAGCTTTTATGTGGATTATAACAATTTATAGTTGCCATATCAGAAATTAATGCAAGAAATTGAGCTTCCCTGATAGCTCAGTTGGTAAAGAATCCACCTGCAATGCAGGAGACCCCAGTTTGATTTCTGAGTCGGGAAGATCAGCTGGAGAAGGGATAGGCTACCCACTCCAGTATTCCTGGGCTTCCCTTGTGGCTCAGCTGGTAAAGAATCTGCCCACAATGCGGGTGACCTGGGTTCAATCCCTGGGTTGGGAAGATCCCCTGGAGAAGGGAACGACTACCCACCCACTCCAGTATTCTGGCCTGGAGAATTCCATGGACTGTATAGTCCATGAGGTCACAAAGAGTCAGATACAACTAAGCGACTTTCACTTTCAATGTATTTTAAAATATATAAACCCATAAATAATATATTTACAAAAAATAATTATATTCTCCAATACAAAAATAAACGGCAAGAAGAGTGGCATGATTTTATAGTTGTGTAACTTTAATGTCCAGCTTAATAGACCACAATTTTCATATCTACTTTGGCATTCAGTCTGTTGCAATTCACTGCTTTGACTGAAACATATGAGGAATATGAGGTATAAAAGCCTAGATGCATGAAGGTATGTAGTTGGAAAAAGGAGGACTACTTTAAGAGCCTATTCAGATCATCCTAAATACTCTTCTTTGACATAAGAAAGCTCACCAAGCTGTACTTTTTAAAGATTAGTTGCAATGTGGAACCTAAAATCATAATGAGTTTTTCATATTCTGTTACATTAAATCCATCAATTACTTTACACTCTTAGTGGATCTTTTTATCCTTGCATGATTTTATAACATCATTTGGAAAACATTAGTTCACTAAGCTACACAGTCCTTCCAAATGCTGACACATCTCATTACACAATATGAAAAAAATTATTTGCTAATATTACCATGGACCTCATCAAGAGAATCTCGAAGAATTGGAAAGCTGTCAAGTTCATGGAAGCAGACCCAAGTTTTCCAAAATTCTAATTTTCATTTAAAAGCATAAATTTTTCATTGGCAACAAATACTGTCATTTCATTCATTTGAGAAAGTGCCTGCCAAATACTCAAGTCTGAATAACCACAGGATGCCAGTTGTTCTTTCAAGGATAAATGGAGTTTCTCCAAAAAAAAAAAAAAAAGTGGCCAATTTAAACAATGTCACAAGTGCTTTTCCTTCAAACAACCATCACAGTTACAGAATGAGGCAGAAGTATTTTATATTTACTTCCCATTTGTGCTCATGGGTCAAGATACCTAAAATTTCTTTCGGCTTCATCAAGGACATTCTTAGTGAAATTAAGCTTTGTTTTCTCCTCTGAGTCCATGGTGATGAAGAATACAATACTAACAAGCCCAGCTTGGTGCCACTGTCCTGATTCATACAAAGACCAGCGATTTTATATAAAATTATAAACTTTACAATTTACCATGATGAAAAATGGCAAATAACATCTTGGAATTAATATGAAAATAGTTTTGACTTTCTGGTCAAAAAAGATCCCCAGGTGGGGTCTGTGAAGATCCAAATTTTGAGAACCACAGAGGTACACTAACTAACATATGTTGATAGTCTACATGCCATAAGATGTTAGATAGCTTTCGTTATCTATTTTATTTGCTCCTTCCAACACTCTTGCAAGGTTTTTTTTTTCTTAACAGATGAGGAAATATAGGTGGAGTCAAAAAAACAAATCCCAATGTTTCTAATTGCAAAACTTTCTATTCCCATGTTTAAGACCTGGCTCTGATATAGCTGACATATTATCAAGGTCATTTAACTTTGCTTCACACATGTGAAGTGTCATAGTAACCTACCTTGCCCTCTTCAGAGCATTGCACAAGGCTCATAAGAAGGAAAGTAGGAGTACTCCAAAAAGTTTGCTGAACTATATTAAGTATTATGAAATAAAAATCAATTCCAAAAAGGAAAAAAAAATTCTGGAAGTTCAAAAAGAGGTACAGTCACTCCATTAAGTGACTGTGAAAATGTAATGATTTTTAAAACAGTTTAAAACACACACACACAGATAAAACCAGACTTAACAGTGTTTTGCTAAGATCACAATTTCATTATTTAATCTATTCCCCACCATGTCTACTGCACTCTAGCCTACAAGCAAGCTCAAATTTCTGAACTTTCCAGAAGAGCCATAAGCATTTTGTGAAAAGGCCAGAAGTGAAACAGAAAAAAAGAAACTTAAAGCTGAGAAACACAAACTTCCATGGTAAAGCTAGGCCTAAAAAGTTTCAATTCTAAGGAGCCCAATCATTAAAATCAAGAAGCTCTCACAGAATATTTATAGCTGCTCATCCTTTATGGTTCAATATAACAGGCAATCAAAGATAAAGAGAAATCGAAGACTAACACACATGGAAATACAATGCTCCAAAACTAAGACTGTTAGCGATTTTTAAACATCTTGCTATCTAAGACATTAATATCTTCAAGATATGCCTCAAAAGTTTAAATTATAGGAAAACATAAATCTGAAATGCTGGAACACTGTAATCCAACAGTTCCAAAGACAGTTAGGATTATCTTTTTTAAATACAAAGGCCAAGATGCAGTTTACTGACATCAACTAGACAGGTGCTTGCTACTGGTGACAGGACCATTAGCTTCAATCACAGTTCTGCTGTGGTAAATTTAAACTACTTCTATTAAAGTCAATTTGGGGGCCATAAAAATTTCAAAGCATCTATATGTCTAGAGAGGAAACAGAGGCTGCCATTAGACACTAAGAATGCATTAACAGCTCTAATTTTTTAAAAAATATGAGATTATAGATGTAACAGGCATAAGGCAAATCAGAGATTATCTTAAATTTAAAATACAAAGAGGTGCCTCAGTAGTCCCATCCCCTAGCTACACTGTACTGTATTCTCTCTCAACAATGAATCATCTGTGTGGAATGACACACTACTGCTCTGCAAAAAACTTTTATTAAAAGAAAATAAATAAAACATACATACAACAACTCTTTTCTCTGACTTCTACCGAAGAGGTATGAGATATCTTTAAGTTTGTTTAACTGGCTTTAATTAAGCCTTGCCCACAGAGTCTGAGAAAATGACTCAGCAAGACTCAGCCCATATGTTAACTAGAGTTAAGTGATTAACACAATTAAGTTAAACACACATTTCTCTAACATGCCCAATTTACAGATAAAGAGGCTCAAAGGTTAAATTACTTGCTTAAGCTCACAAAGAAAATTAACCATGATTAAAATTCTGTCCCCTGGCTCAGTATCTGTCACACGTATTTGGGCACTAAAAGATCACTTCTCAAAAACTAAAAGCTCAGTGTCACAGTCACCAACAGGCACTTTCATATATACGCTCTTATGATCCTTGAAGATTAAATTACTCAATATACAAGTACACCTTTGATAAATCTTCACTAGAAAAGTTCAACTCCAATCCATTCTGCATAGTCTGGACCAACCACCATTTAAAAATTTTAATCTAACCATGTCACACAGCTGCTTAGACTTTCAATGTAATTCAAATTGTTAGTATGGACTGCCCGACTCAGCCCTGCAGCACACGCCTTTCAGTTCTTTGATAAGCTCTTTTACTCACCAAGGACCTTTCCCTGACTATTTCCTCTGTTGAAAATGTTCTTCCTTCTCTCCTCATTCTTTTCTCCTAACTTCAAATAATATCTCAGATATCATCATAAATTCCAGTTCCTCAGGACAGAATTCTATGAGCCACCTCCCCATTCCCTGATTTATTCTGATTTCACAACATATTTTCTATTCACCGTAACTATCTAATTAGAGAAATATTCTGGTTGGTGTTTCTGTTTGATGCATATGTATCACCCTCACCAAGCTACTCCAAGTATGGTGATCACTAAGTCTGTTTGACCAGAAGAGTCTTCATTTGCGATGTTTACCAAAATGTTATGTTCAGATTTACTGTCTCAGACTCCACATTTTAAACAAAGCTGCATTAAAGTAACTGGAGAGTTTGGCAGACTGGTAACTAATTTCTGCCAAGGTCCTACTAACCAAGTAGTTATGTGAGGCAAATGTTCAGTGCAAACAGTTACCACTTTTTAACACATGGTTACATCTAAAAAGATGACCAGAGATAACCTGTTGCTCTTTTCCAACCCTTTACAAATGTAAAATAACTGACATTTCCCTTTCTAGCATGGGAAGCTGATATCAAGCATAATAAAAGGCAGCCAGTTCCCTCTGATTTTGGGGGTTTTTTGACTTCCTATGCAGCTTGTGAGATCTCAGTTCCCAGACCAAGGACTGAACCCTGGGCCACTGCAGTTACCAACGGGTTGCCTGGGAAGTCCCCAATTCCCTCTGGTTTTAACAGATGCTGGAAAGAGAATGTTTGAAGTTGTGGCCTCGAAATGCAATAAGTTATCAGGTCACCAGTCAGTGGAATAATTGGGAAATATGGAAAATTACTGGGTTGGTCAAAAAGTTCCTTTGGCTTTTAAGTAAAAATAAAAGACATTTTTCATATTCACCAAGAGCTTTATTGAACAACATATTCACCGTTTTGTTCTAGCACCTGCCATTTTCCAGACAACTTCATAATTCCATCTTCCCAAAACTTTTTATCTTTTTGAGCAAAGAACTCTTTCAGGTAGGTTTTACAATATTCCAGGGAACTGAAATTTTTTCCATTAAGAGAACTCTGTAAAGACCGAAGTAAATGGAAATCCAAAAGTGCAATGTCTGGTGAATATGGCAGATGAATCAACTTCCCAGCTAAGCTATAACAGTTTTTGCCTGGTTATCAAAGAAACATGCAGTCTTGCATTATCTGATGGAAGACTATGTGTTTTCTGTTGACTACTTCCCGACGTTTTTAGCTGAGTGCTGCTTTCAGGTGGTGTAGATGGGAGGAGTACCTGTTGGAACAAATCTCATAGTCTTCGAGAAGGAGATATAATAGAAGACTCCCTTCCAATCATACCAAATACACAACATCACTTCTTTGGATGAAGACCAGCCTTGGTGTGAAGGGTCACCCATTTATGTCACTTGCCCCACTGGTCTCTTTTGTTCCACATTATTACATAGAATCCACCTGTCATGGACCATCACAATATGTTTTAAAAATGGAACAGTTTCATTACATTTAAGTAGAAAATCACACGTACAAATATTGTCAAAAAAGGGTTTTTTTGGCATAACTTACGTGGAACCCAAACATCAAAATGACTAACATAACCAAGCTGGTGCAAATGGTCTTCAACACTTGATTTGGCTGTTTTGAGTATGTTGGTCCACCTCCCTGTATGGTTTAATGTAAATTGTTCTCAATTAATGTCTCGATTTGCTCGCTATCAACTTCAACTGGTCTACCCAACAGTGGAGCACTATCCCGCAACAAATCTCCAGCACAATACTTTGCAAACCACCTTTGACAGGTTGTCACAGCACTTTCTCCACACACTGCACAAATCTTTTTTGCCTTTCAATTCCATTTTTACCTTTCTTGAAATAATAAAGTATAATACACTGAAAATGCTGCTTTTTCTTCCATCCTCAGTATTGGTTACACAAAAATTCACCAATTTTGTAACTTTTTTTTAATGCACACTGATGTAACAGCTATCACAATAGAATCTATCAAAATTGTTTCAAATAAAGTTAAAGACAACTAAGTGCTACTAGAGCCATCTTACAGAAAAAACTGAACAAACTTTTTGGCCAACCTAATATATATGTATGTGAAATTATTTTAGAAAGTATTCAGAATAAAAATGCTTTCACTATGATAATTTTATCATTTATTATAGAGTTTATATCTACAAACTATATTCTGCAGTAAGCCCTTCAGGAAGCAACTCAGAAAAAGTTCATGTTTGAAGTGTTAACACTGACAAAAAGTAACAAGTTTAAAGCATCATCAGCATTTAATTGAAAAGGCAGCAGTTACTTAAGACTGTGTCCAAAGATGACAAGAACACATGAAGCTAAAAAAGATGCCATCACAAAACATTTTGTGACGCATCAGTTCAGTTCAGTCGTTCAGTCGTGTCCGACTCTTTGCGACCCCATGAATCGCAGCACGCCAGGCCTCCCTGTCCATTACCAAGTCCCGGAGTTTACTCAAACTCATGCCCATCAAGTCGGTGATGCCATCCAGCCATCTCATCCTCTGTCGTCCCCTTCTCCTCCTGCCCCCAATCCCTCCCAGCATCAGGGTCTTTTCCAATGAGTCAACTCTTCGCATGAGGTGGCCAAAGTATTGGAGTTTCAGCTTCAGCATCCGTCCTTCCAATGAACACGCAGGACTGATCTCCTTCAGGATGGACTGGTTGGATCTCCTTGCAGTCCAAGGGACTCTCAAGAGTCTTCTCCAACACCACAGTTCAAAAGCATCAATTTTTCAGCGCTCAGCTTTCTTCAGAGTCCAACTCTCACATCCATACATGACCACTGGAAAAAACATAGCCTTGACTAGACGGACCTTTGTTGACAAAGTAATGTCTCTGCTTTTTAATATGCTATCTAGGTTGGTCATCACTTTCCTTCCAAGGAGTAAGCATCTTTTAATTTCATGGCTGCAATCACCATCTGCAGTGATTTTGGAGCCCCCAAAAATAAAGTCTGACACTGTCTCCCCATCTATCTCCCATGAAGTGATGGGACCAGATGCCACGATCTTAGCAGTTTAGGTCAAATGAGAGTTCTTCTAAATTTTCATTTTTTTTTCAATTTCTTCTCACTCAAAAACTCAATAATTACTAATCTGTTGGCTTCATTAGCATAAAAACTTGACAAAAAGATAGTCATGCTTCAAATAGGGAAAATCATCACCCCATTAATGGCATGTTTTCCTTCACCCAATTTATGGAATCAAAATTAAGTTTCAGCACTTAAAATAATACCGTAATTTGAAAATTACATGTAAGAGGACAGTTACATGAACACCAAGGCAAAATGGTTATTTATACTTCTATAAATTTTAAAAATATTTTCAAAGTCCCAGGGTCTTTACAAGTGCTATCTAAAAACACCAAGTAAGCCTTTCTGTGGGCAACAAACAGGAACAGGAAACACTTTAAGGCACATGATAAAAGACTGGGGACTTTCTAAGGAGGTTTTGTTTCACAACTGGACTCAACATGAAAACATGAGAATAAAACTTGAGGGACTACTGCTTGTACCATACTTCCATTTACCAGGTAAACCACCCCCTATAAAGTTTTGTGGGTAAATGTTAAGAAGAATAAAGCTTTGGGGAACTTCCCTGATGATCCGTGGTAAGAATTCACCTTCCAATGCAGGGTACACAGGTTTGGTCCCTGGTTGGGGAACTAAGATCCCACAAGCCACATGGTACAGTCATAATAATAATATAAAAAGGAATGAGAAAAAGAGTTTTCAGCAAGCCAAAATGTTAACAACTGATTCATTCATGGATCAAACCAACAAGTAAAATGCTATTAAAAAATAAGATAGTTCCACAGTCTCATAGCACAATCCCCACCCATGATGTGTTAATTACAAAGGGGGAAAATACCTTTAGTGGAGAAACCCGGTAGGTTCCATCTTACCCAAGGGCTCACACTTAGCATCTCCAATGACAGGACAAAATAACATTATGCACTGAGATGTGATGCAATGAGAAAGACACATCACCTAAGCAGCATTTTTGCCAAAATGTTTAATTTTAATCTAATCATGAGGAAAAAATAAAAATATTTTCACTCAGTCATGTCTGACTATGACCCCATGGACTATAGTCCGCCAGGCTCCTGTCCATGGAATTCTCCAGGCAAGAATTACTGGAGTGGGTTGCCATTTCCTTCTCCAGGGGATCTTCCCAACCCAAGGGTCTCCTGCATTGCAAACGGACTCTTTACCATCTGAGCCACCAAGGAAGCAAACCCAAAATGTGAGACATTTTCTTAATAAAATATTTAGACTCATAGAAAAAGGTCAATGTGAGGATCTGATTTGTTCTAGATTAAAAAAAACAAAGACAGGACAACTAAATTCGTAATCCTGAATTGGACTCTGGACACCTCCACCACCAACCTCCCCCTACCCAAAGAGGCAAAAACCTTGAGGAAATATGAATAAGAGCAAAGAGTAAGACCTAGCTGGTGACTAAACAACAACAAATATCAAATTTCTTGAGTGTAATTATGATATTGTAGTTATATAAGAGAACATTCTTGTTTTGAGGGGATACATACTGGAGTATTTAGGGATGAAGTGACATGGTATCTAGAGCTTACTTTCAAATTCTCAAATGGTCTAGCAAAAAAAAAAAGAAATACAAATGGTATGAGTGCACAAATGCAGCAAAATGTTAATAATCAGAAAATCTACATGAAGGATATATATGTGAATAGTTACATTACCTTTTCAAATTTTCAAAGTAAAAAGCTGGAAGGGAAAAAGACATAAGGAAGAAACTCTCCCCTTTCCTCTGGATTATGTTATGACTCAGTATGTCTGGAGCCTAAACTGCTGCAGTAAACTCCACGCCAAGAGAGCTAGCTGGAGGACAAACTCAGTGGCAGGATGGAAAGAGAACCTGGGTTCCTGGTGAGGTTTGGTTGTGCTGTTGTTCAGTCACTAAGTCTTGTCTGACTTTGCAACCTCATGGACTGCATCATGCCAGGCTTCCCTGTCCTTCACTATCCCCTAGAGTTTGCTCAAATTCATGCCCATTAAATCGGTGATGCGAGCTAACCATCTCATCCTCCGATGCCCCTTCTCCTCCTGCCCCCAATCTTTCCCAGCATCAGAGTCTTTTCCAGTGAGTTAGCTCTTCACATCAGGTGGGCAAAGGATTGGAGTTTCAGCACCAGTCCTTCCAATGAATATTCAGGGTTGATTTCCTTTAGGATTGACTGGTTTGATCTCTCCTTGCAGTCGAAGGGACTCTTCAAGAGGCTTCTCCAATACCACAGTTCGAAAGCATCAAATTCTTCAGCACTCAGCCTTCTTCAGGGTCCAACTCTTAGATCTGTACAGGACTACTGGAAAAACCACTGCTTTGACTATACAGACCTTTGTCAGCAAAGTGATGTCTCTGATTTTTCACGTTGTCTAGGTTTGTCCTTAGCTTTCCTTCCAAGAAGCAGGGTCTTTTAGTATCATGGCTGCAGACACAGTCTGCAGTGATTTCAGAGCCCAAGAAATAAAACCTGTCACTGCTTCCACTTTTTCCCCATCTATTTGCCATGAAGTGTTGGGACCGGATGCCATGATCTTAGTTTTTTGAATGCTGAGTTTTAAAGCAGCCGTTTACCTCTCCTCTTACACCCTCATCAAGAGGTTCTGGTTGCTGAACATTTAATAAACTAACCCTAGAAGTGACACTTGCTCAAACATTTTGCTCTTGTTTACAGTCAGCTGGGTTTGGGGGGTGGTGGCAGGGGAAAGCAAAAAGCTGTCACTTCCTAATACATAAATGTATTGAAAAACAGTATTGCCATTAAAATTACATTGAGGGTGAGGAGCAAAGAATGGACTCCAAAGAAGAGGGACATCACAGTACTTATCCTTTCTATGTTATACATTCTTATGTGTTTAGTGGCTCAAGTCACGTCTGACTCTTTGCGACCCTATGGACTATGGCCTGCCAGGCTCCTCTGCCCATGGAATCTTCCAGGCAAGAACACGAGCAGGTTGCCATTTCCTACTCCAGGCAATGTTCCAGACCCAGGGACTTGGGTTCAACCCCTGGTTTGGGAACTACGACTCCACACGCCACAAGGCAACTAAGCCCAAACCCTGCAACTAGTGAGACCACACGCTCCACAAACAAGAGAAGACCCTCAGACACACAGAAACTAGACAAAGTCCACAACAAAGACCTTTCACAGTCAGAATTTTTTAAAAAATTTTACAAATAAAGGGGTATGATGTTTGATGTTGGGAAGATCAATGGATACTTACAATTATCAACAGAAGGGATACATGCAGGAAAAAATTGCAGCTGAGAGAGCAAATCAAACTCTCTGTCTATAAAATTACATCTAGTTTGTAAGTGAATGAAAGCTCTGAAAGTGTTAAGTTGCTCAGTCGTTATCGAACTCTTCAACTCCACACGACTGTAATTCTCCAGCAAGAATACTGAAGTGGGCAGCCATTCCCTTCTACAGGAGACTTTCCAGACCCAGAGAACCCAGGTCTCCTGCACTGCAGGCAGATTCTGTACCATCTGAGCCATCAAGGAAGCCCAGTCTGTTTATAACTACCACAAAATTATGTATTCAAAAAAATTATTCTCAAAGAGCTTTTAAATGATTTTACTCTTTTAAAAGTCTGTATTTCCAGCTTCTCTGATATAATGTACTGGAAAGAATATGAGCTTGAGTCTGAGGGTCCTGGATTAATAATTCTGGTTTCACCACTTACTAGCCAGCTGTTATGACCTTCTTGGCTCAATGACCTAATGTTCCTAATCCTCAATTTTCTGACTAGCAAAATGGGGATATACAAATTTCCTCAGAGGATTATTGTGAGAATGAACTGAAATAACATACAGGCATACCTCATTTTATTGCATTTCACTTTACTGTGCTTCAAAGACACCGTTCATTTTTACATATTGAAGAGTTTGTGGAAACCCTGCATCAAGCAAGTCTACTGGCATTTTTCCAACATGCTGTGTGCATGCATGGCCTTAAAAAAAAAAAAAAATCATCCACTGAAAACAGATCATGGCAGTTATGAGAAAACTTAACTGACAAAGAGCAAGGAGGATAAGCCAAGCTGTAATAGTACTCCATGGTGCATTTCAAAATTTACAAAACAACATATGCACAACTGTATTGCATATATCATGCAATACCAGGCAGACATATTGACACCCCTGCTTTCAGGAAGATGTGTAAAACACATCTTCCTGAAATAAGAAAAAATTAGAAAATTTTTAAATCATTTACTATTGAAGGTAAGTCAGCTGTAATGTTTTCCTTAATATTAATGTTTCAAGACCTCCACTTCTTTCTAACCACTCATTTCCATCAACCAACGAATTTCACCTTCTAGCACATGCTACATGAATTTGAAAACACAGTTCCCTAAAAAATTCTCACTCGACTGAAACAAATTTGAACTCAGTAAATTTGCTAAAATTCAATAGAAGATCAGGAAAAAGGCAAAATGTTTGAAGAAACAGTCCATTCAGCAGAAACAGTCTTATGGAGCTAAAGTTTCCAAGGGAGACTGAATGCCAACGATGAGAATATTACCTGAGACTGAGGAAAGTCCTGAAACGGTAAACTGTGCTTAACTAAATCACTGCTGGAGTTGAAATCATCATTTAATAGGAAGACCACAACTTACAGCAAAGAGTGAGAGCATTCCTCACCAATGACTCAAACAGTGCCTGCTAAAAAGCATAACCTAGAAAAAAGTGAAAGTCAGCTCAAGAAAATATGTGTTGGGGTCTAAGGAAATTTGAAATTACTTGTGTTTTTTTTTAAAAAAAAAGTCCTATAATCTGTGGCACCTACATATAGACAGCTTAATAAAGAAAATTTTTCAGAAAAGAAATTGAAAAAAATTAGAGGTGGAAGTCATGTTATTATAGTATAGAAATTGTTATACTGAATTTATAGTTTATAAATTATAAATACAAATTTATAGTTATATTGAACTTATCAGGTTAACACTGAAATTATTTTTATTCCCTTAAGCACACATTAACCATTAGTCACATATACAAGGAAACAATCCACATGTTGCTTATACCTGTTATATAATACTTTAATTATAATATCTTACTGTACAGACAAATACAAACTTCTAAACCCTGTCTGACTTATCCAAAAAGCCCACTATTACCAAGGGAGTCGTATTAAGAGCATGGCTGACTTCCTGAAAGTCCATCATAGATGTTAACTATAAGCTAGTTTCATTAAGATGCTCTTTATGGTCCTGACATTCACACATCTGTGCAGACCCTTCTTGAATCCATGTAAAACAGAGAAATTATTTCTGTAAATGTTTCATTCAATATGGAAAAAAAAAATCCTTATATTTATCCCCTGAACTAGTTCACTCACATTTTCTTCAATAATCCTAATACTTGAGAGTTAGTGAATAAATCTCAAATTTACCTCATCTAGACTCATAATTTTGTTTGGATTATATTCGTCCTCAGGCTTCACTTTTCCATCAATGCATCCCAATTTCTTAAAAAAAATTTAATAGAAGAAATAATTTCATGATATAATAAATCATTCATCTACTGTATAAAAATTATTTCACAAAAGTTAAACTCTGATTAGGCATACATAAGGCACAAAAGCTCATTTTTTTTTAATGTCTCCAAAATATATCAAAGTTTCTACCTTGACAAAGACAAGTGAAAATAAAAGAACTTCTTGGGAATTCCCTAGCAGTTCAATGGTGGGTAGGACTTGGTGCTTTCACTGCTGAGGCCCAGGTTCAATCCCTGGTCAAGGAACTAAGATCCAGAAGATCCAGCAAGCCATGTGGGTTGCCCAAAAAATAAAAAAAGAACATCTTCTCATTGGTCATAATCATCAATTCACAAATCTGAAACTGTAGGGACTTCCCTGGTTGTCCAATGGCTCAGTTCAGTTAAGTTCAGTCGCTCAATAGTGTCCGACTCTGCGACCCCATGAACTGCAGCACGCCAGGCGTCCAATGGCTAAGACTCCTCAATTCCAAGGCAGGGGGCCCATGTTGTATCCTTGGTCAGGGAACTAGATCCCAAATGCTACAACTAAGAGTTCACAAGCCACAACTAAAGATCCCAGGTGCTGCAACTAGGACCCGGAGCAGCCAAATAAAGAAATACATAAAATTTTAGTAATTAGCCTCCAACTAATTAAAAAAAAAAAAAAACATAAAATTTTAAAAATCTGTAACTGTACTGTACAGTAATACAATCTTTAATCTTTGTTAGAGTTTTCAGGTTTCCTGCCTAAAATGTCTATCTAGTCTCATTACTGCTGTTTAGACATGTCACCTACAGAACAGCAAAAGTCTGCTGCTGCTTCTGAGTCTAAAACAGAGTTAAAAATCAAAGTCAGTAAGACGCCAAGAGAACACCAAGTACTGTGTGTGGCTTTAATTTAGGGGATTTCTAAGTATACTGTGTTTTGGGTCTGGATTATATTCAGAGTTGATGAAAGATTAGTCTCTAGATACATGTGTTACTAGCTGACTGTTTAAAATTCTACATCTTAAGAAAAAATTCTTTCTTTCTTGAGGTATAGCAAACATAACTTTGTAAGATAAGACAACAAAACAGAAAAATGAGGTGTCTTAAAGGGCATAAAGCTTGTATTTCCCACAAATATAAAATGTCTTAAAAAAAAAGTGTCTTAGAAGAGCAGCAAAGATACTGAGAATCATATTCTAACTTCGGGTGCTGAGAAAGTAGTGTTATAGTGATGCACTTTTCAAAATTCTCCACTGTAGCTGAACCTCCACAAGGACAGGCACCAAGACCTGAGTTACTCACCACTGAGTCCACGGTGCCTGACATTTTCCAAAAGAATAAAGTTTTTGGAACTCTTACTTAAGCAAAGAGCTGACATTTGAACAATCATTTTGATTTACATTTACCTTTCACAGCACTCTTGGAGAAGGAAATGGCAACCCACTCCAGTATTCTTGCCTGGAAAATCCTATGGACACAGGAGCCTGGCAGGTTACAGTCCATGGGGTCGCAAAGAGTCAGACATAACTGAATGACTTCACTTCTTCCATAGCACTCTCGCCCATTTATTATCCTGAGTATATATCCCCACACACAAAAATATGCAGAGACACACTACTCGATTTTTAAAAATTCACACATATCCATTAATGTCTAATTTAAGGAAGGCAAAGGCATTTTATTAAGACTAAGAATATATAAAGAGGAAAAATAACACAATACTCACACTGTGAAGGGACAAATGTTTAACAGTAGGTTTCAAACCAGCTAAAAATCAAGAGGGTGATACCTTATCATTCAAAGCCAAGTGCTACAGTAAATAGGACACACTGCAATCCTCTGGCAGATTATGAGTTTGCTGAATCATTTGTTAGTATTTTATAAAACAGTATATACGTCAAGAGCAAAAGACTGAAATTGAAGTCTACAGTCATATTCTGTTCAAAAAGCAAAAAATACTCTTTCCCCTCCTCAAGTAAATCAACCAAGATTATATTATATATCTTAAAAAAAAGAATATATTACACATCTAAATTAAAGCTCTTTCCTTTTAAATTTATTTAGCTGCACTGGGTCTCAGCTGAAGCATGTGAACTCTCAGTGTGGCACACGGGTTCTAGTTCTCTGACTAGGAATTGAACCTGGGCCTCCTGCAGTAGGAGTGCAGAGTCTCAGCCACTGGACCACCAGAGAAGTCCCAAAAGCTCTTTCAGCTGCAGCGAATTGCTGATTCCTTACTACATTTATCTATTTTAAATAACAAAAATACCTGTATTTTGACAATAGACTGAATATTTATAAAAACAGTAGCAAAGTTATCACTCATCCCTAATTCTACTGGATGTTATCCATTAAAAAGTGGAATTGAAAATCATTTGGAGTCAAAAATTACTTCAAATTCCAGTTAAACTAGAGGAGAAAGATCTTTCTCATACCTTCTCTACAAAGTCACACCAAAACATTAAGGGAAAAAAATATAAATAGCTTACCTTGATTTCAATAATAGACATTGTAACTAACCACAACAGATGAAGAAGTTTACGACCTTAGAACCCACTGAAGAAGATACCAACAAGGAGCAAGCCAATTCATGTCTCAATATAGGAGGTATCAGGTAACAGACAGAAAGTGAAAGGGAAAATCACTCAGCTGTGTCTGACTGTTTGCGACCCCATGGGCTATACCATCCACCGAATTCTCCAGGCCAGAATACTAGAGTGGGTAGCTGTTCCCTTCTCCAGAGGATTTTCCCAACCCAGGGATTGAACCCAGGTATGCCGCATTGCACGCAGATTCTTTACCAGCTGAGCCACCAGGAAAGCCCAACAGAAAGTGAGGGCCTGATTAAAGGTTTATAAAGACAGCCTCCATTTCACATAATCAGATAGTACCACTCCATTTATAGCACAAGTCTAAAGGTTTGTTCTCTAGAAAATCTGAAAGTGAAAGTGACATACTCTGAATTCAAAAACAAGAAGCCTACTAGAGTGTGGAGATGAAACTAAAACCAGGGAGATTAAAAAGCCCCACCCATTCTCACAAAGCTCACAAACATCTTTCAACCACTCCTTTTTTTTAAAAGGCATTAAAAAAAAAAAACTGTACTGAAGTATATAGCTGGTTCAATGACCCATTCTCAATTATGAATGTATATCCTGAAACCACCAATCACTAGCAAAAGGCCTATAAAATAAAACATAAAATAAAACAAAAATGGGGGTAGGGGGCAGAGGGTAAGCATGGAAAACTTGAAGGAAAAGAGTCAAGAAGTAAAATGTTGAATAAGCTATCTTCCAAAAAAGTTACTGTATTTATAAAACAAAAACAGAATACTTAAAAAACAAATTTTAAGGAATAAACAACAAGAAGCACTAGAAATTTAAATACATTACAGCTGAAATAAAGTCTTCAGTAGAGAAGTTAAAAGATAAAGTCAAAAAGGTTTCCCAGGAAGAATGAATTAGCAAAGTTGAAAACAGAAAATTATATGATCAATTAGGAAGTCCAACATCCAACTAAAAACAGAAAATAAAAAGAAGAAAATCATAGGAGGGGAAAAAGCAAGAAAACTTGAAGTTAAGGGCCTGGAAAGACCCACCAAATATTAAGGATGGATTTATTTGAAAAAAACAAAAGACCCACCCACTGAGGTTCGTAATCTGTTACCAAGAATTCAAAACACTGAAAAACCTAAAACTCTGCAGAGATAAACCAGGCCAGAAATAATGGGTAAAAAATCACAATGGTATTGGACTTGCCAGCAACATCAGAAAGGAACCAAAAGATAGATTTTCAATATGCTAATGAAAAATTATTTTCAAACCAGAATCCTAGGCTCTGTCAAACTTTTAATTGAGTCAAAGAATTCAGACACTGTCAAACATGGGTGGTTGTCTTAGGAGGCTTTACAAATAGCTAAGAGAAGAGAAGCGAAAGGCAAGGGAGAAAGGTAAAGATATATCAAGTTGAATGCAGAGTTCCAGACAATAACAAGGAGACATAAGAAAGCCATCTTAAGAGAACAAGGCAAAGAGAAAAACAATAGAATGCAAAAGACTAGCGATCTCTTCAAGAAAATTAGAAATACCAAAGGAACACTTCATGCAAGGATGGGCATGATAAAGAACAGAAACAGTAAGGACCTAACAGAGGCAGAAGAGATTAAGAAAAGGTGGGAAGACTACACAGAAGAACTACACAAAAAAGGTCTTAAGTGACCTGGATAACCACAATGATGTGGTCACTTGCCTAGAGTCAGACATCCTGGAGTGTGAAGTCAAGTGGGCCTTAGGAAGCATTACTACAACCAAAGCTAGTGAAGGTGATGGAATTCCAGGTGAGCTATTCCAAATCCTAAAACATGATGCTGTGAAAGTGCTGCGCTCAATATGTCCGAAAATTTGGAAAATTCAGCAGTGGCCACCGGACTGAAAAAGGCCAGTTTTCATTCCAATCCCAAAGAAGGACAATGTTCAATCTAATCTAACAAAGAATGTTCAATCTACCATACAACTGCAGTCATTTCACACACTAGCAAGGTAATGCTTAAAATCCTTCAAGCTAGACTTCAGCAGTACATGAACCTCTGAGAACTTTCAGATGTACAAACTGGGATTAGAAAAGGCATAAGTATCCGAGATCAAATTGTCAACATTCACTGGATCATAGAGAAAGCAAGGAAATTCCAGAAAAACATCTATTTCTGCTTCATCGACTTTATTAAAGCTGTCGATTTTGTGGATAATAACAAACAGTGGAAAATTCTTCAAGAGACAGGAATACCAGACCACCTTACCTGTCTCCTGAGAAACCCGTATACAGGTCAAGAAGCAACAGTTAGAACCAGACATGGAACAGACTGGTTCAAAATCGGGAAAGGAGTATGTCAAGGCTGTATACTGCCACCCTGCTTATTTAACTTATGTGCAGAGTACATCATGCCAAATGCCAGGCTGGATGAATCACAAGCTAGAATCAATATTGCTGGAAAAAATATCAACAACCTCAGATATGTAGATGATACCACTATAATGGCAGAAAGTGAAGAGGAACTAAACAGCCTCTTGATGAAGGTGAAAGAGGAGAGTGAAGAAGCCGGCTTTAAAACTCAACATTCAAAAAACTAAGATCATGGCATCCGGTCTCATCACTTCATGGCAAGCAGAAAGGAAAAAAGTGGAGAACAGTGACAGATTTTATTTTCCTGGGTTCCAAAATCACTGTGGACAGTGACTGTAGCCATGATTATCAAAAGACCCTTGCTCCTTGGAAGGAAAGCTATGCAAACCTAGACATCATATTAAAAAAGCAGAGACATCACTTTGCTTACAAAGGTCTGTATAGTCAAAGCTATGGTTCTTCCAGTAGTCATTCATGTACAGATATGAAGAATTGGACCATGAATAAGGCTGAGTGCCAAAGAACTGATGCTTTCTAATTGCGGTGCTGGAGAAGACTGTTGCGAGTCCCTTGGACTGCAAGAAGATCAAGCCAGTCAATTCTAAAGGAAATCAACCCTGAACATTCATTGGAAGAATTTATGCTGAAGCTTCAATTCTTTGGCCACCTCATGCGAAGAGCCAACTCATAGGTAAAGACCCTAATGCTGGGAAAGATTGAGGGCAGGAGGCAAAGAGGGCGGCAGAGAGTGAGATGGTTGGACAGGATCACTGATTCAATGGACTTGAGTTTGGGCAAACTCCTGGCACACTGCAGTCCATGGGTTGCAAAGAATCAGACACGACTTAGCAACTAAACAGGGACTTCCCTGGTGGCTCAGACGGTCAAGTGTCTGCCTACAATGCAGGAGACCCGGGTTCAATCCCTGGGTTGGGAAGATCTCCTGGAGAAGGAAATGGCAACCTACTCCAGTATTCTTGCCTGGAAAATCCCATGGACGGAGGAGCCTGCTAGGCTACAGTCCATGGGGTCGCAATGAGTCAGACACAACTGAGCGACTTTACCCACTCACTAGCGACTAAACAACAAATACGGGAATTCTCAAGACTTCCCTTGTGGTGCACTGGTTAAGAATCTGCATTGCAATGCAAGGGACACGGGTTCGATCCCTGGTCAGGGAAGTAAGATCCCATATGCTGTGGAGCAACTAGGACTGAGTGCCACAACTACTTCGCCCCCAAGCCACAACTGGAGAGTCCATGCACCACAAAGAAAGATCCTGCATGACAAAACAAAGATCTCTTGTGTTGTTGTTAGGACCCAACAAAGTAAAGTAACTACAAACAAACATGGGAAGTCTCAAAAAATTTCCTTTGCCATATACCCTTTTTTTAAGAAGCTACTATGACCCAAAGCAATGAAACAGCAGTCTCTCACATGAGAGATACTAAGGGAACTGAAGCAGGAAGGAGAAAGACGTAGAAGAGGGGTATCCAGGAAAACAACATGTATCAATAATCTCTAATGGTCTGTGCAGAAATTCATTTTGAGAAGTTGTTGGAAGATGTAGGAAGACTTGATAATGGGTACAGGAAATTAAATAAAGAGAGGTTTTAACGTCAGAGAAAAGGAAACAGAGTTGTAACAGACTATTTGGTTTTAAAGGTAATATTCCCATGGGCCATATTAATGTAACCACAGGGTATCAATTTAACAAAAAAATTGGGATAAAGAGTGGGATAAGATTATAAAAGATTAAATGTTTCATTTAATATTAAATTAGTAATTCAAAAGATGTCAATATAGCATATCTTTTGAAAAATAGCAATATTTAACAGAAGAGCTAGATGATACTTCTAAAGAACAGAATTAGAGGGGATGAGACAGGAGACTGCTTAATTTTGTTACTATAAATCTTTTGGCAGTTTATTTAACTTCAAATATGTGTACATATCACTGATAAAAATTAATTTTAAAAACCTTTCAGAAAGCAAAGAATAAATTATTGCAAATAAGAGTCAATCACTAAATCAACTTTCAATCCCATAGCTTCATACAGGGTCTCTCTCAAGCCTTCAGAACATCTGCATCAACTGACTGACTACATGAGACTTAAAAAATCAAAAGCCTGCACATTCAATAATGGTACTGGAGCAACTAAATATCATTATAAGCAAGATAAAAGAACCTCAACCTAAACTTCATACCATAATACAAAAAGTAACTCAAAATATATCATAGGCTCACATGTAAAACATAAAACTTTTACCAAACAAAAATGGAAAAAGATCTTCAGTGTCTAGAACTAGACAGAGTTCTTAGACACCAAAACATGACCTATGAAAAGAAAAATTAATAAATTCAACCTCATCTAAATTTAAAATTTTTACTGTGTGAAAGCCCATGTGCGAACTTCCCTGGTGGTCCAGTGGTTAAGAATCTGCCTTCCAATACAGGGGACATGGGTTTGATCCATGGTCAAGGAGCTAAGACCCCATGTGTCTCAGGGCATTTAATCCCATGTGCCACAACTACTAACCATGTATTAGTAGTTGAGAAGTAGGGAGAAGCCCATATGCCACAACTAACACCTGATGCAGCAAAATAAGTGAATAAATATAATCCACTACCCCCCACCCCCGCCAAAAAAGAAAAGGCCATAGGAAGAAGGAAAAAAACAAACTATGGAGACTGGAAGAAAATATTTGCAAACCACATGTTCAACAATGGGCTAGTACTTAAAATGTATAAGAACTTTCAAAACAGGAAAAAACAAACAAACAAAAAAAGGAACCAATCCAATCAAGAGAATGGGCAACTGACATGATCAGGTATCTCATCAGAGAATATACAGTCAGATGAGAACACATAAATAGTTTTCAACACCTCTGGCCATCAGGGAAATGCAAATTAAAACCACAATGAGATTACTACTACACACTTACCAGAATAGCTAAAATACAAAAGAGCACTACCACCAAATACTTTTGAAGATACAGAGAAACTAGATCACTCACAAACTACCCTGAGACTATAAAATAGTATAGTCACTCTAGAAAGAGTTTGGTATTCTTATGAAACTAAACAAGCAATTACCATACTGACCCAGTAACTGCACACTTGGGCAAATTATCCCTGAGAAATGAACATTTATAATCATACAAAAACATCTACACAAAAACTTGTATCAGTTTTACTTACAACAGGCAAAAACCAGAATCAACTCAGGTGTTTCTCAATGGGTGAGTGGTTAAACAAACTGTAGGGAAAGCATACCATGAAATACTACTCAATAGTAAAAGGAACTACTTGGGGCACACAACTTGGATCAATCACCAAGGAATTAAGCCAACTGAATAAAAGTAAATCCCAAAAAGTTACAACCTATTGATACCATTTATATTTGTGAATGACAAAATTTTATAAATGGAGAACAAATTTTGGGGGGGGGGGGGGAACCGGGTATAGTTAAAAAAAAAAACCACAAAGGATCCTTATCCCTTGGAACTGTTCAGTATCTTGACTGTGGTGGTGGCAAATGAACCTAAAAAAGTCACAAAACTGCAGAGAATTTAATATACACACACAAATGAGTACAAGTAAAACTAGAGAAATCTGAATAAGACTGGTGTGCTATGCCAGACAATATCCTGGTTGTGATACTATAGTTTCACAAAATGTTACCATTAGGAGAAACTGGGCAAAGTGCACAAGGGATCCTTCTGTATTATTTTTCACAACTGCATGTGAATCTACAATTGCCTTAATAAAAACATCAATTTAAAAAAGCCTGCATAAGCATTGCCATTGATATGAAAGAAACAAATCAACACTGCTCTCTGTTCTGATTTTGATACGTTGTACTTTTTGGGTCTCCAGAATAAGGGTTTTTTTTCCATTTTCTAATGTTTTACAACCTTGGATGCTCTGTTTCTGGGTCATGCTGGAAACTTAGTGTTCCATCACCAGTTGCTGTTTTCCTCAAAAATATGATTTTTCATCTCTGGAAAGAAGGATAAATATCAAGCAATCACTTTTGCTAAAGTATATGGTACTATCTTCAAAGAAAATTTTATTTCTCATTTGAAATTCCCCTTCAGATGAGTTTTCTTCACCCAAATTTTATTCTAGTCATCATTTTAAATTCCTCTTCTTATAATCCAAATTGAAGAATTTATCCCACTAACCTCCAATATTCACCTCTTTGAAGGCAGCAAAACCTCTATAAGACTTTTAAAGTCTTAGGGTTCACACAATGTTCTCAACACTCTCTATAGCTTTTACACTCTTCCTTTATGACTGAACCATCTCCATAAGCAGTGTTCCCATGAAGATTCTCTTAGATACACACAAACTTATATTTTTTGCCAAGTAACGGTCTCTTATTTGTAAATCAACACTCAAAAAGCCCCTATTTCTTTGTTAAACTGCTACCACAGAACTAACCAGGCAATTCGCTACTGCTAATTGAAACAGATTGCCAGTATTTCTATCATTTTTTCCTTTTTACAAACCAAACAGGAACATCAATCAGTACTTCCTTTGCCAATTCGTGTCTACTATTATACACCATAATGCAAAGAGCCAACTCACTGGAAAAAATCCTAATATCTTTTGGAAAGATTGAGGGCAAGAAGAGAAGGGGGCAAAAGAGGATGAGATGGTTGGATGGCATCACCAACTCAAAGGACACGAGTGTGAGCAAACTCTAGGAGACAGTGAAGGACACGTTAGCCTAACAGGCTGCAGTCCATGGGGTCGTATAGAGTTGGACACAACTTAGTAACTGACAAACAACAACATTATTAGCTCAGGTCTGCCATGTTATGCTTTGTTTGCAAAGGACAAGTACCCTGAACAGACCCCTTGATATATGGTGCTGAGACCTGTTACTTTCCCACTTCTGTCAAAACTACTGCAACTCCACCTTTCAAATACAAATTGATGAGTAGGAGAATGACCTTATCCTTAATTTTTTCAAACAAAACAACAAAATTCTCAGGATGAGAAACACAGTGACAAACAGGATTGTATCTGGATTTTAGTCAAAACTCTTTCCACTCATTAGTCATATAATCTTTCGGCTTCTCTGGTGGCTCAGATGGTAAAGAATCTGCCTGCAATGCAGGAGACTGGGGTTGGATCTCTGAGTTGGGAAGATCCCCTCGAAAAGGGAATGGCTAGTGGCTACCCACTCCAGGATCCTTTTCTGGAGAATTCCATGGACAGAGGAGCCCGGTGGCCTACAGTCGATGGGGTCGCAAACAGTCGGACACAACTGGGTGACTGACACTTTCACTTTCTCACCTCATCAGTCTCAGTTTTCTGACTTTTAAAATTCACTGCAGAGTCTTTTCCTATATTAATACTCTAAGGAGTTCTATGGGGAGACACAAAACAAAAAGACAAACCTGCCTTTAGTATCTGAAGTTACAGCCAGTGATACTAAGCATAGGAAAGTACCTTAAAGGATCCTCTTGACTCAATGACCCCCCAGTTAACAGTAGCTTTCACAAGAAACAGTGAAGGGGCTGTCTGAGATTAAATGCTCTCTTAGAGAGTTGTATCAACTGTCGAAGGGTGTTTGGGGGTTTGTTTGTTTTTTTTTTTTTTTGGTAGCAAAATATACTGAACATAAAATTGACATTTAACCACTTTTTAAATTGCAGTTTAAAAGACAAAAAAAAAAAAAAAAAACACATAAAATAAAAATTTACCAACCTAACTAGTTTTAAGTGTATGGTGCAATAGTGTTAAGTGTATCCTCAATGACGTGCAACAGAATTCCAAAGCTACTTCATCTCACAAAACTAAAACTATATCCATTAAACAACTCCCCATTTCCCCCTCCTCCCAGTCCCTGGGAGACTATCAACCTACCTTCTACAATTCTACTTTGTTTCTAGGAATTTGACAACTTTAAATATCTCATGTACTTGGAATCATGCAGTGTTTGTCTTTTTGTACGTAGTAACCACTTCTAAGTGTACAGTTCGGTGGCATTAAATATATCCACACTGCTGTACACACATCACCACTATTCATCTCCACAACTTTTTCATCCTTCTAAACTGAAACTCTGTACCCTTTAAGCAGTAATTCCCCACTAACTGAAATTTTGTACCCATTAGGAAATAACTTCCCATTATCCAGTCCCTGGCAACCACTATTATACTTTCTCTATGAATTGACCTATTCCAGATACCAGTAATACTTGTCCTTTTGTTCTGGCTTGTTTCACTTAGCACAGTGTTTTCAACGTTTATCCATGTTGTAAAATCTATCAGAAGTTCATTCCTTTTTAAGGCTGAATAATACTCCATTGTATGTTATTCTACATTTTGCGTATCAATTCATTTTTCTATGGACATTTGAGTTGTTTCTATCCTTTGGCTATTGTGAATAATGCTGCTAAACAGACAGTAACAAGTGTTGGAGGATGTGGAGAAATGGAATCCTGGTGCTGTGCTAGTGGGAATGTAAAAACAGTGCAGCCACTGTTGAAAACAATATGGTGGTTTCTCAAAAAATTGATTACCATAGGATTCACTTCTAGGTATATACCCAAATGAACTGAAAGCAGGAACAGGTAACTGCATGACAAAAGTTCATTTCTTATGTCAGTCATCCTAATGGATGTGAAGTAACATCATATAATGGTTTTGATTTGCATTTCCCTTATTATTAAAAGATGCTGAACATCTTCTCATGTGTTCACTGGCCATTTGTGTACTTTCCTTGGGAAAATGTCTGGATAGTTTAAATCAATCCTAAAAATAGATCTTGAAATGAAAGACATTTCTTATGTACTCTGGCATTTCTGCAGCATGAGCCACTGTCTGGGTGTCACAGCAAAGTCCAGACACATTTAAATGAAAACGGTTTTGCTCAATTTTCTAAAAAGCAGTCTCTCCATATAAAATGGGCTCAGTTCAATAAACCAATTTTTAAATTCATGTTAGTGGAACCTACTCTTCCAATACTTGGTAAAAATATGCAGAAAGACCAAAAAAGGGACACATCCATTGCCTTCCCAGAGGCAAGAGCCTTTACCAATTTAGTTTTTTACCTAGAACCCAGAAATAATGCTTTCGTGACCTTGGGCAAATCAACCAATGAAATATGCTCATCCAAAAACCAACAACTCTCTCTACCTCGTATATTTAATGCTTAGAAAGTAGGTAAAGAAGAAATACTAAAATGAAACTAGCTAATTCTAGAGGATCCTGGTTACACTGTACTTACCACCTGTCTGCCTGCCTTCATTATTTATCAAGTACCCATTAAATTTAGGGACTCTTCTAGGTGCTTAGCATCTATCAGCAAAAAACAAAGAAACGACAAAAGTCTTCTGCCCTTGTGCAGTTTATATTCTAGTGCCCTTGAATTTGCTTTGAGATTGGTGAGTGTGGAACATACCATCATCATTTGTTTTTAAAACTCTGTCTGCAATAAATCTGACCATAAATATCACACACAATTTCTGATATAGATGTGTGGAAAAGTACATAGAAAAATTTAAATAGCCTTTGTGAGCTTTGTAGATAAGCACCATAAGCCTATAAAAATTATTTCTTCCAAGAATCAATAACCAATAAGTAACTAAAATGACTATGTCTAAAATAATGAAAGGCTACATTATACTCGCAGTTTGGCCCTTCTGAACCCCTGCAAAGTAACCACTTCCTTTCAAACCTCCAGAGGTTTTAACAATCAAATGTCAACTCAAATTTCAGTATCATTCATAGAGAATGCTCTGTATTTTTTAAAAAGCAAAGCAAAACAAACAAAAATCTTAGCCAACTGATGAAATTTAAAATGCCCTAAAAGTAGTACATATTTCAAGTATCTCTAACCATCTGCACATTTGCCAACTGGCCAGTTTATACTGTTTAGACATGCACTGTCCAAAAGTGCCTAATCTGAGATGAACTGTAAAAATAACATACACACTGGAGAAAAATATAAAATGTCTCAACTAATTTTAAGTTTTGATTATATAATAAAATGAGAAGACCAGATAAAAGGAGCTAAAAGACAGTATTAAATACTTCTTTCCCTTTTTAAATGTGGCTACTAAAAAATATTATGTGACTTACATTATGTTTCTTTTGGATAGCACTGATCTAAGACACCAGGAGACTTCTAAACATGCATATAGAGCTAATACATGCCACATGTTGGAGCTGCACTCAGAATTTTACATCCATATATTCTGTTCAACATATCTTAGATATCAAAATATCACACACATCAAATATTTTCCTATCAAAATATGAACATTCCAGAGTGTAAAGTGAACTGTTTAGCAGAGCACTAACCAATATTTGCATGACCACTGCACACAGGGCATTCAATTCATAAAGTAACTTGTTCCGCCCCACTATAGCATATGGGGCATGTGTTCCATATATAACTGATATGCATGCACTGTGCTCCTACAGTGCGCCTGGCACCATACCAGGCACTTTGCTCTCATAAAATTCTCACAACTACCTTCTGTGATGGGTACCATTATTAATAGTATTTAAAGAAACTGAAGTAGGAGAAAAGGTTAATTAACTTGTCGAAGTCCCATAACCAGTAACCTGTGGAACTAGGATTCCAACCCAGCAGGTGAGATCCAAAATCACCACACATTTTCACCAGTAAAAAGACTACATAAGGGAATTCCTTGGAGCTCTGTGCTTTCACTGCTGAGGGCAAGGGTTCAAACTCTGGTCTGGGAACTAAGGTCCCACAAGACTACACAAGAAGATCGTGTCATTATCTTACAGGACTGAGTTTTAGCGGTGAGTACAATAAACAACACTGCACCCATTACAAAAGGCCAAGAGTAGATGGGAGTTAATGTTTTGCTTCCTACTTTCCAGTCTACCTTTCTCAACCACAGGTTAAAGCTGACCAACATGGATTAAATCTCTGATCTTACTACAGGTTTATTCTATGCTCCCTTTTCCAGCAAGGCCCCATCCCACCCCTCTAGTTCAATTTCTACTTGTCCTTCAGACTTCATTTTAGACATCATCTCCATACAAGCCTAATCTAGACTAATCACCCCTCCTCCCTATGCTTACCCCCACTGTAGCACTGTCCACACTCTATTGTGCTTCCTCTCTAGACTGCTCCTTAAGACGTCTACCGTGTTCACCACTTATCTATCACTAAAACAGTGCCTAGCGTTAGGTGCTCAATAAATATTTGCTGAAGGATCTAACCACCTGATCCACCCAGCTACAGCTAAAAGTGGAATATTAAAAGTAAAGTTAGTGGTAGGAAGTGCTAACCCACAGGCAGAGAACAAGTTCTAAGTCTCATGAAATTTACAATAGGTCTAGAGAGCAGTATGACATTCAGGAGACGAGAATTACAAAGATGCCCTCCCCAAAAAACAAGTAAAATCAAAATCTAGTTAAAACGATCTAATGTCAAATTTCAGTATAATCTGTTTTATGAGAATGAATTAAGTAGCTGACACTTATCACAAGAAATCCAAATCAGTGATTCCAAATCTATAAAATGAGATCAGCTTAATTTTGACACTTCCCAGAGTTCAAAGAAAACTATGCCTGCTTTTTAAATCATTTCAATATAAAATTAATTACACTTAAAATGGGTTTTATTGCACTTGCCCCAATGCTGTGTACTGGTCCCCAAGTGACAGAGCCAATCTCGTGTTAAGATATTTATCATGTGAGGGAAAAAAAAGGATCTCATCCATCCAGCCCAATTTAACACAATTCGTGTAAATGCCACTTTTCTCAGTAGAGTTGAAAGGGACTTTCCTAGAGCCTTCCCTTTTCTTTTCCTAAACAAGAAACCGATTTAAAAGGTCAATCTTTAGTTCTTACTTTCATACTAAGTAATTCTGAAACAAGAGGTGAAAAGTACATTAGAAGTCCCAAGGCTATGACTTGCAAGACACTTCCCTATAAGATGCTAGTGTAAAATAGGAGGGAGAACTTCATTCTTTCAGGTTCGAGGACAGAAACTGACCATCTCCATTAGATTATTGCTTCTGCTGATGTCTCGAAAAGCACCGTGTGCAAACATGCCAGAGAGTCCCACCCCAAGCACTAAGAGCCTCCGATTGTTTGACACATCAATGGATTAGTCAACGCGGGGCAACTCACTTTTCCCTTCTAATTTGCTTTAATTATTCCTTACACAAACCCTCAAGTTTACTCTAAGTTAAGACCATATGGAATCTCTTTGCCCTGAAGTATAAATTCAGGCCTTTACCAAATGACTCGTACTGCTTCAACTCCAACCATGAAAATAATCCCTTACAAGTATCGTGCATCTAGTAACGCCACACAAACATGGAAAAAGCCAACCCTGACGCTTAAAGAAATAGGATTCTGGAACGGTGGTAATACTGCATATTTTGTAACAGCAGGCACTGAGCAGAGTGGGAGACTTGAGAGCAAAAGACCGGATGGAAAGCATGGGAAGACCCCGCCCCAGAAAGCTCAATGCCGATTCAAACAGTAACTTGGGTCTGTCGCTTGGAATCGGGATCACTGAAACAAAGGCGTATATTACGGGAAGCAAGATGTCTGGAGTAAAAGGAAAGGTTTGCAGCTGCAGAGATCGCACACCATCCTCCCACAGGTCTTACCTATGGTGGAAATAAAGGTGGTGTTGAAGGCATCATCCGAAAAACGAAAAAGGACGCAGGTCTTCCCCACTCCCGAGTCCCCGATCAGGAGCAGCTTGAAAAGCAGGTCGTACGTCTTCTTCGCCATTGGGAGGAGCGGCTCAGGCTCTCGCCGCCGGCGGCCCCAAGGGATCGGTCCCTCTCACTACGGCCAATTCCTCCTCCCCCGGGCGTTCTCAGGCCGGAGGACCAGGGGGAAGCGTGGGAAAAAGGACAGCTCGAGAGGGCGCGGGTGACCTAGGAACTGCCTCGTCGAGGAAGCCCAGACGGTGGCGGCGTCCGGTGCCTCCGAGGGCGGCGACCGCTGCTCCGCAGCCTCTCCCAGCCGCTCCGCCCGGTTCCGGGGAGTCGGTCGGGACAAAATGGCCTCCCCTCCCCCCTCAGGGTTGCTCGGCCGGGACGCTCCGACGGGCGAGCGAGCAGGCTCGGCCGTCGAGGGAGCGCGGTGGGCGTGAGGACAGTCTCTCTCTCCCGAGCAGCAGCTCAGCGCTAGGACGCGGCGAAGTCAGCGAAGGAGGACCCGGAGCTGACGAGCTCAGCTACATAGCCACAGGAAACCGAGCCTCCCCGGCCAGAGCCACCTTTTCCCCGTGCCCTCTCACGCCGGCGTGCGCGCTGCCTGAGACGCACGCAAGGACGTACGCCCGCCCTCCCCTCGCGCCCTCTCCCTGCGGTCCGCCCCTGCGCACGCGCGCCAGGGGGAGTGCGGGCCCGCGGGGGGCGGAGAGTGGAGCTCGCTCAGGGTCTCCCAGCCTCAGTCTAAGGCCAGGCGGAGAAGAGAGAGGGGTGGGGCGAGAGAGGGCGAGGCCGCGGGCGCGCTCCCTGCGGCCGCCTGATAGGGTGCGGCGGCCAGACGAGCACGCCCCGCGGGGAGGTGCTGCCCAGTGACTGCGCAGGCGCGGCATGCCGGCGTTACCCCGCCGCGCCCCCCACCTTGACACCCCCGGTTTTCCTCTTCCGGTTGCTCTCCGACATCGCTGAGGGTGTTTCGGGTCGCGTTTGACAAGCGTATCGAGCTGAGGGTCTTGGCGCAGCCACGGCCTTGGGTGGCCGTGTGTTTCCTGTGCAGCTGTAGCTCGTAAATGCGAGGAAAAGTAGTGCCCTGGGTCATTTAATCGCCTCTTCGCTAAAATGAGGTTCATCCTGGAGTGTCCTCCCCCTCGTTGGGAACATAACAGCTCCAACCTGGTTTGCTTAAGGAACAAGAATTGGCATTCCAGAGAGCGGGAGTTTGAAATGGGAAAAATCTGGCCACGCTGCTCAGGTTGGGATGATGTAATCTGAGTTCCAGGGAGGGGAGAAACAGGACCGAGGCACACCTGGGCGCTGGGAATGCCTCCTCGCCGAGTGGCAGCGCCGGTGTGTTCTCAACACGGGGAACCCGCTCCAGAACTGATCGGCCTTTTCGGAACTGGGAGAATCCAGGAGCGCTATACACAGGAAGCCGGGCCCGCCCCCCTGCCGCCAAAATCGAACCCCCAGTGTCCCAAATTGGGAGATAGTGAAGCAAACCCCAACTCCGCTGCTTCTTACTGGCACTTTCTTTTCATACTTCCCATCAGTCAGTTAGACCTTCCCTTTCTTCTTCCTTTCTGTAGTTTAAATATTTATACTCCTGCTCTTCCATTCTCAGTGTGCTTCATGGCTCCAAAGCACACCTGGGGTGTTGATGGCAGAGTAGTTAAACCTGGTGGGCTGGTTCAACCTGTTACGGGAGTAAACACCGAGACATCCGGAAAACAAGAAACAGGGCTTGCCAGAGAGGTAGAAAGTGTATTACACCCCACTACCACCACCAAAGTGTTTATGCATTTCAATCAGTTCAGTTCAGTCCACATTTACATATTAAATATGTAAAGAAAATTAGTCTTTCAAGCAGTTAGGGTAATCATATTTCAGTCTTATTCTTTGAAGAGTTGTCTTACATTCTTCCTGTACAGCTACCCCTAAGGCTTCATTTCTGAAAATGCCTGCCTTCTCTAATCTCACTCTCTAGTTTGTTTCTGTGATTGCTCTTGTCTCTTAAACCTTATTCTCTGTGACTCATTCTTTCTCCCATTGGGAATGCCTTATTCAGATAATACCAACAATTCTAAAATAGTCTAGGCATGCAAATCACAAAATGAGCTGTGATGAGTACTTCACAGTTTTGTCACCAATTCCAAGTCATAACATTCAGGAAAATCTCCAGTGTTAGTCTTCCTTTCAAAATAAGTTCAATTAACTAAAACCCCAATGTTGTGAAGCACTTTAGAAATGCTATGATTTTTAAGTGTAGAAAGACTAATTCCACTACATAAATGTTAGGGATAGTGGGCAGCTAAAAATGAAACTTCTTCAAGAGATGGGAATACCAGACCACCTGACCTGCCTCCTGAGAAATCTGTATGCAGGTCAAGAAGCAACGGTTAGAATTGGACATGGAACAACAGACTGGTTCCAAATAAGGAAAGGAATACTTCAAGACTGTATATTGTCACCCGGCTTATTTAACTTGTATGCAGAGTACATCATGAGAAATGCTGGGCTGAATGAAGCACAAGCTGGAATTAAGATTGCTGGGAAAAATATCAATAACCTCAGATATGCAGATGGCACCACCCTTATGGCAGAAAGCGTAGAAGAACTAAGGAGCCTCTTGATGAAAGTGAAAGAGGAGAGTGAAAAAGTTGGCTTAAAACTCAACATTCAGAAAACTAAGATCACGGCATCCGGTCCCATCACTTCATGGCAAATAGATTGGGAAACAATGAGAGACTTTATTTTTTTAGGCTCCAAAATCACTGCAGATGGTGACTGCAGCCATGAAATTAAAAGACGCTTACTCCTTGGAAGGAGAGTTACAACCCACCTAGACAGCATATTAAAAAGCAGAGACATTACTTTGCCAACAAAGATCCGTCTAGTCAAAGCTATGGTTTTTCCAGTGGTCATGTATGGATGTGAAAGTTGGACTATAAAGAAAGCTGAACACCAAAGAACTGATGCTTTTGAACTGTGGTGTTGGAGAAGACTCTTGAGAGTCCCTTGGACTACAAGGGGATCCAAGCAGTCCATCCTAAAGGAAATCAGTCCTGAATGTTCTTTGGAAGCACTGATGCTAAAGCTGAAACTCCAATACTTTGGCAACCTGATGTGAAGAACTGACTCATTGGAAAAGACCCTGATTCTGGGAAAGATTGAAGGAGTGAGGAGAAGGATATGACAGAGGATGAGATGGTTGGATGGCATCACTGACTCTATGGACATGAGTTTGAGTAAGCTCCGGGAGTTGGTGATGGACAGGGAAGCATGGTGTGCTGCAGTCCATGGGGTTGCAAAGAGTCAGACATGACTGAGTGACTGAACTGAACTGAACTGAAAAGTGAAAAATAATGTAAAAAATGTAAGAAGTTTTCACAAAAATTAATTCTTTATCCCAGTCATTTCCAACAGTTTTATCTGTTAGAAACTTTTCTCCATGGACCCAATATTCTGGAGCTTTAGGAATTAATTATACTCTTAAAATTTTTTACTTATGTATTTATTTGGTTGTGCCAAGTCTTAGTTGCAGCATACAGGATCTAGTTTCCTAACCAGGCATCCAGTCTGGGCCCCCTGAATTGAGAGCGCAGAGTCTTAATCACTGGACCACCAGGGAAGTCCCAACAAATTTTATTTACTATTGGATCAGGATCCTAGAAGCTTAGAGCTGTCATATCTTGCACATAATTTTCAGGTGAGTCTAAGGCTCAGGTTAGGGAGTTATGAGAGGTCACACTGGCAGTGGCAGAGCCAGCACTATATACTAAAGGGAAAAAGAATGAAAACCTCTACAGGACATCATATTGCACGCAGGCAAGAATCGGGAGGCTCAGCCAGTAATGTTTGGCTTCTCTAAAATTAAAAGTTTTGCTGGAGTGAAGCCTAAGCCTCAAACCCTACTTACCGCTGAAGACCACTAGAATGATCAGGCATGGTCTCTGACTCTGGGGCGGGGGATTAAATGAGAGTCTATGTAGGCCTAAAAGGTAACGTAGAGTTGTGAAGTAATGTTTGATAATAGTTGAAATAGTCAAAGAAATTACCAATTTAGTACTAGCTTGGGTTTTATACCTTTTAAAAAAATTGATCTGTATAGAATCTAGTCCAAATAATTTGAAAAACCAAGAAAGAAAGTAGGTATATTTATGTGTTCATATCAGTAATTATTGGGCTTCCCTGGTGTCTCAGTGGTAAAGAATCCTCCTCCCAAAGTAGGAGACGTGGGTTCGATCCCTGGGTTGGGAAGATACCCTGGAGAAAGAGATGGCAACCCACTCTAGTATTCTTGCCTAGAAACTCCCATGGACATAGAAGCCTGGCAGACTGCAGTCCATGGGGTTGCAAAAGAGTTGGTGACTAAGTTGGCACAACTTAGTGACTAAACAACAAACCAGTAATTATTAGGTATTATTTCTATATTTTTCTAGAAAGTGCACAACTAGCCAGCACATGGTTCTACTCTTCAGCTTCAACTTTCAGGCCTTGCCTCTATAGCATGTAAGAAATCCCTGCCTGAAAAAATACTGACTCAGGATCATTTTTATCATTCTTCCCACTCATATTTTCCAGTCTCTCTCCTTGATTTCTTCCTCTTTAATCCTTCTGCCCCTTGCTTGCTCTGAAGAATGAAGTCTTTCGCCTGTCCTCACGGTCTGGTGGTTGAGAATCCACCTTTCATTGCAGGGAACGCAGGTTCGAACCCTGGCTGGGAAACTAAGATCCCACATGCTGCAGAGCAGCTATGCCTGAGTGCTGCAACTAGAGTCCAGAGTCCAAGCACAGCAATGAAAGCTCCCATGTGACGCATCAAAGATCCTACATGCGGCAACTAAGGCCCAAGGCAGCCAAACAAATAAATTTTCTTTTAACAATTAAAAAAAAAAAAGAATCACATCTTCCCTCCAATGGCAGCACCACTGCTAAGTCATCACCTTGCTGTAACACCTATCCCTCCAGTCTCTGGGACTTTGACTTCTACTAGCTGGTTCCTTTGTTCCCCCTCCCATTCTGCCTAGGGCCATCTTAGAGGAAGGTCTTTGACCTTCCTGATGCTAGGTCCTGATTGTGCAGAGGCGACCAGTGTTCTTATCACCATAGCCTGTCAATATTCTGCTCTGCCTGCGTATCTTGATTTAGTCCAACTTCCTGTTAGAGAATGATTGCCCCATGAACTTTGCCCAGCGCACTGGATGTGTTTGTTCTAGTCTCCTCCAGGGATATCTCAGTTCTGAAATGCTGGCCTCCTCACCTGGCACTTAAGGAACTCCAGTAAACTATTTCCTACCCTATCTTCTGCATACTAGCCCCAAGACAGGCTGAACTAGTCACCTTCCTCACAGTTATTATGTATCCTCTTGATTTCATGCTCAGTTTACTGTGGTTTTTCTCCATGCAAAATACACCCTCAGGACTTTCCTGGCGGTTCAGTGGTTAAGACTCTGAGCTTCCAAAGCAGGAGGTGTGGGTTCAGTCCTTGGTCAGGGACTAAGATCCCATATGCCTTTCAGCGCAACCAAAAACATTAAAAATACACTTTCTCTTCACCCCACCTACATCCCTTCGGCTTAAATATTCTCACCATAGCCTGTCTTCCCCAGCACATTCTCCTGTGAAGGAGCTTGTTTCCCTTTGAACTTCCATAGCACTTTTAAAAATCTAGTACGTTTCCTCCTTTTCATTTCCACAAATAACACATATTTACTTTTAGAAACATAAAACCCACAGATAGGGGACTTCCCTGGTGGTCCAGTGGTTGAGAATCTGCCTTCCAATGCTGGGGACATGGGTTCAATTTCTGGTGGGGGAACTAAGATCCCACATGCAGCACGGCAGCTA
The DNA here is from genome assembly GCF_019320065.1 of Cervus canadensis. Taxonomy (NCBI): domain Eukaryota; kingdom Metazoa; phylum Chordata; class Mammalia; order Artiodactyla; family Cervidae; genus Cervus; species Cervus canadensis. Next base: position 69,672,245 of record NC_057390.1, read on the forward strand.
AACCTATGTGCCACAACTACTGAGCCCGCGCCCCTCAAGGAGAGAGAAGCCCGTGCACCACAACTACGGAGGCCGTGCCCCTCAAGAGAAGTCCGTGTGCCACAGTGAAGACCTTATGCAGCCAAAAATAAATAAATAATTTTTAAAAAACCCTACAGGTAAGCAAAACAATACTAATTTGGAGAAATAATTTGGAGACATTTTCAGATGTTTGGGGGAAAATTTGAAAATTCAAAAGAAGTGAATGGAAGAAAAAAAAAAAAGAAGTGAATGGGAAGATAATACATTTAGAGTAATACTTTATTAATTTTAGAAAATACCTGAAAAACTCACTTAACTCGATTACAGAGTTTATTTCTATGAACATGAAATACCACTAAGACAAATGGTACAACTATGATATAGTGGAATGAACACTAAATTTGGAATCAGATAACATAGACTCAAGAAACAACTCTGCTACTGACTGGCTGTATGATTCATTGAACCTCACTAAGCCTATTTTCCTCATATGTCAAAAGCATATAATACTTCATAAGACTGATTTAGAAATTAAATAAGAGAGTGCAAGTAAATGTACTTTATATAGCATAAAACACTATGCAAATATAAATGATTACTATTATTACTAAGAGGTAAGAGCTTTGCACCATAAGGAAAAAGAAAGCAGAAAATTACAAGTAAAGTTAGAATAGTTATAAATTATCAAAGCAACAAGCCATGCTGGAAGAAAAATGATGCCATAGGAAGTTGAACAAGAACAAGAATAGGTCAGAACAAGAAATGAAAGATTAAAACCGAGAGAAGCAAGAATTGGAACTGACAAGTTGTGAAGGTTTCATGGAATCATCAAAAGGAGACAAAAAGAAAAAATTCAATGGCTGAAAGTAGCAGACAACTGCCCCCAGTATAAAAAACTTCCTACCATCAAATCCAGCCATGAATCTCTACTCACCTCCATTGGAACAATTGATTCAGTCCCATAGTTATAAACATGGGTCTTGAGTTGGCTTCCCTGATAGCAGGCAGTAAAGAATCTGCCTGCAATGCAGGATACCCTGATTCAATTCCTGGGTCGGGAAAATCCGCTGGAGAAGGGATAGGCTACCCACTCCAGTATTCTTGGGCTTCCCTTGTGGCTCAGCTAGTAAAGAATCTGCACACCATGTGGGAGACCTGGGTTCAATCCCTGGGTTGGGAAGATCCCCTGGAGAAGGGAAAGGCTACCTACTCCAGTATTCTGGCCTGGAGAATTCCATGGACTGTATAGTCCACGGGGTTGGAAAGAGTCGGACACGACTGAGCAACTTTTACTTTCACACTTCACTTGAGTTGGCTAGACCTAAATTTCTATATCTGTCACATTTGTTAGAGATCTTGGGTAAGTTACCTAACCTCCCTCAACCTGTTTCCTCATCTGTGAAGTGGGAACTAGGTAAAAACTACCGTAGGGTTGAGTGAGGATTAAATAAGACACAGCATTTAGCCTTCAGTTAATGTTCAGAAATGTATTACCACCACAAAAACAGAGAAAACTTTTTCCATTTGCAGGTCATTGATTTGTTGAAAAAAAAAAAACAAATCTAGACGAACATAGATTTAAAAAATCACATATTTTTGAGGCATGTAACATATTCTGTTAATCCATGGGGATCTCAAAAGGAAAGGGAAAAGATTCCTCTAAATCCATCTTTTGCAACTTTATGCCTACTCTAAAAGTGATTATCAAAAAAAAAAAAAAGTGATTATCAGTTAAGCAGGAACCCTACCCAGGCTAGTGACTGTATATTTACATTTGCATATTAAAGTGTAAATATGTAAGTTATCCTCTTTTTTTTAATGTCTAGAGGAAAACAAAAGAATCATCCAAGACAAAGAATGATTCTTTTCTAATAACTGGCTGTTCAACTATATATTAAAGTAGTTAATTTACTTCATTAATTCATTCATTCATTTTTTTACTTAGAAAATGGAGCACACCAAGAAATAAACAAACAGAGTGGTTCTCTTTTAACATGGAAAGGTGCATAGTAGACCCCCGAATGAAGCAATACAAAACAGGGCTACCAGGCACAATTGTGCTATCAGAGGAAAATTGGGATGTTTATGGCAGGAGGGGTCAGAGCTCTGAAGAGCTAAGCTAAAGAGGCTTTCAGTAAACTGAGAGAGAAGGTCAGAGAGCAAAAATTATGGCAACTCGACTTGCATGAGAAAACTGGAAAAAAATCCTAGTAGCCATGAAAAGTTGGGACAGAATAGAGTTGGAGAGAAAAGGCACTTTCTAAAGGTAGAACCCAGGACTTCCCAGGTGGCGCAGTGGTAAAGAATCTGCCTGCCAAGCAGAGATGCAAGTTCAATCTCTGGATTGAGTAGATCTCCTGGAGAAGGAAATGGCAACCCACTCCAATATTCTTGCCTGGGAAATCCCATGGACAAAGAAGCCTGGCAGGCTATAGTCTATGGGGTTGCAAAAGAGTCAAACACAACTCAGCAACTAAACGACCACCACCAAAGGCAGAACCCAGGGGAGTATTGTCAAAGTGAGGAAAGAAGTCTGCTTAAGGAAAGATTTGAAACCCAAATGGAATGGAAACTCCAGAAAACTTTTATCTCGAGAATCAAGACCTAGAGAAGGATTCATCATACTTAAAAATACAATGACAAGAAGAGAATGCTTTAACTTTCTGCCAAGTCAAGTAATGTGAAGCTGCACTTAAGACTTATAATTCATAGACTCATGGCATGGTATAATAGAGTCATGGGGATCTGATCTTGAATATTTGTTCCATCTCATTTTAGCTGACTCATCTTGACCATTGTTTAGATTTTGAACTTCAGTTTTCTCATCTGGAAATTGAGGTTATCAGTAACTACCAAATTCTATTTATTGTAAAGATTTAAATAATCTATGCAAAGAACCTGGCAGGTGGACAAGCAATTCATTAAATACTGATTCTCTTCCCTCTGTAAGATGTAAACCATCTAAGGAACTATTGTTGCATCTCTTATCTCTAGCCCAATATCTCGCATGTAATAGGGATTCAATAAATATTAATTAGGTTGAATTGCATCTGCATTAGAAGAAAGCTTGGATGTCATCTAAATGAATTTCTGTTCTGTGAAGAAATGCCATAAGCAACCTATGTCCAGCCTCTGCATGAACATAGTCGTTGAACTTGCTGATGTCAAGAGGACTGATTTCAGGGCTGAGAGAAACGTCTAATGTGCTCCCATGTAATATCATCCATTTGTTTTAATTCTGTCCTCTGGAGCAACACAGAATAAACCTTTCCCTACATTCACATGACAACTCTTCAACTATTTAAAGATAGCATTGACATTTTCCTCTAAGCTGCTCTGAGCTAACCCTCTTCAAATAAGATGACCCTTAGATAACTAATAGTGACACCGTTCTGATTTGCCTATCTCCCTTTCCAACTGTGGTATCTATCATTGAACACAGTGCTGAGTTGAGAACATAACACCTGTGAAAATGCCCAAATCAAGCTACCACCAGCAGATTATATTGATGATACTAATGGTAAGGTCTTGTTGGGATACTCTTTAAAACTGAGATGGTTTGATAACTGACTGAGAAGAAACTACCTTCCAGATCAGTGTTGTGTTGTAACCATACATCACTCTGCCAACAAAGGACCGTCTAGGCAAGGCTGTGGTTTTTCCAGTGGTCATGTATGGATGTGAGAGTTAGACTATAAAGAAAGCTGAGCCCTGAAGAATGGGTGCTTTTGAACTGTGGTGTTGGAGAAGACTCTTGAAAGTCCCTTGGACTGCAGGGAGATCCAACCAGTCCATCCTAAAGGAGATCAGTCCTGGGTGTTCTTTGGAAGGACTGATGTTGAAGTTGAAACTCCAGTACTTTGACCACCTGATGTGAAGAGCTGACTCATTTGAAAAGACCCTGATGCTGGGAAAGATTGATGGCAGGAGGAGAAGGGGATGACAGAAGATGAGATGGTTGGATGGCATCACCAACTCTATGGACGTGAGTCTGGGTAAATTCCGGGGGTTGGTGATGGACAGGGAGTCCTGGCGTGGTGCGGTCCATGGGGTCACAAAGAGTCAGACACGACTGAGTGACTGAACTGAACTGAACCATTAAGTTACTAAAGTCATTCAATAGATTAGCATATAAATTACGTTTTACGTGTACAAATCTAAAATAGACAAAGGAGAGGAACAGCCAATTCACAGTCATAACAGAAGAATATGTGAAAAAATGTTCAAATTTGCTTGTAATCAGAGAAATTCAAATTAAAACAATAATAAAGTAAAATTTTCTGCCCATGAAAATGGCAAAAATTAAAAAGATGAATAATACCAAGTGTTGGTGAGGATGCAGAGAGTTAAGAACTCTCATGTAGGGGCTTCTCTGGTGGCTCAGTGGTAAAGAATCTGCCTGACAATGCAAGACACTCAAGTTTGATCCCTTACCCAGGAAGATCCCACATGCCAGAGAAACTTAGCTGGATTTTTCCACAGCTGAACAAGGCTCACCTGTGACCTGAACACTATATATCTAGCACTTAGAACAGCTTTGAAAAAGTGTCCAGACAAAACCTATCACACAATTATACACAGCAGCTGTACTTGTAACAGCTAAAAAAAAAAAAACAACTCTCGTGTACAGCTGATGTGAATTCATTTGGTCCAGCCATTTTGGGAAACAATCAGGCAGTATTTAATAAATGATGTACATGCCTGTGACCCAACAATATCAACGTTGGGTGTGTCCAAGAGAAATTATAACATAGATTCATCATCCACTTTCTTTGTGGCAGTGAGATGTTGGAATCAATCTCAGTGTCCACTGCTAGGAGAACGAGTAAACAAAATGTGGTGAATGCAAGTTGAGTTAGTTCAGATCATAAAGACTTGGCTTGGGTTTAAAAATTGGGTAATATGACAACTCAGACCCGGTCAGGACTGTTATCATTTTGGTTTACTAATAAATCAGCAAACATACCAGGAACAATGTCTTCTTCGTTCCTCACAGAAACATGCCCAAATTCTGGTGATCAGTGTAGGCCATTCCAAGGAAGAAAACTGGGCCTATGAGTTCGATCAGTGAGCACTATTATTAGATTAGGCTTGGGAAGAAGCTAGGTTAGAATTCAAGGGTCTACCCTCTACCGTGTAAGAAAATTCCTGTTGTACTATTGGGCCTATTGCAGCCTGACCATGGCCTGCCCCACATACTATTGAATACCTTATTGCAGTATTAAACTACTGACTAGCTACACATTCAGCAGCATAGAAACAGAAACTGATTTATAGTACAATGCCATTCATGTAAATTAAAAACATACAAAACTATATTTTATGAGATTTCATACATATTTAATAACATCTGTCCAACATTAGACAGCAAACCTGTAGAGGGAGAGGGCATTGAGAAGGGAGGAAGGGAAAAATATTAAATGAAATAAAATGAGAGGGGGAAATTCCCTGGTGGTCTAGTGGTTAGGACTCAGAGTTTTCACTGCCATGGCCCAGGTTCAATCCCTAGTCAGGGAACAGAGATATTACAAACAACACAGCATGGCCAAAAATTAAATAAGTAGTGAGTAACTAAAACAATGACTTTTTTAAAAAGTGAAAGAAGGGATTAACATTGTATATGGAGACAGAGGAAACATTGGTACTCCTTATAGATATCAGAATACTAGCAAAGTAGGGACTTCCCTGGTGGTCCAGTGGATAGAAATCAGCCTTGCAATGTAGGGGACAAGGGTTCCATCCCTGGTCCAGGAACTAAGAGCCTACATGCCTCAGAGCTACTAAGCCTAGAGAGTGCAAGTGCCTCAGTGAAAGATCCCACATGACACAACGAAGATGCTGTGTGCCTTGACTAAGACCTGATGCAGCTAAATAATGTTTTTTTTTAAAGGGAACATGTTCCTCCTTTTTTTTTAAAAAAAAGAGTAATATAGCAAAGTGAAAGGAGAACTCTGAATATTTAGTTTGGTTTGATAAAAAGAATACAGACTCTGGTTGTTTGCTTTTAAGTCTAATTGACTCATAGCATAACAATAGCTATACAAATTTTAAAATTTGTGGCAAATTGATTTCTTCACATTGACTTGATCAGGGAAACTCAGACTTCAGGGAATTGCCTGTTTGTTCCCAAAGCTTGAACTCAGCTGTCACCTGTCAGCCCTGGCCCAGCCCTGACTGTTTCCAGCTTTTCGGACTAAGCACCCAGTTATTTGCAGGCTGCCCAACCTCTTTCCTGGAGCCAGAGAGAAGGAAAAAGTCCTCATGCTACATACCAATTGAGTTAGATACTGCCAAGAAAATATCTGAGCTCAGCCATCTCTTTTGTCCAAAATACCCCCAAGAGGAAGCCAGGCTCTCTCCTATGTAGCGTGAATATCCAGCATTCCGCTACCTTTTGCCCTGCCTCAGGGGTCTGGTGTCGCTGACGACCGTCTAGAGATCCTGTTTCTTTCCTTGTTCTTACCAGCGCCAGTCCCCACTCCTCACGCGTGGTCACACTCACTTCTCCGTGTAAAAGGCATTTGTCAGGTCTTTGCTGCCCAGCCTTGAACCCCCTTCCTTTGACTAAGAAACTCCCCACCGTGAGTTTTCAGTATGCAGAGCCCTCCTCCCACTGTATTCCTGGCCGTAGCACCCGCTCCCACTGCACCCCCAAAGACACACCTACGCGCGAGGACATGAGCAGGCCTCTTCTAGTTTGAAGCGCCAGCTCAAAACCTTGACAAAGGGGCTGAGGACACAACGAAGCAGGTACAGCGGGGTGTGTGCTGAGAAGGCAGTAGGTAACAGCAGCGGCACCTGGCTTCCAGGGCACTCGTGGGCCCCCAGACCAGGTGGTTTTGTCCAATGCGGGCTGCTGGCTGCAGAATCTCCTTAGTGCCTGTGCTCGCTCAGTTGCTCAGTTGTGTCCAACTCTTTTCTATCCTGTGGACTTGGGCCCGCCAGTCTCCTCTGTCCATTGAGTTTTCCAGGCAAGAATACTGGAGTGTGTTGCCATTTCCTGAGTCAGGGGATGTTCTGGACCCAAGGATCGATACTGTGTCTCTTGTGTCTCCTGCATTGACAGGTGGATTCTTCACTGCACCACCTAGAAAGCCCCTTTAGTGCCTAGAGAGGGCAATGATGTCCTCATTGTCTGGCCTCAACAGACTGCATGTGTGGCCTGTTTCTGTACCTCAATTCCTTAGCCTGGTTCTCCAGCCTCCCCAGTAATTCTGAGAGCTCCCCCATAGCCCTTCAGTAAATTAATTTTCTGCTTCTATTTGCCAAAGTTAATCTGTGTTTGCAACCAAAATTTCTGATGAACACACTTTTTTCTGGTAGTCCCTGGGATAACGCTAACTTTGCCTGACATTCGCATCACATCCACTTCTCTTTCCTGTCTTCTGCTGCCCTTGCCACTTGGACCTGTCTCAAATTTGATCCCTGTCTGCCAGTCTCTCTCCCAAGGCTGCTGTATTTATTTATTTCTTGACTGCACCTAATGGGATCTTAGTTTCCTGAGCAGGGATTAAACCTGGACCCTTGGTGGTGAGAGTGTGGAGTCCTAACCACTGGACCACCAGGGAATTTCCAGGCTGCTATACAAAGGAGTACGTCAAGGCTATATATTGTCACCCTGCTTATTTAACTTCTATGCAGAGTACATCATGAGAAATGCTGGGCAGGATGAAGCACAAGCTGGAACCAAGATTGCCGGGGGAAATATCAATAACTTCAGATACGCAGATGACACCACCCTTATGGCAGAAAGTGAAGAACTAAAGAGCCTCTTGATGAAAGTGCAAGAAGAGAATGAAAAACATGGCTTAAAGCTCAACATTCAGAAAACTAAGATCATGGCATCTGGTCCCATCACTTTATGGCAAATAGATGGGGAAACAGTGGAAACAGTGAGTGACTATTTTTTTGGGCTCCAAAATCACTGCAGATGGTGACTGCAGCCATGAAATTAAAAGACGCTTACTCCTTGGAAGGAAAGTCACAACCAACCTAGACAGCATATTAAAAAGCAGAGACATTACTTTGCCAACAAAGGTCTGTCTAGTCAAAGCTATGGTTTTTCAAGTAGTCATATATGGATGTGAGAGTTGGACTATAAAGAAAGCTGAGCCCCGAAGAATTGATGCTTTTGACTGTGGTGTTGGAGAAGACTTTTGAGAGTCCCTTGGACTGCAAGGAGATCCAACCAGTCCATCCTAAAGGAGATCAGTCCTGGGTGTTCATTGGAAGGACTGATGTTGAAGCTGAAACTCCAATACTTTGGCCAGCTGATTCGAAGAGCTGACTCATTTGAAAAGACCCTGATGCTGGGAAAGACTGAGGGCAGGAGGAGAAGGGGACGACAGAGGATGAGATGGTTGGATGGCATCACCGACTCAATGGACATGAGTTTGGGTAGGCTCCAGGAGTTGGTGATGGACAGGAAGGCCTGGTGTGCCGTGGTTCATGGGGTCGCAAACAGTTGGACACGACAACTGAACTGATACTTTTGATCCCTCTTTCCTGTGTCTCTGCTGTCTCCTTCCAACTCCCTCCCTAGGGCTCATGCACCCTGTCCTGAGGCCTGGACAGCTGGTCAGTCATCCTAACTCTTCCGTGCGTCAGCGCTGGACCTAGTACTGACCAGGGAGAGAGGCCTCAGATAGAAGGAGGAAAGAAGTGCAGAGGCAGAGAGATGGGAGGGTAGCAGATACTTTTCCTATTTTTATCTTTTAATCTAAATAGTACAAGTTGTCCTTTACTGAGTTCCCATAGGCTGGCCCTTTATATGCATGACCTCACGTTAATACTTTGAGGCTGGAACTACAATATTTTCAAATAAGCAGACAAGAGTTTAAAGAAATACGAAGGGATGGAATGAGATGTTGTCTGGGATCTCCTTTAAAACAACTGGAGGGATGGGAAATGGGCAGGATGTGGATGAGACAAGAAGCCCATGGGTTGATAAGTGTTTAAGCTGGATAACAGGCATATGGAAATTCACGATACTATTACGTATCATTGGTATACATTTAAATTTTTCCATATTGAAAAGTATGTTTTGTTTTCTTTTAAGTTAATAAATTTGATCAAAATCATACAAATAGTAAATGATAAAGTTAGGTTTTGATCTCAGACCTTCCTGACCTCAGCACCTTCTCTCTTAACCTCTACCCCAGATTCCTGGCAAGGTACCTAAAAAGATCTAAGAGGGCAAATTTGTGATTTTCAAAGGATGCAAAGGGAATTCAGAAGACTCTTGACTAATTTCTGCTCCTATTTTCTAGATACGTTAAGGCAGGAGTCAACAGGGTATGGTTAGGTTATTAATTCCCCACTCCTACAGCTTATTATAAAGAAGATGCCCTCGTTTTCTCTGCCTGCTTCTGAGTAGGTACAGAATCAGCCCATGAGAGAGCCTTTGGCAGCCAAAGTTTTCTAAAAACACCCAGGCAACAGCTGTCCTTGGAGGTCACCTGACTCCCAGGCCCTGAGTCAGCACCACTCACCCATCCAGCCCCCTCCTGCTGAGCCAGATCTGACTTGCCCTTTCCTGGCTGGGCTGAACCGGTTGGACCAGCCCAGCCCAGTCAGTCCCAGCCTCCTCCTCAGTGGGTGGCTTCTTGCTCCCTTACTCTCACCAGGGATTCCCACCCTTGTCTTCCTGCCTTCATGCCTGAAACTTTAGCCCCAAAGGGAGCTGAAAGCACCCCTGAGCTGCTGGAGGTGTGGACAGGACTCTGGAATCCGTCCCTGAGGAGAAAGGATGAGCTGGACCCCAGCATCTCCCACCACCTACCAAAATAGTCTTCCTGTTCTTGGCAGCTCTGGAGTTTGCTTTAAGAGAAAAGCAGAAGAAAATACAAAGACACCTCCCATCTCCTACAGAGGAGGATTCCAGGCCTAGGCTCAAGCCCAGAAGACACCAGGACTAGGGCAATATAGAGACCAAAGACTTGGTCTATGGTTTTGTGGAGAATACTCATTGTCCTCTTTTTTTTTTTTTTTTAATTGAAGTGTAGTTGATTTACAACGTTGTGTTAATTTCTGCTTACAGCCAAGAGTCTCGGTTATATCCATGCATACATTCTCTTTTTTAAAAATTGTACTTATTTCTCTTTGGCTGCACTGGGTCCTTGTTGCTGTGTGTGGGCTTTCTCTAGTTGCGGTGAATGGGGACTACTCTTTGTTTCCATGTGTGGTGGCTCACTGTGGTGGCTTCTCTTGTCGCAGAGCACAGGCGCTAGGTGCCCTGGCTTCAGTAGTTGCGTACATGAGCTCAGTAGTTGTGGCACATAGGCTTAACTGCTCCAGGACCAGAGATTGAACCTGTGTCCCCTGCATTGGCAAGGGGATTCTTATTCTGGTTCACTGTACCACCAGGGAGGTCCTACATATATACATTCTTTTTCATATTCTTTTTCACATGGATCAAGGATATTAAATATTATTCCCTGTGCTGTACAGTAGGACTTTGTCATTTATCCATTCTATGTAACATCTGGGGTTTGCATCTGTAATCCCAACCTCCCAATCCATCCCTCCCCATTGTCCTCATATCATACCCTTTTCTTGGTCTAGATTTGAAGCTACTGTAAGTACTGACATGACATATTCCCCAGGTGTTGGTGCCCTGGCACCATGACTGGAGGATACAGAGATTGACCCCAATGCTAATTCACTAAGGTTAGCTTCTTCTGATGCCAGCTCCATCCTTCAGGACTCCAGGCCAGCCTGCTCTGAATCCTGGCCCTGTCACTTAGATGCATGTGACCTTGAGCTAATAACTGACCTCTGTGAGCTTCAGTTTTTATAAAATAGGAATAAAATATCTATCGTGTAGGTTCATTGTGAGGGTCAAAGTTGTGTGTGTATAGCACTTAGTAGGTGTACAACACACATCACTTTCCCTCGCTCTACCTGGGGACTGGCTCCTGCTCAAATTGGACTGACATCAAAGTTTTCAGGCCTGAGACCTAGTGCTACCCCAGCTCTTGTGTCTCCAGTCTGGGCATTCAGACCTACTTTCCCACATGGGCCAGTGGTTTTCTGATCATCTGCCAGGCCAGACCACACTGCCCCACTGTCCTGACTTCATGACTCTATACACTTTTAATTTGTCACCATCATACAGTTGCACCTGATTCTTTCTCTTTTTTCAAACCACATGCTTCTAGGCACTAAGCATGATTTTCTGAGTCTTTTAAATATTTATTTATTTACTTGGCTGCTCCAGGGCTTAGTCGCAGTATGTAGGATCTTTAGTGGCCATATGGGGGTTCTAGTTGGACCAGAGCCCCCTACATTGGGAGCCCCAAGTCTTAGCCACTGGATCACCAGCGAAGTCCCTTGAATCTGATTATTTCTGTGTCTCCCACTAACAATGAGTTTCTTCTTCCCTTTCTTTAACTTCAGAACTCCTAAATGTGAATGTGCCAGGGTTACTTCTCCCAGCATCATCACCTTGTGTATGCCCAGTTTCTAAGAACCCTCTGTCTTGAGTCACACACCGAGATAAACAGCTAGTTTCCCACTCCCTTCTCTACTTGCCACTCTCTGGCCAAAGGAAATGTGTTTCAAGTTTCCTACCAGGATCAGGGCTTTGTCTATGCTCACAAGTTTTCAGTTCCTCTGAAAAACTAGATTGGGAGCCACAATCAGGACAATATTCCAGGCAGGGTTTGAGCTGGTGTGGTAGAAAAGACCCACCACGTCTCATGGCATGCGTAGGTACTGGGGTTAATGTAACCTAGGTTTATGTATTTGGACTTTGGCAACTGTATTATAGTGTTGAGTATTTTAGGTTTGTGGCCAACTGAAAATCCTAGACTTTTATTCACAAATTGCAAGTGTTGTACACCTATAAGTGTTCTCTTACATTTTGTACTGTTACAGCTTACTCTGTAAGATCTAATTTTAGTATTACATCCATTTATCTCTACTGTCATTTTGTTATCAAGATTATTTTGGTTCATTAACAAACAAATTGCAAGGTAAAAAGTGGCAGAGGGAGCAACTGGTAGAATAAAAGAGACCTCACATCAGCCAATTACAGTGTATGAACTTTGTTTGGATCCTGATTTGAACAAATAAACTGCAAAAAAAATTTTAATATTTGTGAGACGATTGGAAGTTTAAAAAATGGATGTTTTATGACGTTTAGAAATTATTGAGTTTTCTTTTTAATGTAATGATAGTGTTTGAGTTTTGTTTTTAACAAATAGACTGGGATTTGCTTCAAGATAAAATGAGGGAAGGGAAGGTGGGGTGGGGGAATAGGAGAAAGAAGATTGGCCATGAGTTGAAAATTATCCAAGCTGGATGATTGGTCGATGGGGTATATTGTACTATAATAAAATGTCTACATTTGTGAATGTTTGAAATTATCCAGAAGAAAAAGAAAATTATTTTGAACCTTGCCTCTGTCACCCAACATATCAACTGCTCTTAGTCCTGTAATCTCCTTCCATCCAATAAGTATGACTTCTGTATCAGTATCTAAGTAGTCAGTAAACAGGTCAACCAGGTCACGACTAACAGCAGATCTCTGTGATCCACCAAGATCTACTAGATTGGCTTATTCATCAGTCCTTTTTGGAAATGGCTGATCAATGAACCATGACTCCAGTTAGCTCAGTTATCCAGTCTTTGTTTACAGAGATGTCATGAAAAACTTGTCTAGCACCTTGCAAAAATCGAACTGCAAAATGCCAAGCATTTATCTGCCTCTTTTGCAATCTATTTTTTAAATTAATAGTTTGACCCATTTGTTTAAGTGAATTAAAGGTGACTTGTTTTAAATAATCCAATTTTGAAATTTATGGCATCAACAATAACTCACTATATTTTGTACCCTATCATAATGCTGGGCCAATACGCATCCCCTTGGCCGCATGTATGATCCAGGCCACAAAAGTCACATCTAATCCTGAATTTTTGTTGAGAAACATATTTTCTTTCCCTGCTAAATTAGGTTGTAATCCCATAGACAGTGGTGGCCAACTTGCCATCACTTGGAGAGAGTCTGCCTGAGAATGAAGCCAACATAGAGGAAAGCAGAGCTGAAGGGTGGAGAGAAGGGGATTCTTGGATTACAGCATTTGAGCCTCCAGATTTGACTATGCCTAAAAGTCAACAACCCCTGTAATTTTCAGCTACGTGAGCCAGTACATTCTATTCTTTTCTTAAACCAGTTTAAACTGGATTTCTGTCACTTGCAGAACAAGACTTGACTAACACAGTGTGTGTTGTTGGTTGAGCAATGGAATACATAATCTGAAATGTCCCATTTTGTGGGGCTTCCCTGGTGGCTCACTGGTAAAGAATCCACCTGTCAATGCAGGAGACATGGGTTCGATATCTGGTCTGGGAAGATTCCACATGTTGCGAGGCAACGAAGTCCGTGGGCCACAACTATTGAGCCTGTGCTCTAGAGCTCGGAACCTCAACTACTGAGCTCACCCACTGCAGCTACTGAAGCCCGAGAACCCTAGAGCCCATGCTCCACAGTGAGAGAAACCTCTGTAACGAGAAGTCCACATACCACAACTAGAGAGTAGCCCTTGTTTGCTGCAACTAGAAAAGGGCCTATGCAGCAACAAAGACCCAGCACAGCCAAAAATAAATAAGATAAAATATTCCATTTTGTATACAATTTTTTTGTTTTTGCATTTTATTTTACTTTTATTATTTTAAAATATTTCTTTATTTGGAGGCGCCGGGTGTTAGCTGTGGCACACGGGATCTTTAACTGCAGCCTGTGAACTCTTAGTTGCAACATGTGGGATCCAGTTCCCTGACCAGGACTGAAACTGGGCCTCCTGCATTGGAAGGGCAGCGTCTTAACCACCGGACCCCAGGGAAGTCCCTAAGAATTTTTTGTATGGTCACATGGTATAGGCAACATTTTTAAAAAACAACTTCATTGAAATATCATTCATACACCACAAAATTCACCCTTTATTCAAGTCAGTGGTTTTTAGTATAGTCAGAAAGTTGTGCAACTATTACCACCATCTTATTTTAGAACATTTTCATCACTCCTCCAAAGAAACTGTATCTATTAGCCACCACTTCCCAACTCCAATCCGTACCCCCGACAACCTTGCTCAGTTACTCAGCCACGTCTGACTCTTTTGCGACCCCATGGACGGTAGCCCACCAGGCTTCTCTGTCCTTCAGATTTTCCTGGCAAGAATAGCAAACACTAATCTACTTTCTATCGTTATGAATTTGCCTATTCTGGACATTTCATATAAACGGAATCATACAATGAGTGGACTTTCGTGACTGGCTTCTCTAAATTAACATAATATCTTTAAGGTTTTTGCATGTTGCAACAAATGAATAATATTTCATCCTGTGGAAATACCACATTTTGTTTATATATTCCTCACTGATGCACTTTTGTGTTTTTTCTGCTTTTGATTATTATGAGCTATGCTGCTGTGAACGTTTATGTACAAGTGTTTGTGTGGACATGTGTTTCAGTTATCTTGGGTACCTACCTGGGAATGGAATTGCTGAGCCGTATGGTAGCTTCTTGTTTAACTTATCGAGGAATTGCCAAACTATTTTCCAAATACACCATTTAAATTCATTCTAGCAGTGTATAAGGGTTCCAGTGTTTCCACCTCCTTAGCAACACAAGTTATTTTGTCTTTCTTATTTTAGCTATCCTAATGGGTGAATTCTTTATGATGGACAGGGAGGCCTGGCGTGCTGCGATTCATGGGGTCACAAAGAGTCGGACACGACTGAGCGACTGAACTAACGAACTAATGGGTGAAGTAAAGTGTTAGTCGCTTCAGTCATGTCCGACTCTGCAACTCCATGGACTTAGCCCGTCAGGATCCTCTGTCCATGGAATTCTCCAGGCAAGAATACTGGAGTGGGTTTCCATTTCCTTCTCCAGGGGATCTTCCCAACCCAGGGATCAAACCTGGGTATCCCGCTTTGCAGGATTCCTTATTGTTGAAACCACCAGGGAAGCCTATGGTTTTGGTTGGTGTTCCCCAGATTAATGATGTTGAGCATCTTTTCATGTGCTTATTGCAATTTGGAGAAATGTATATTCAAAGGCTTTGTCTAGTTTTAATATTTAATAAATATTTATTTTATTTAATTATTTATTTGGCTGTGCCAAGCCTTAGATTTGGCACGTGGAATCTTAGTTGAGGCATGTGAGATCTAGTTCCCAGACCAGGGATGGAACCTGGGCCCCCTGCATTGGAACTCTGGAGTCTTAGCCACTGGACCACCAGGGAAGTCCCCTGTGCTGTCTTTAAAAAAAAAATTTTTTTTTTTTCTTTTGTTTGTTTATGGCTGCACTGGGTCTTTGTTGCTGTGTGCGGGCTTTCTCTAGTTGCTGCCAGCTGGAGCTACTTTTTGTTTCAGTGTGAGGGTTTTTCATTGTGGTGGCTTCTTTTGTTGCTCATGTGGAATCTTCCTAGACCAAGAATCGAACCTGTGTCCCCTGCTCTGGCAGGTGGATTCCTAACCATTGGGCCACTAGGGAAGTCTGTATTTTCCTGTTAATTTGTAAGTTACTCATACAACCCCTTATCAGATATATGATTTGAAATATTTTCTCCTAGTCTGTGGGTTTTCTTTTCACTTTCTTGATGGTATTCACTGAAGCATAAACATTTTAATAGAGTCTAATTTCTCTTATTTTTTCTCTCACTTATGCTTTTGGTATCATGTCTTAAAACTATTGCCTAATACAAGGTCAAGAAGATTTACTCCTCTTTTGTTCTGGAAGCATTTATAGTTTTGGCTCCTACATCTTGGTCTATGATCCATTTTAAGTTTATTTTTAAAAGCTATGGTGTGAGGTAGGGATTCGACATCATTCTTTTGGGTGTGGCTATCCAATTGTCCCAGCACCATTTGTTGTATTCTTTCCCCCCACTAATACAACATTGTTTTTGTAAACATGTTTTATTTAGGACAACATTAATGTGAATTTATAATCTCTGATCACACCCTAATTGCTTCTGGCAGCAATGTGGCCTCTGGAGATTGGGAAGGAGAGTGATTTTTCTGTGGGCGATAAAACATTTGACTAGAATATGATGAGTATGTGTACGATGTTATATATGATGCCCGATGTTAGGGTGCATCATAATCACCTAGGTAAATTTTTTAATGGGAATTCCCAAGCCCCACCCCAACCTACTGTATCAGAATTTCCTGGCAACATTCCATCTCTTACATATAGAATCACGGAACATTAAAACCGAAAGAGCCTGTAGGGTCATAAATACAACTCCTCATTTTTAAGCTGATGATCAGCTTTTGCTTCTCACTCTCTCTAAACATCAAGGCCAGACTGAGCAATTGGTTTGTATCCCCCGATATGCTCAAATTCAAGAATATTTATGACTCATGAAATTTTACTGAAGCGTTCATGGGAAGATGGAGAAGAGGATTACATCACACCCCACAATGCATAACAATTAGATCCCTCCTTGTACTAGCTAGACCTGTTCTTCCTCCCAAAGTTTTCTCCCTTGCTACCCTACTGTTAAGTCTCTTCTCTTCATCTCTCTTACCATACATCTTCTGAAATTCCTCCTTTTTCCCAAACCAGTTGACGATGATCTCAAGTTTATACCCACTCAACCAAAGTATGCTAGCTACCTGAAAAACAATCAACTACTTTTCCCCAAGCATGCTCCTTGGGAAAGTGGGAAGTATCTCAGTTGATTCCATGGTCATAGAGCCATATCATATGATTTCTCATATCCTAATATTTCCTGAAGGGGCTTCTCTGGTGGTTCAGTGGTAAAGAATCCTCCCGCCAATATAGGAGACTTGGGTTCGATCCCCGGGTCTGGAAGATACCTTAGAAAAGGAATTGACAACCCACTTCAGTATTCTTGCCTGGGAAGTCCTATGGACAGAGGAATCTGGTGGGCTACAGTCCATGGGATTGCAAAAGAATCAGACACAACTTAGTGACCAAACAACAGTGTTTCCTGAAGGCTTACTGAGAACAAGATACTGGGCTAAGCATCTCGCAAAATGACTTAATGTCTCATAGCTCATTAATGACAAATCTGGTATAGAACTTTAATTGTAAGGGTCAAAACACAACTTCTAAGGCACTCATATTCATAGTCTTCAATTATTTTTTGCTTCACAGTTCTGTAGGATACATGAAAAGGGGTTTATTATTTCGTCTTTCAAAGGTAGGAAAACTGAGGTCCAGTGACAATGAGTGACTTTGCAACTCATTTAGTGGAAGGTCTTAATTTGGGGCCTAGGATTGTTTATCTTGAGCAGGATATGTGAAGTTGTGGCTGAAATCTCCCCAGGAAGCCGCAATGGAAAATATAACCAATAGGGACACTGTGTAATCCTCGACACTGTAACATGAAGTCAGGCCTAAAGGACTGAGGCGTTATGACTGATATGGAGTATGGAGCAAGGGGAATGGGGCAGGACAGACTGTCAGTATTTCTCCCTCAGTGACAGGAAAGGGATGGTGGCATTGGGCAAGGCAGGATCCTGTTTGGCAAGGGACATCCGTCCCCCTGTGGGAAAGCGTGACTCATCGGGGTACCACAGCTCCATGACACAATCTCTTAAGATCTTTCAAGTGCCCTTAGTCCAACTCTGTATTTACCAAGCAACCCTCAGATCTACTTTTGGCTTCTAAAATCCGCCTTCCCACAGAGTAAAGAATGTGCTGACTGGGGGTTTCTTCAGGCCTATTGTCAATTATATTTTACAGGATGAATGAATAATGCTATATCTGATCTCTCCCTCATGAGTTTGGTTTAGAGTGAATTTGTTCATTCAGTATTAATTCAACATATATTTATTGAGTGCCATCCAGGCATCAGGCAAGCCCTTGTGATACAAGTCAGATAAGATCCATATTCTCAAGGAGTGCACACTCTAATGAGGGGTACCACGTAGCAGAAAAGCAAACAAATGGATAGATCATTTCATGCCGTGACACTCCTCGCCTAGGATTACTGAATTCCTTCCTATAGGCTCAGCTATCCCCCAGGTTCTGCAAACCGTCCCCACTCATACTCACCTGGGAAATTTAAAAGAGGCTTTAGCCTAATCTCAGAGACTGCCACATCAAATTTCCTTTCTGGTCTGACCTGGACCTGGGTGTGTTTCAGTGAGACCCATTGCCTCCCTCCCTGTTGGAGGTCTAGCCCCTGGACCTCAGTCAAGTTTCCTAGGCCATGACTTGATAACCTTATCCATTTGTTCATGGAATAGATACTTTCTGAACTCTTGTATGCGTGTGTGTGCCTGCTAAGTCACTCAGTTGTGTCTGACTCTTTGCAGCCCAGTGGGCTGTACCCTGCCAGGCTCCTCTGTCCATGGGATTTTCCAGGCAAGAATACTGGAGTGGAGTATTACCCTGAAGGAGCCACGCCCTCCTTCAGGGGATCGTCCTGACCCAGGGATCAAATCCATGTCTCTTATGTTTCCTGCCTTGGCAGGCGGATACTTTACTACTAGCATCACCTGGGAAGCTCTTCTGTACTCTTACTGGGCATCAATAATTTGGGGCTGGGGACTCAGAAGTGAATACATCATGGTCATGCTTTTCAGTTCAGAGTCCAAGTCAGGAGGCTCAGAAGAATGATTCCTGTGCTTCTCCTGTGGGCGAGGAGAGAGGGAAGAGCAGGGTGCTGTGTGCTCAGAAAAGGGGTCCCTAAATCCTACTAGAGAAATGGGTGATCAGGGAAAGTATCTCTGAGAAAGGAATATTTAAACTGAGGTTTTGTTTGTTTTAAAGTAACTTCTCTTTTATTTCTTTACAAAAATAACAAATGTTGAAACTCACAAAATACAGAAAGGAAGGGTGTTTAAAGCCAACCATAAAGGCACCATTGGTAACAATTTGGTGGTATGTACCTTCCAGTCTCTTCGCTATCTGAACTTAGTTTTTAAAAGTTAATCAATCAATCAATAAAACTTAATTAATCATTTATTTATTTTTACCTTTTTTTTTTTTTTTGGTTCTGCTGGTTCTTCATTGCTGCGCTCGGGCTTTCTCTAACTGTGGCGAGCAGGGGCTACTCTTCTTTGTGGTACACAGGCTTCTCATTGCAGTGGGCTCACCTTGAGGAACACAGGCTCTAGAGCGCAGGGGCTTCAGTAGTCGTGGCGCAAGGGCTTAGTTGCCCCAAGGCACGTGGAATCTTCCTGGACCAGGAATCAAACCAGCGTTCCCTGCGTTGGCAGGTGGATTCTTATCTGCTGCACCACAGGGAAGTCCTGGACTTAATTTTGAAGGGCAAAGATTTACCTTGACAGTGAACACAGGGAGGAGAAAATATTTGGTAAAGGCAATTGTCCTTAGGTTGCTTTAAAAAACCTGATGTAATAAATAAAGGCATGAAAGTACATAATTATATATATATATATATATATATCTACACACACACACACACACATATATATATATATATATATATATCTCTTTTGTTCACTAAAATATCTCTGGCACCTAGCCAGCATATGACAGACAGTAGTTGCTCAATACAGATTTGTTCATTAAAAAAAGAGGAACAAGATGTAATGGAAAGATGAACCTCTGACTATTAAAGAATAAAATGCAATTCCCTCCTTGAGGCCCAGCATCAGCATGACAGAAAAGAGGTCCCATGCTAGGCTGAGGTCTCCTGTCACTTGTTAGCAACAGTGTGAACTACAAAGACAGTTGTCCATGCTGTTCCGGGAGAGAACATATCAGAAGGAAGGAGGAGGCTCCTGAGTGGTCAGGTATGAGGGACAGAGGAGTCTCTGTATGCTGTGGCCTGACTCCAGAGACGGAGGTAATCAGTAGGGGATGCTCATTTACCCCGCAGCATTCCTCCTGGTACTGTGTGGAAAAGCTGGCATGGAGAATTTGAGTCATGTATAATATAACTAACATTCAGGAAGACGTGGAAAGAAAATGTTCAATAGATTTGATACTTCTACCTATTGTTTCTCAGATGACTGGGAGAGGTTTTTCCTTCTGGAAGAAAGAGAGGTTTTAGGGATCTTTATCTAGGGACACCAGGTACGGTGGTTCAGGTAGTGCACTGGACAAAGGCACCACATTGAAGGAGGCAACATTCATGGCCAGACAGACATATACCAAGCTGAATGAGAATGGGCAAGCAGTGCAGACAGTTTAGGCCTCCTGCTCCTGGGAGCAGCCCCACCTATGCAAACCCCACTTGCAGACACAGCCATGCACAGACTTGACAGCAAATGCTTGCACGCATTCACAGCCATTGCACAGCCGTGTCTGCCTTAAGTGCACTGTGGGTGGCCCTGAGGTCTCTTTTCTCACCACCCATGCTCTCAGAACCCCAACTTCTAACACTCACTACCCACCCCCCCACTCTAAACTTGACACAGCTCACCTAGGAAACTGGAGGAGGGTGGAGCTGTGGTGGGCTCACAACTTGACAAGGGGAAAGAAGTGGCATTAGGTTATGTGGGAAAGAGCAAGGGTGTGAGCAGGCCTGAAACCAGCCCCAGATGCTTCACGCTGAGACCCTGACAGGCTCCCTGGGCCAAGCCCAGGAGTGGAGCCAGCACACACTACTGCACAGCTTGAGCTAATTTTAAATGTTTTTAACTTGAAGAAGGGAACACTTTTCTTAACTTGCAGAACCTAGTGGCAGTCATGGCCTTGCCCTATATGTTTCCTCCCTTCTTTTCACAGCTTAACAAGTTGTATAACTTCTGCTTCCTCTTGGGTTCCAAGGAGACAAAGTTCTGAAAGGCAAATTATGATGTTTCCAAAGCTCAGCCAGAGTAACACTTTAAATAAAGTATGTGAAAGAGCTTCAGAAACAATACAGCACTAGTCAGAGACTGCAAACTCCAGTCTCTGCTGGAGGCAGAGAGGAAGTAGCAAGAACTTAACCTACATGTGTAATGCCTGCGTGCTCAGTCATGTCCAACTCTTTGTGACCCCATGGACTGTAGCCCCTCAGGCTCCTCTGTCCATGGAATTTCCCAGGCAAGAATACTGGAGTGTGTTGCCATTTCCTTCTCCAGGGGATCTTCCTGATCCCTCTATTGACAGGCAGATTCTTTACCACTGAGTCACCTGGGAAGCCCTACGTGTGTCAAGTGAAACTTTATTTATTTAATTTGTGGGGATAAGCTTCACTAAGGTGTAATTTACATACAATCAAATTTACCAATTCAATGACTTGACAAGTGTATACAGATATGCAACCACTACCACAGTCATGATATTGTTGTTGTTCAGTTGCTATGTTGTGTCTGATTCTTTGTGACCCCATGGACTGCAGCACGCCAGGATTCCCTGTCCTTCACTATCTCCCGGAGTCTGCTCAAACTCATGTCCATTGAGTCAGTGATGCCATCCAACCATCTCATCCTCTGTCGCCCCCTTCTCCTGCCCTCAGTCTTGCCCAGCATCAGGGTCTTTTCTAATGAGTCAGTTCTTCACACCAGGTGGTCAAAGTATTGGAGCTTCAGCTTCAGCATCAGTCCTTCCAATGAATATACAGGGTTGATTTTCACAATCATGATATAGAATATTTCTGTTACATAAGAAAGTTGCCTCGTGGTCATTAGCAATCAATCTTTTCCCTCTAACTTCTGGCCCTTGGCAACTACTTACCTACTTTGTATCACTGTCATTTTGCCTTTTCCAGAATTTCGTGGAAATAGAAGTTTACCTTCTGTAGTCTTTTGTGTCTGGCTTCTTTATCTTGGCATAATGCTTGTAAGATTCATTCATATTGCACATATCTCAGCTGTATTTTATTTATGTATTTTTGGCTGCCCTGGGTTTTCATTCCTAGTTTCCCAGGCCATGGGACTGAGTGTCTTATGAACTTATCTGCCCTTTGTGTGCAACCTGAGACACACTTGGCCCTGGGCTCAGTCTGTCTGCTTATGCTCGCTCTCCACGGCTTGCACAGCGCCAGCTTCAGTTTCAGTTCAGTTAGCCTTTGGCTGGTCTGCTTTGTGCTCCATTCATGAGTCAGCAAGGGTTCCGAGAGGTGGACAGTCTGATTCTGTTCCTTCTCTAGTATCTTCAGGTAGTTCCTTTTTGAATTGAGCCAAGATTTTACCATGTTTTCTTCAGGGAAGAATCATGTGGTAGGGTCTAAATCTATCACACCCAGAAACTAAGTCACAGCTTACTTGTTTCTATTTCACCTTCATTTTTTAAAAAAATATTTGTTTGGCTGCACCAGGTCATAACTGTGGCATGTAGGATCTTTGATCCTCATTGTGGCAGACAGACTCTTTTAACTGTGGCATGCTGGATGTAGTTCCCTGACCAGGGATCGAACCCCGTCCCCCTGCAATTGGAAGTTTGGTATCTTAGCCACTGGACCACCAGGAAAGTCCCACATTTTTCTCTTTATCATTGGCTTTTTTAGCCATTTGGTTATGATGTGCCTTGAGGTAGTTTTCTTCATGTTTTCTCTGCTAGGAGTTTGTTGAGCTTCTTTGATTTGCTAGTTTGTAGTTTTCGTCAAATTTGGAAATGTTTCAGTCATTATTTTTTCAAATATCTTTTCTGCCCTCTCCTCTACCCCACCCTCTCTTTCTGGGACTCTAGTTGTGTGTATATAAGGCTGCTTAAAGCTGTAACAACTCACTCATGTTCTGTTCATTTTTTTTTTTTAATCAGGCTTTTTTCCCCCCTGTGTTTTATTTTGAATTGTTTCTATTGCTATGTTTTCATAATCAATTATCTTTTCATATTTAATGTTTAATCTGCTAGCAATACCATTCAGTATATTTTTCATCTCCAGAATTTTGATTTGGGTTTCTTTTATATCTTCTATTTACTCTCATGATGCTTGTGCTCTCCTCTACTTTCTTGAACATCTGGTTTCCCTGGCTATATCTGGTTTCCCATAGCTGTTTTAATGTCCTTGTATACTATCAGCAGTATAATTTCTGGATCTGCTTCTATTGGTTGATTTTTCTTCTGCTTCTTTGAGTGACAGGTAATTTTTAAATTGGATGCCAGGTATTCTAAAATTTATGTTGTTGGGTACTAGGATTTTTTTGTTTTAGGATTTTTTTCTTTTAGATACTTGGGGAGTTTGGAATGGGATGCAGTTCAGTTACTTGGGAACAGTTTAGCCCTTTTACTGTGTGCTTTTAAGCTTTGTTAGGTGGGGCCAGAACACCTCTCAGATGGGGGCTAATTTGGCTTGGTATTGAGGCAGTCTCTTTCTAAGTACTTGATGCCCAGTGTGTTGTGAGGTCTTTAGCTCGTGGGAACACCAACTCTTCAGGAGTTCTATCTCTATGTGTGTGGTAGCCTGGAAACTCTCTCCAGATGATGAGCTGGGACATTGGTAGGACTCATCTCGTTTGTTTTCATTCTCTCAGGGATCACTGTCCTGCCTATTATCCAATGCCTTAAAACCATTGTTTTATATATTTTGTTCAATGTTATAATTGACTAAGGGAGAGGATAATATCTGGGCTTCTCTGATAGCTCAGTTGGTAAAGAATCCACCTGCAATGCAGGAGACCCTGGTTTGATTCCTGGGTCGGGAAGATCTGCTGGAGAAGGTATAGGCTACCCACTCCAATATTCCTGGGCTTCCCTTGTGGCTCAGGTGGTAAAGAATCTGCCTGCAATGTGGGAGATCTGGGTTCGATCCCTGGGCCAGGAAGATCTCCCGGAGAAGGGAAGGGCTACCCATTCCAGTATTCTGGCCTGGAGAATTCCATGGTCTGTAAGTCCATGGAGTTGCAAAGAGTTGGACACGACTGAGCGACTTTCACTTTCAAGGGTGAGTCTAATTATAGATCCTGCCGCTTCATCATGGTCGAAAGTAGACATTGCTCTTATTTTTTTTTAATTTATTTTTTAATTGAAGGATAATTGCTTTACAGAATTTTGTTGTTTTCTGTCAAACATCAACATGAATCAGCCATAGGTAACTTTTATTATTTTAAGTGCTCTTTTTTATTGAAGCGTAGCAAGCACACATAAAAATGTACAAATTCTAAGTGAATGGCTCAATAACCTTCCACAAAATAAACACACCTGTGTAACCACTTCCCATATTAATAAATGGAACGTCACCAGCACCCAAAAACCTCATGTTCTTTTCCAGGCCTTTAGCTCTCCTCCCAGAGTAACCACTATTCTAATTGCTAGCATCACAGAGCATGTTTTTGAACTTTATATAAATGGAATCATGTAGTATGTACTCTTTTGTGTCTGGCTTCTTTCACTCAAACTCATTCTGTTTGTCAGATTCATCATGTTATGTGAAGCAATAATTCATTTCCACTGCTGTGTAGCATTCCATTTTATGAATATAGTGTAGAAATAGTGTTAGTTGCTCAGTCATGTCCGACTCTTTGCAACCCCATGGACTGTAGCCCAAAGGGCTCCTCTGTCCATAGAATTCTCCAGGCAAGAATACTGGAGTGGGTTGACATGCCCTCCTCCAGGAAATCTTCCTGACCCAGGGATTGAACCCAGGTCTCCTCCATGGCAAATTCTTTACCATCTGAGCCACCAGGGAAGCCCGTATGCCACATTATTTATCCTACTGTTGATGGGCATTTGAGTTATTTCCAGTTTGGGGGCTATTATTAATAGTGCCACTATGATCATATTTGCACATATTTTTGTGTGAACATATGTATGTATTTTTAGCAATAGAACTGCTTAGTCATAAAGCTAGGCATCTTTTCTACTTTAGTGGATAACACCAAATAGTTTCCAAAGTAGTTATCCCAATTTACATTCCTACCAGGATTGTATGAGCGTTCTAGTTGCTCCATACCCTCACCAATACTATTTTGCCTTCTGCATTTTAGCTATTCTGATGGATTTTACTTACATTGCCTTTCAGAACACCATACAGACATAATAAAACCACTGAGTGGAATGAATTAACAGTGTGCCAGTTTGAGATTCCTGTATATAAGCTGTTTCTTTCTAATGGCTTTGAGTATTTCTAAAAGCATCCTGTCACTACATTTGTGTTCATCAACATTGTTTGAGCAGAATTTGAAAGCTAAGTGTTTGATGATTCACTAGGTAGAGATATGGTGGGAGGGAAGGCAAACAAAGGGCATTCTTGGCAGAGGAAGCAACATATGGAGAGAAAGTCATAAAAGGACCTGGCTCAGGGCTGCCTGGTACCACTGTGCATGACTCTTAGAATTGTTTTACACTTCATTGTCTGTGGGAATGGCACCTCCAGGAATTGTGCAGTGCACAACACATCAGGCTGTACACAGAAGCCATACCTGTAATGGTCAGGGATGATAAGAAGTTTGCTGTGACCAGAGGGCAGGGTGAGTAGGGTACAGAAGCAGGAGAAGCCAGATTCAGAGTTGGGGCAATATAACTGACTCAGATTTTGACAGAAGCTTACTTTAAAACTCCACCCTGCCCCCCCTCTAGTAGATGAGGGATTATACAAGCTTCCTCCTCTTGGATCCCTCAGCCTCTGAGCCAACAGGGCTGCCACTGAACTGAGGCTGAGGTGAAACCCATGCCAGGAAGGAGAAATGCTGAGCGTGCTCCAGCTTGTCTTGCTACATGACTCTGGTCTCAGCAAGCTGAAGAACCAACACCCTGTCCTTCCTCTATCTTGGGCTTCCTCTATTACCCGCAGCCTCAGCACACTCCTATGCCTGGAAAAATTGGGTAACCCTGGATGGGAAGCCATGCCCACCCACCTAACACCTAGGTTTGTGTTACTGAGTCACTGGAGGTGGTTTCTGAAAGCACAAGAAAGTGAAAGGAAAATTCCAGGTCCCCCTCATATCTTGGGGCTTCCCAGGTGACTTAGAGGTAAAGAATCCACCTGCAGGAGCCCCAAGAGTCACCAGCTGGATCCCTGGGTCAGGAAGATCCCCTGGAGGAGGAAATGGCAACCCATTCCAGTATTCTTTCTTGCTTGGAAAATCCCATGGACAGAGGAATCTAGAGGGCTATAGTCCATGGGGTTGCAAAGAGCTGGACATGACTGAGTACAGAGCACAGTACCACATATCTCCCCATGACCGGCCAGGGCGAAGGATATCCCTCTGAAAGAAAGACACTTTTGGGGTCAACACTCTTTGTCTGTAACCCCTCACTGCACTTCGTGTATGTGTGTGTTGCATAATTAAGGGCACTGAATAGTTGAAGTAGGGTCCCTCTGTTGGGATAGAAGGAACTACTCACCATCTGTCAGAGAGGGCAGAGACTTTTCTGAAAAGTAAGGTTCATGTTCAAGTTCTGCCTTCCTTCCAGTTACTTGGACAAAAAGTATATTCCTTAGAGTAGAAACTGGGACTGATGGAAGGGCTCCAGGGAATGGCAGAGCGAGACTGTCTTGGCTCTGGCTAAAAAGGGAGTAGCTCTAGAGAAATAAGTGGTAGGATGGCACCTCCCCAGGAGGGCACAACAGCCAGCACAAGGAACACAGGAAAGGTGCCACGGTTGCACCAGAGCTCTGGGACTGGAGTGTACATGAGACCAGATGTCAGCTGAAGATTCGGACCTGGGACTACGTGAACAATGATATGAGTAGATAGATACCTTTCCAACCTAGCTTTTTAGTTTATTTTTCTGCTTCTTCACAAGATTAACTTTCTTTTTTTCCTTGACTGCGCCATGTGGCATGCAGGATCTTAGTTCCCCCGACCAGGAATAGAACGTATGCCCTCTGCAGTGGAAGCGCAGAGTGCTAACCACTGGACTAGCCAGGGAAATCCCACAAAGTCAACTTTTAAGTCAATCAGCGGGGATATACAGCACACTCAACATGTGTTCCCTGTGACTTGAGGCTTATGAGGAGCAGAGAACAAGAGACATAGGGTCTTCCCTCAGAGAGAGTACTAAGTAACCAGAGAGAGGAGAATAAGGCATCTGAACTGCCTAAAGGATAGTATAACTGATACAACATTTTGTTTTTATTTTGAGCCAAAATGAAAATTAGTATGAACTCCCCAGCACCAGCTGGGCCACAGTGAGAGTGTGAAGCATCCCAGGAGGAAGGGAGGAGCTATCCTGATCCTGAGATCAAAATTGTTTCCAGTTCATCTGTAAGTGTTGACGATCTCTGTGTGAACTATCAAAGAAACTGTAATAGCCCTAAAAAAGCAAATCAACCAGATAGTGAAAGACCATAGCTAATTAAATACTAAAGTATGTGGGCTGAGGGGATCCATGGGTATCCAAGAGGCTGCAGGTGCTAGAAAAGGTCGAGTTCTCTAGGGCTGAAGGACGGGTATGTCTGTGCAGTCACTTAATCATATCCAACTCTTTGCAACCTCATGGACTGTAGCCCACCAGGCTCCTCTGGGGATAAGCAAACAAAGGGCATTCTAGATAGGTGAACAGTATGGGGAAAAGGCAAAGAAATAATCACCTTCAAAATCACTCCCCACCCCCGCCAAAAAAAATCACTCCCATTGCCATTGAATTTTAAAGTTTTCAAAGAACCTTCATAGCCTCGATCTTTTTTTTTTTTTTAAATCTTTCAGCAGCCTCAAACATTTGGCAGAAGAGAGATTCCCACTCACAAATTAAGTGAGAACTGGAGAGTATCTACTGATTTTTGTTGCTCAGCCTCCCTCTCTCCCATCTTCTACATCTAGCATCCTGGTTTTCCTTGGAAAAAAGCTCTCTCCACTTGGGCCAACCAGGGTTCTGACTTCATCCCTGAATTCAGGGAGGGCCTAAGCAGATCTAGTCTACTACTGAACTACCACAATAGTTCAGGAATGGGTATGTGACCCAAGTAGGCCAATGAGACTCACATCCACAACCTTTGCTAAAATAACCAAGGAAGAAAATAGTCAGTGCAGAGGAAAGCAGAGCCCAAAGACCATTTTCTGTTGACATTGGGTGCTTATATCCAGCTGTGCCTGAAGCCAGTTTATCCTAGGATTTTTCTGAGAGGTAAGCCATTGCATTCTCTTCTTGATTTAAGCCAGTTTGAATTTGATTTCTGTTACTTGCTACTATCAGAGTCCTGGATAATTCAGAAAGCCTAGCCAATATATTTAAATTCTGATCCTGTGTTCTTTATTAATGAGTCTAATAACTGGAGTGACGGTATTATAAGAAAGGATTATTAAGCATGGTGGAGTCTGCCTGGTAGGACCTGACTAAAAGACAAGCTAGGAAGGCAGACAAAGGACAGGGAGTCTCAAAAGTTTCTTGAGACAAGTATCATATGATCTCATTTATGTGTAGAATCTAAAAGAAAAGGGTACAAATGAACTTATTTGCAAAATAGAAATAGAGTCATGGATGTAGAAAACAAACTTATGTCTACCATGTGAGAAGGGGGTGGGGGAGGAATAAATTGGGAGATTGGGATTGATGTATACAACTACTATGTACAAAACAGATAACTAATAAAGACTTACTGTATAGCACAGAGAACTCTTCTTAATACTCCATAATGACCTACATGGTAAAAGAGTCTTTAAAAAAGTGGATATATGTATATGTATAACTGATTCACTTTGCTGTAAAACAGAAACTAACACATGGTAAATCAACTATAATCCAGTGAAAGTTTTTAATTCTACAAAAAAAGATTCTTGAACAATATAAAAAGAGACATTTGAAGAAAATACTGGTATAGGCAATATTCTGTTTCTTAACAGGGGAATAGTTATGGCCCATATATGTTCACTCAATTATACACACATGTTTTCTACTCTCTTCCGAATAAAACCATGATGTAATGTGTACTTTTGGAAAATGAAGAAGAAAATAATGTGGAGGTAGTGATTACAGAATGGACTGGAGAAGAGAGACCTTGAAATCAAGAGATGCAGGAAGGAAGCTGTCTGAGATGGAGGCTTGGGGTAAGGAAGGATGAAGTAGAGCAGTGGAAATATGGATGGAAGCAGGTAGAGAGGTAAGAGATGCTTCCTGCATGAATGAGGGCATGAGAAAAATACAGCTCCAAATGCTGGAAATGATGATGAGATAGGGTAGTTGAGAGGGAAAGACCTGGCTGGGGATGTTAAGGGGGTGTATGCGGTTATATTTTGAACTTATTCAGGTGGGAACACCCCAACAGTGGGTCTGTAATATCAATATCATTTGGTTGGAAGGAACAGAACCCTTGTTGAGTTAACTCGTGTGGGGTTCTAGGAAGTCAGAAATGGAGGCTCTTCTCTTTATATCTCTGGGGCGCACGTGGTCTTTCCTTGGCTCTCGTCTGCATCTGCCAACCAGGTCCTTCTGCGTCCTCAGAGGGAGGGCGCCCCTGGAAGAAGCTGGAGTGCCCTGGGAACCTCACAGGTAGGCAAAGCCATTGTTACAGCAGCTGAGTGAAGGCACCCCGTGGAAACTCTGTCCAAAATGTCTAGAAATGACCAGCTGGGTGACGAACAAGTCCTGGTATGGACAAGGTGCAAGGTCTGTGTTCAAGGAAAACCACAGGAAAGAGAACTTGGTTTGAACCTGGGAAAGAGAAACAGCAAGGTTGAGAACAGAGGCCAGGCATGGCTGATGTGGCCAAGGATGCAAGAAAGGCCTTGTGGCCAGTGATGTTCTCCATAGGACTCTTGCTTTCAGCTCACACAGGCGCTCCCACCCCCAGCCTGCCTCCAGTTCCCCTTCGCCTCCCTTCCTGAAGGGAAGTGAACTTCAAACTCCTTCAAAGCTGCCTGTGCTCCCTGCTCCCCTTCTCTGCACTCCTCTCCCCTCAGTCCAGGCCTACCCTGCTGGCACTCCTAGAAGCATGCCAACAAGGTCTCCAAGGACTTACTGGTCGCCATATCCAGGCAACAGATAATCCTCAACTCTAATCTTATTTCACTCATTCATTGGTCATTCATTCACTTATTCAAAGAATATCTGTTAAGAGCCAACTGCTTGCCTGGTGCTGGGGGTATGATACTGAGCAAGACCCATTAGGTACAATTTCCCGACAGAGACAGTGTCTACTTCTTCCTAAGATGCCATACACTCATGCACACACACTCAGGCATACTCAGACAGGCACACACACTTGCTTTTTCTGTTTACATCTTCCCTGAAGCCTCTACTAGAGATCCAGCTGCTAGGCATGCAATCTAAACGGGACACAGACAAATGGGAAGGAAGTTGGGCCAG
This sequence comes from Cervus canadensis, assembly GCF_019320065.1. Classification (NCBI taxonomy): domain Eukaryota; kingdom Metazoa; phylum Chordata; class Mammalia; order Artiodactyla; family Cervidae; genus Cervus; species Cervus canadensis. Next base: position 69,702,330 of record NC_057390.1, read on the forward strand.
TAGCCTAAGGAAGCTGGGAGGAAGAGGGCCAGACGGGCTGGAGGAGCACCCCAGGATGTTCTCATCGTCACTTGGCCATTTGGTAGGGCCTGGGGAGTGTGTAACTCTGAATGGCAGGCACCCAGTGGACAAGGGCACACAGCCAGGATCTCAGGTTCTGGCCACTTCAGGCAGTTCTCCAGGCAAGGCGCTTCCCAGAGGGCCAGGGAGGGACCTGGGGGAATGACTGCAGCCTTTGGGGAGGCAAGCCATCTGGGCGCATGCCTGCTACATCATACTCCTTCACTGAACCCTGGCTTTGCTCCTGAGCGTGAAACTCCTAGAACTGTCCTCATGAGGAAGGGAGTCTCTGGACAGGACCCTGAGTTCTGGGCTGGACACTGGCACCCTATAAAGTCGAGAAGCCAGCCTGTCAGGGGCCTGGCTGGTTGAACACTCAAGGGTTCTGGTGATGGAAGGTCCCAGAATTTTCCTCTTTCTCTTCCTAGGGAATTATATAAAGTAAGTGAAGAATAAAAAGGAGAAGGAGAAAGAAGATGGGGGAAGGAGAAAAGGACTAGGAAAGAAAGGAGGAGACGCAGAAGAAAAGCATTTTTAAAAACACCACCCCCCCCCAAAAAAAAAAACACCACCCAATAAAAAAATAAATAAAATAAAAATAAAAACACCACCCAAATCATAGTACTACTATTTCTCTGCTTAAAATCTTTAAATAACTTCCCATTGCTCTTTGGATAACTACACCCCTCCCCTCACCCCTCTCCCCCTCCCTCCTCACCCCTTCCAGTCATAGGGGTGCTAGGATGTGTGCACACAGGTCTTATGGAAAATTCCTCCATGTGGTTGCAAGTGAAACAGAAGGAGTAACTTAACAGGCTCATCCTAAGGAGCTACAAGAAGGGGGTTTTAGGGGAACACCATGGCAGTTCAGTGGTTAGGAGCTGGTTTTCACTGCCGAGGATACAGGTTCAATCCCTGGTCAGGGAACTAAGATCCCAAAAACTGTGCAGGCAAATGGGTCAGTAGCTTAGTCGTGTCCGACTCTGTGGACATGGACTATAACCCACCAGGCTCCTCTGCCCATGGGATTCTCCAAGCAAGAATACTGGAGTGGGTTGCCATTTCCTTCTCCAGGGGATCTTCCCAATCCAGGGATCGAACCTGGGTCTCGTGCATTGAAGGCAGATATTTTTTTTACCATTTGAACCACCAGGGAAGGCGGCAGATAAATAAATAAATAAATTTTTTTTAAAAAAGAAGAGGGCAAAAAATAAATAAATAAAAATAAAAAAGAAGGGGGCTTTAGTCCTAGATCTGTGACTAGAGGACTATGGGAAAATCATGGCCTAAGCCTCCTTTTCTTCACCTGGTCAGTGATGAGGGAGGGTAAAACCTGCCCTGCCGGCCTTGCTGGGTTATTGGGAGGCTCAGGTGAGATAAAGAGCCTAGAAACCCTTGTGAACTATCAAATACTAAACAAATAAAGGATTGTTCCTGCTACTGAGGGAACTACCTTGAGAAGTGTCAGAGGCCCACACCTCTTTCAGCTCTCAGTGCTTTCTTTCTAATAATCCTTTATCACATTATAACACCTTACGCCTTTCAAAGTACTTTAGTATCTATCTTGTGTCATTTGTTCTGACGACATTCCTGTGCAGTGGCCAGGCAGGGCTGCCCCTTGCTGGGCATATAAGGGCACAGGCTCAGAGGGGGTGAAGTCACCAGAAGGGCCAGTGTCACGGGGCGTGTCGTGGCCAAGCCAGGCCTGAGCTCGGGTTTCCTGACCACAGTGCAGGGGCTGCTCCCAGGTCCTGGAGCCGCTCTGCTCCCAGCACATACTGATGTTATTCTTTTAGATTCTAAACCTTCACAGAGGGTGCAGGCAGGGTCTTCTTAAGAGGATGAACTTCCCACGGTGGTTAGCATGGCCTATGAAAAGTAAAGTGAAAGTGTTAAGTTGCTCAGTCTTGTCCGACTCTTTGTGATCCCATGGACTGTAGCCCGCCGGGCTCCTCTGTCCATAGAATTCTCCAGGCAAGAATACTGGAGTGGGTTGCCATGCCCTCCTCCAGGGGATCTTCCTGACCCAAGGATCAAACCTGGGTTTCCTGCATTGTAGGCAGATTCTTCACTGTCTGAGCCACAAGGGAAGCCCAGCACGGTGGGGCTATTTTAGGGGACACTTGAGCTTTTGCCAATGACAGAGGTTGGATTTTGAGGGTCTACTTACGTGGGGCCCCTAGGAGTTTGCCCAGGCTGCTCTCTCATTCCTCTGTGACAGTGGTCAGCCAGCTGTCAGGCCAGAGGTGTGCCTTTTGGACCATATTAGGATCCTCCTTCAGGCGTGATTCTAACCACAAAGAGTGCTGTTGCCTAGTGCTGCACAAACAGCACTCGATGGCTCATCTTCACAACCAGGGAGTGTCAGCCCCGCGTCGCCTCTGGGGTAGGGCGAGCACAGATACACAGGCCCGCTCCCGGTCCCAAGTTCTCGCAGTTGGAGACACAGCAGCGCACGGGAAAATAACACCAAAGAGGGTGGCGCGAGCATCCTCTCAAGGCAGGGACACTGTGACCCTCCCGAATAAGACAGAATGAGCTCAGAAAGACCGAGACCTCTGGGGATTGGGAGGCTGGGAGGAAGCTTCCTGGCTCAGGACACCCGGTCCCCCTCCCCTAAGTCGGTCTCCGGGTCAGACTGAAACATTCTTGCTGTCTGTGAATCACACCAGGAAACCGCCTCTGCAACATTCCAGGATGCGAGAGCCACGCCCTCGGTCTGACTGCTGATTGGCGGTGGCGTGAGTCAGGGGAAAGGGCACGGGACGGGCAGTCTGGAGATGCGGGACTCTGCGCCTTGATCTACAGCAGAGCCAGATCAGCCGGAGAGATTTGGGCGCGTTTCCTGTCAAGGTCAAATGGCTGGGTGGCCCCGGTCGGGCCTCAACCCAGGTCTCCTGAGTTTCTGTTGTAGGAGCCTCCCCTCAAGTCTGTGGTGATGATGACGAGCATTCCAGAGGGGAGGGGGCAGGCAGGGAGACGCGATATGGAAGGAGGGCGAGGCTGGAATTGCAGCCCGCCTGGCCGGCCATGTCCCCCACCCCACCGCAACCTCCACTTCCTTTCCCCGAGTCCCCCGAGGGGCTGAATGAGACTGAGAAAGGTGATGGGAATTGTTCCCACGACATTTATAAGCGTTAAAAAAAAAAAAAAAATCAAAAGAAAAGTGACAGAGAGACTTGAATGGGAGATTCACAAAAGAAGACACAGTAGTGCCATATTAAGCATGTGAAAAGGTGCTTAACTTTATTTGGTGTCAGAGAAGACCAAACTAAAACCACTTTGAGATACCAAATATCTAAAGCTAAAAATACCAATATTAAGTGTTCTGGTTCTGGTGTGAAACCCCTGGAACCCTTGTACACTGCTGGTAGTAATTATTGCTTTTCCCACGTTGGAAAACGGTTTAACATTTTTAACTGAAGTTGAAGAGATGGCTTCCCTGTAACCCAGCAGTCACATCCCTGGGTATATGTGCAACAGAAATGTGTGGAGTGTGCATGGAGGACATGAACACGCATGCTTGAAGCGGCACACCTTGTAACAGTACCAAACTGGAAATAACCCACATGTCAATCAAGAGGCAATGATAGATGATATATTCACACAACAAAATATTACATAGTAGTATTGGATGAACGACAGCCAGATACAACATATGGATGAATGACAGCCAGACACAAGAACGTGGATGAATCTCTCAAGTAAAAGAACCCGGAAGAAAGCCAGACACAAAAGTATACACACTTATGAGTTTATGTAAAGCTCAAGAAATGACAAAAGAAAACCATAATCTTTAGATGGTAAAAGAACAAAAAGAAGCAAGCAAGTGATTACCGAAAGTCGGGAGAGAGGTTACCTTAGAGAGGAAGAAGGGATTGTGACTGTAGAGGGTCCTAAAGGAGATTCCTGGGATGCTGGCAATGTTCTGGTTTTGGCCTTGTTAGTGGGTACCCGGATGTTTAATGATAATTCTTTAAGTGGTATATTCATGTAATGCAACGTTCTGAGTGTGTGTTGTATAGTGCTGAGTGAACTATGTGAAAGTGACAATATTCAACCATTCTAACCTAGTGTTTGGCTTCTCCAGTGGCTCAGCAGTAAAGAATCTGCCTGCAGTGCAGGAGACTCAGGAGACACAGGTTCCATCCCTGGGTCAGAGATATCCCCTGAAGGAGGAAATGACAGCCCACTCCGGTATTCTTGCTGGGATAATCCCATGGACAGAGGAGCCTGGTGGGCTGCAGTTCATGAGGGTCACAAAGAGTCGGACATGACTGAGCAGGCAGCTAAGTTAATCTAATGGTTAAACCCAACAGTGATTTCATATGGTTCAACCTAATGTTTCATAATTAAAAATAACACATTAAGTGAAGCAGTATTTCAAAATGATGATCATGAAGGCTATTAATAACTTCATTCACTCATTTACCCATCAAACAAACATTTCCTGGGGGCTTGTGAACAAGCCATATTTGGAAGCACCAGGATACAGAATAAAGTTCTGTCCTGGTGCTCACATTCTAATGGGAAGATAATGCATAAACAGATACTGAAACATCTAGAATATCATATTATGATACGTGCTATGAAGAGAAATAAAGCAGAGCAAAGAGATAGAGTGACGAAGGGAGATTTCAGGAAGCATGATCAGGAGGGCTTCTCTGAGATGACATTATAAAATGCAGCTGAATGAAGTGAGAGAGAGAAACCACGTGCAGCCATGGGAGAAAAAGCCTGTGGCGGAGGAAAGAGCAAGTGCACAGGCCCTATGGCTGGAATGTGCACAGCAGGACTGAAGAACAAGGAGGCCAGTGTTGCTGGATTGGAGGGAGGGAGGGCAGGGGAGAGCATGAAGACACGAAATGGGAGAAGTAACCAGGGACCTGTCACAGAAGGCGGACGCAGCTTGGCAAGGGAGTCGGGATTTGACTCCAAGAGTGATGAGAGGCTGCTGGAAGGTTGAGAACAGGAAGTGGTGTGATTTGATTTACAGTTTAGAAGGAAGACCCTAGCTGTGCTGTGGAGGAGGGAGTCTAAGGCATGGATTCCTGTTAAAGGCTACTGCAGTGTCCAGGCAAGAGATGAAGGTGGCATGGACTAGAATGACCGTGGTGGTGGCACGCTGTACTTTGGAGTCAGGATCAATAGATTTTTGTAGAAAGAACCCAGATAGGATTTTTTTTTTTTAATGGATAGCATATAAGGGAAGAGGAAAAGGAATCAATAATAAGTATAATATTTTTCTTAAAAGGACATGCAATTCTATAGAGGATCCAAACTCTTCAAAACATGTTCTTAAATCATTTCTGTAGTGAGAAACATAAATACAGCAGAGTCTAAGAAAGGCAGCTGGGGAAAAGGATATTTTCATTGATGGATGGATAATACCGTTTAGAAAAAGCAGAAGCTAGGGACTTCCCTGGAGGTCCAGTGGTTAGGACTCCAAACTTCCACTGCATGGGATTCAGGTTTGATCCCAGGTCAGAGAACTAAGACCCGCATTCCACACAGTGTGCCCCCCAAATTTGAAAAGCTAAAAAAAAACCCAGAAGGTAACTGCCATAGGAGGTAAGGAAAACAGAGATCCTCTGAGGCCTGGAGGGGGTAGGAAAGTCTTTACTGAGGAGGCTGAAGGTGTAATCCAGGTGGGGCACAGACTGAGAGCTAAGCCTGAGGGTCCAGTACAGGGTGGTGGAGTTAGAGAAATTAGGCTTATGACCCAATATTGCCATTTACTGATTGGGTTAGTGTGAAGGTTAAATAAAACAAATGTAATCCACCTATTAGGTGCTCAATAGACAGTAGCTACTAAGGACAGCTCTTTTTAGTATTCGGTATTCAGTATTTAATTTTCAGATTTTTCTTTTCTTTATTTTGGGGATTAGCAGTTGGCTCAAATTCCATTTACCAGAAATTACCCATGGTAGTGTATATATGTCAATGCAGCTCTCATAAAGCAGAGGGAGCCCAGCTCAGTACTCTGTGATGACCTAGAGGGGTGAGCTGGAGGGTGGGAGGGAGGCTCAAGCAGGAGGTGATACACACATGTAGCTGATTCACATTGTTGAACAGCAGAAACAAACATAAGATTGTAGAGGAATTCTACTCCAGTTTAAAAAAAAAGAAAGAAAAATATTACAGCAGAAACAGGAAAAAATAAGCTTCTGGGAGAAGAGGAGCTATGAGTAATCTAGACTTGGACACAATTGGAAACCCTTGAGTGAGATAATCTCACAGTGATTGAGAACCCAGAAACTTGTAGCCCCTCTAGTGACTTTGTCACATAGTCATATCTCCCTCTGCTGGTAGAATTTGTTTTTGCAAGGTAAACAAATGCTGATTTACTTACATGTGAAAATTTGCAGGCGCCAACACCACCCCACCCCCCAACCCCAGTGGGTTACTGATCAACCAACTCTTCCTTCTTAACATAGTCTCACTCTGACTGTTACTGAGACCATACCAGAAGATGCTGGTATGGGAATCCCCTGGGAAAAAAGAACTTTCATTGTCAAAGGAAATGCCGCAAAGGGAGCTTCTTCCTCCCTCTAAGGAGATGATGAGTCTGGACTCCTAGGAAACTCATTTAAGCCAGAGCTAAGAAGCAACTGTTCTGCCATCTTCACAGTAAGCTCTCCCAGTGATAAAGAGGAAAGACCCCCAGGGTTTCAGTTTAGGAGTCTGAAGACTGACTATGCCACTTGGTGACTGGGTTTCCTTCCTTAGTTACTTGATTAGCCTGAAGCTTAGAGCCCTCACAATATGGGGATATTAATATTTTCTCTTTTCCTAGGGGATGTGAGGGTAAACTGAGTAATGTATATGATCATACTTTATTAACTGAAAATCACTCTACAAATATGAGTTTATTACCTTCACTTCTTTGTCTTGCCTCCCCATTTTCTTGTCTTGAACTCTCATTCATTTGCTTAGCAACTGATATTGATTACTTAAAAAAAATTTTTGTCAGCACCAGGTCTTAATTGCAGCACACAGGATCTTCAATCTTAGTTGTGGCATGTGGGATGTAGTTCCCTGAACAAGGATTGAACCCAGATCTCCTGCATTGGGAGCACAGAGTCTTAGCCACTGGACCACCTGGGAAATCCCAGACAAATGTTTTTTAAAAAATATTTTATAGAGAATGAATGGGTTAGAAGTAAGAATAGACCTAAGGAGACCAGACTGGACACTCCCGTGGGAAGCCAGGCCAGTGAAAATGATGGCTTGGGTCATGATATTGGCTGTGAAAAGGGAGAAGAAGTTGACAGATCTGAGAAATATTTAGGAAGTTGAGTTGATAGAATCTGGCATTTGATCAGATGTGTTGAGGGTAGGGGAAGAGCTGTTTACAGATCTAGGGACATTCTTGGAGGAGCAAGCTTGGAGGGGAGAATGATGAGTTTAGTGTTCACAGTACAACTTCAGATACTTGGACCATCCAAGTGGCTGCATGTATCAGAGAATTGGATATATAAAGTGGAGAATAGAGAAGTCTGGACTGGTAGAAATTTAGGAATCATTTAAACACAGAGTGAAGCCATAATCTATAGTGATCACTAGAGGGTAGCATTGGAAGGAAAAGAAGACTTAGGACCAAGCTTTAGGAAACTCCAACATTGAATGTTGGGGTTGAAAGAGGTCAGTTGGTTAAAAACTGCCAAAAAAGGGAGACACAGAATGTGAACAACCTTACATGCAAAGGACAAGAGGAAGGAAAACTACTATTTCATGAATATCTTCTATGTCCTGGGAGTTTTCACATACATTATCTGACTTTATTCTCATGTAAACCCTGTGAGTCAGTAAGCGTTCCTATCTTCATTTTTCCCACTGAGAAAATAGATGTTCAGAGAAGTTGAATAATTTACTTAGGGCCACACAACTTGTAAGCAATAGTCTCCAGTGTCCCTCCCATGTGGGAGGATCTGGGCAAGTGCCTTGTCAGGTAGTGACATTCGGTGGGGAGAAAAGGGCTGGAATCCCCTTTATTCAGCACTCTAGTGCCAAGGGGGTAAGCCAAAACAGAGAAAGGGTAGTCCAAAAACCAAAGCCAAGTGCAACAAGAAAACAGTTCAAGAGCCAAATGGTCCATTCAGAAGTCAGGTTGCCAAAGCCAAAACCTCACCCAGTAATTGGTTCAAAAGCCAAGTTAATCACAAGCAGTAGAACTTGGTCAAAGAGAGGGCTGAGGAAGGTCAGGACACTTCAGAAGTAGGGAAGCCACCAGCTAAGCTTCAAGCTTCCAGTTGAGCTAGCATTTGGGTACCGGGGATTTGAAGATGGAAAGGAGGTGAGGAGACAGGTTTTGTAGAATTGAAGAACTGAGCAGACAGAAAATAACATGACTGGAAATGTTTTGTGGAAAGATTCTTCTGGTAACTCTGTGAAGACGGGCCTCAAGACGGGAGAATAAGGACAAGTCAGACCCAATGCATAGATTCAACTCCCCTCTGCAGAATGGAACAGGGGTAGGACACTGGCTTGGTCCCTGGAGTTGAGAAATTATACTTGATTTGTATCCTAGAGAAAAAAAAATATGACAGTGCAAAAGTGGAATGCCAAAGGTAGACCTGGTCTGTCCAGGATACTTAAGGAAGCAGAACTGTTAGGCAAGCCAAGCCAGGACATATGTATGTCTTAAGGGCTTTCTTAAAAATGAGTCTTCTCATAGGTACAGTACTTTATGACCAGGAGTAGCATTTGAACCTCACAACCACTTTAAAACCAATGGCTTTAAATAGATGAGGAAACTAAGGCTAGGGCAAGGTAAACTGTGTGCCAAAATTCACACAGTTTGGTGGAGATCAGAACTGTAGCTCGAGTCCAGGTTTTGTTCTATGCAAATTCTGTGTCTCTCTCTGTAGAAGAAAAGAGATTGGTCAGGGAAGCCTTCACAGAGGAGGCAAGGGCAGGGCACCAAGTACAGAAGAGTTATTACAAAGGCACAAAGATGCAACATGGAACAGCCAAAAGGTAACAAAACCTGGTTTCCAGTATTATCAGTGCCTTGAAGACAAGAAGGTCCAGGTCCTAGAATAAGGCCTGGGGTTTACCAGGCGCTTGTTGTTGTTCAGTCACCCAGTTATGTTCAACTCTTTGCAACCCCATGAACTGCAGCATGCCAGGCCTCCCTGTGCCTCACGATCTCCCAGAGTTTGCCCAAGTTCATGTCCATTGCATCAGGGATGCCATACAGCCATCTCATCCTCTGATGCCCTCTTCTCCTTCTGCCCTCAATCTTTTCCAGCATCAGGGACTTTTCCAATGAGTCAGCTGTTTGCATCAGGTGATCAATCTACTGGAGCTTCAGCATCAGTCCTTCCAATGAGTATTCAGGATTGATTTCCTTGAAGACTGACTGGTTTGAACTCCTTTTTGTCCAAAGAACTCTTAGGAGTCTTCCCCAGCACCACAGTTAGAAGGCATCAATTCTTTGGTGCTCTGCCTTCTTTATGGTCCAGCTCTCACAACCAAATGTGACCACTGGGAAGACCATAGCCTTGACTATACGGACATTTGTTAGCAGAGTGATGTCTCTGCTTTTCTGTTCAAAGGAATGAATGTGTAGAACACAGGTTCTCTCTAGGAGAGTAGCTGGAAGTGAGGCTGGGAAGTGGCAGGAGTCAGAAGATGGAGAGGCTTTTATACAATATGGAAGGCTGGTGTTGGAGGAGGGGAGGGGACCTGCATGTGCATGTGCAGAAAGGATGCTAAGAGAGAATCAGCTGGAAGGTGGTTCCAGGAGAGAGAAAAGGAAGGCCGGAAGTAAACCAGAGCAGGGAGAGGAAAAGACGGTCAAGAAGCGTTTCTGCGATAGAATGCCTGGCAACAGCCTGAAGGGGAGGGGGTGATATGTAGGGGTCTGCAGGCAGAAAGGCAGGAGCAGAAGAGAGAGAGAGGATGCTGGCTGTGGAGGAAACAGGTGTGGGCAGTGGATACCCCGCATCCTCCCGCAGCTAGGCTGCAACCTCAACAGTCACTCCTGAGGCTGCAGACCAGAGAGGGAGGGGCCTCTCGGGCTGGAGAAGTCTTTAGCAACCTGCCAGAACCGGGTTAACAAAGGCAGGACTACAACTCCCAGCATGCCCCGCCCCAATGGGGTGACGGCGGGCGGTGGCTGCGCTGCACCCGCCTGGTGGGCGCAGGACCTAGGTCGGCACCCGAGCCTGTCATTCCGGAGCGGGGGTGGTCTGCGTGGCGGGGGGGCGGTGCGGGCGGGCGATGCACCCGGGTCCCCAGCGCACTGGCCACGCCGGGCTCGCGTCTCCCGCCCCGCGGCCCCGCCCCTTGCCCCACCCCAGCCGGGCGGTTTAGCTGGGGCCGCAGCGCGGCGGCAACATCACTCTCGCCGCGGCTGCTCCGCCCCATCCCCTTCTGTTTTTCTCTCATTCTCCGGTGGCGACGGCGGGGAAGGCGGAGGCAGAGGCTGCAGCAGCCGCGCTGGCTGCAATGAATGATCCTCCAGCTGGGGGAGAGGACTCCAGGTGAGCCTCTGCCCTTGGGAGGGCCGGGACCCCCGGCCCCCCAGAACCTGCAGCACCCTCCCCCCCACCCCCCCGCCATGGATCCCTAGAGGAGGAGGAGGAGGAGGAAGAGAAGACAGCTCTGCCGCCCACCCCCATCCCATTTTCCTCTTCCTTTATCTCATTGTTGCCGTCGCTGTTTACGGCAGCGCTCCCTCTGCCCCAGCATGGGGCGGGCTCTGGGTACTGCCGTTCGGCAGGCGCTGCTCCCGCGGCTGCCCGGCGATTCTGCCTAATTCTCCCTCCGCAGCCGGTGCAGCGAGGACCGGAGAGCGGTGGAGGCCCGGACTGCAGCAGCGGCGGGGCCAGCTCCCAGCATCTCCACCCTAGGAGGCTGCATGCGGATTGAAGAACGGTGCCTGGGGGCTGGGCCGGCCCTGCTGATCCCGACCTAGGGAGGACAGCAGGACTACCCAGGCTGCGGAGGGGGGCCGGGTGTGGGGGGTGTGCAGGAAGGACAGAGCAGCAAGATGGCCAGTAAAACCAAGGCCAGCGAGGCCCTGAAGGTGGTGGCCCGGTGCCGCCCCCTCAGCCGGAAGGAGGAGGCTGCTGGTCACGAGCAGATCCTGACCATGGACGTGAAACTAGGCCAGGTGACCCTGCGGAACCCCCGCGCTGCCCTGGGGGAGCTGCCCAAGACCTTCACCTTCGATGCCGTGTATGATGCCAGCTCCAAGCAGGCAGACTTGTATGATGAAACCGTGAGGCCCCTGGTAGACTCGGTGCTTCAAGGTTTCAACGGCACCGTCTTTGCCTATGGACAGACAGGCACGGGCAAGACTTACACCATGCAGGGGACCTGGGTGGAGCCCGAGCTCCGCGGGGTTATCCCCAATGCCTTTGAGCATATCTTCACCCACATCTCACGCTCCCAGAACCAGCAGTACTTGGTCCGGGCCTCCTACCTGGAGATCTACCAGGAGGAGATTCGAGACCTTCTCTCCAAGGAGCCAGGCAAGAGGCTCGAGCTGAAGGAAAACCCTGAGACAGGCGTCTACATCAAGGACCTGTCCTCCTTCGTCACCAAGAATGTCAAGGAGATAGAGCACGTGATGAACCTGGGGAACCAGACCCGGGCGGTAGGCAGCACACATATGAATGAGGTCAGCTCCCGCTCCCATGCCATCTTCGTCATCACCGTGGAGTGCAGTGAGCGTGGCTCAGACGGCCAGGACCACATCCGTGTGGGCAAGCTCAACCTGGTGGACTTGGCCGGTAGCGAGAGGCAGAACAAAGCAGGCCCCAACACCGCTGGAGGGACCGCCACACAGCCCACTGGTGGTGGCGGTGGTGGAGGGGGTGGTGGCAGTGGTGGAGAGAGGCCGAAGGAAGCCTCCAAAATCAACCTGTCGCTGTCTGCCCTGGGCAACGTGATCGCTGCTCTCTCGGGTAACAGGAGCACCCACATCCCCTACCGGGACTCCAAGCTGACCCGGTTGCTCCAGGACTCTCTGGGGGGAAATGCCAAGACCATCATGGTGGCCACCCTGGGGCCAGCCTCTCACAGCTACGACGAGAGCCTCTCCACCCTGCGCTTCGCCAACCGGGCCAAGAACATCAAGAACAAGCCCCGGGTGAACGAGGACCCCAAGGACACACTGCTGCGGGAATTCCAGGAGGAGATTGCCCGCCTGAAGGCCCAGCTGGAGAAGAAGGGGATGCTGGGAAAGCGACTCCGCAGGAAGAGCAGCCGCAGGAAGAAGGCCGTGTCAGCCCCGGCCGGGTACCCGGAGGGACCAGTGATCGAGGCCTGGGTGGCCGAAGAGGAGGATGATAACAACAACAACCACCGCCCGCCCCAGCCCATCCTGGAGACAGCCTTGGACAAGAACATGGAGAATTACCTGCAGGAGCAGAAGGAGCGGCTAGAGGAGGAGAAGGCGGCCATCCAGGATGACCGCAGTCTAGTGAGCGAGGAGAAGCAAAAGCTGCTGGAGGAGAAGGAGAAGATGCTGGAAGACCTGCGGCGGGAGCAGGAAGCCACAGAGCTGCTCGCTGCCAAGTACAAGGTAAGAGTCCCCAAGGGAGCAGGGGCTCTCCAGAGGCCCCCAGAGGGATCTGGGCTGGCAGGCTTTGCTTTGAGGGTCTGTGATCTGGCCTGAAGCAAAGTGTCCTGCCCTTCTGCCAAATGCTCCCCTGGAGATGCCAGGCAGAGCTGCTGAGGAACACCTAAAAGGAAACACACACTCGCACACAGAGCAAAAGCAGGCAGGCAGTCTCTCGAGCCAGTGAGCTTGGGCTGGTCTGACCTGCGCCTGGCAGTCTCTGCTGGTGGCCCCCAGAACCGGTCAGGTCCATGGACAGCCAGGCAGGTGTTCAGCCTCATTTCGGTGCGGGTCCTAACTCTTGCTTAGCCGCCCCACTAGTGATGTCTTCCCATTGCAGCACCATCAGACCTCACGCTGCTTGAATACCTGACATTTGGATAACACTTCACAGCTTCCATAACTGTGTACATGCTCTCATTTGATCCTCACGGTAGCTATCCCGGGTCCTGGTTGCTAAACCCCCATTTTTACAGGTGAGGGGCTAAGGCTCAGAAAAGTGACATGAGGTTCCATCCTACAAAATAGCAGAGCCAAGCTGGAACCACTGGGCCTTAGGCCCTTTCAAATCTTGATTGGCAAGGCGGGACTATGAATAGGTCCTGCTCCCAGTGAAGGCAGTCCAGCAGTCCACAGGGCCTGTTGCTTGGAATCTTAGGAAGGAGATCATGCAGAGGGTAGGAGAGTTCCTCCGGCTCTACGCTGGAAACCTGGAGTCTAGGGCTAGATGTACTGTGGCTCATTGAGTGACCCTGTGTTCATTGTGTCTTCCTTTCCTCAAGCTTCAGTTTCCCTTTTTGTAAAATAGAGGGTTGGCTTGGGTGATCTCTGAGGTTCTTCTAATCTGAGCAGCAAACCAAGCTAGCTCCTACACCCAGGCCTCATCCCAGTAAGATCCAATTCCCCATCGCCCTGAGAGACCTCAGGGCCTCAGCGTTCCCCCAGCCCCAGGGATACCTCCATGCTCCGGTGGAGCTAAGCTGCAGAGGTCCCCCTGCCTGGCTGGCCACCGACCTGTTAAATTTTGTTGTTACAGATGCCAGGAGTCCCTGTCCCAGGCGTTTCCAGGTCCATAGAGTCCTTAACACTGAGGACTGGAGGAAGGATGCAGGGAACCATGAGCTGATGTCTTGCTGGGGAGAGCAAAGCACTGTTGTTCTTAGTCCCTCTCAGGAGTGTGGGCTGGGGCTCAGGGAAGCACCGCCTGGGAGGGAGCGTGGCAGCAGCTGGAGGAGGGACAGTTGAGCTGCACACCATTGTCTGTGTTGTGAGAATGTGCTGCTGCACCCGGGGGGTTCTGGCCTTGCTTCTTTAATATTTAATTCACCACCAGGAGCTCAGCAAGGGTTATGCTGAGTCTCTTCCTCAAAGAAAGGATCAGGGGCCTGGCACGTTTGGGGCCCTCCTGGAAGAAGCAGGATGTAAAAGGCAGGACAGTTAGACTCAGCTCTCCCAGGAGGAAGGAAATTTGGGCAGTCTAGTGCTTTCCACTGGGAAATCTTACAGGGGTGATGTGTCATCAGTTTCATTACCAAGAGCCTCACCACTACCCATTGCTCTCCACCTCCACCCATCCTTAAAGCCAGGGGGCAAAAGAGGCTAAAAGGGTGCTCTTTGGCCCTGAGGAAATTGGTAGAAGGGATGGAGCAAAGGATCCATTGGGATCCTTTCCCCTGGGAACAATGGATCTCCCATTGCTGGCTACTCCCTGGCTCCCTCCATAAGATTCTTGGAGCACAGATAATGGGGCAGTCAAGAGATCAGTGGCCAGTGCCAGCATTCTTGCAGTAGAGGCATAGCCCACTGAATCCCCCTTCTTACAACTGCCAGAGGCCTTGGGAAACTGAGGCCCAGACTCGCCTAGGGCCACACAGGTGAGCCAGACTCTTTATACTTGGTCCAGCTTCTTTCTATTACACTAGAGTCCTGCTGTTGTTACCTTGCTACTTGATAATCAGAGTAATTCATTTTTATGTAACTCTCATATTTTGATCTCATGGAATCCTCACAGCAACCTCCAGAGATGAGTATTGCTATTTCCATTTGACAGTGATGAAAACCAAGGCTGGTCATGGTCTCAGTCACCTGGATTGATAGGTGGCAAAGTCAGGACTGGAACCCAGGTCTATGCTGTGCTGTTTCCAAGTCTTCATGAATCCCTCCATGTGTTCTCTGCATGACTCGTGACGAAGGCCTTTGCCTCTCTAGGCCTCGGGTTTCCATTTGCCTAATGAAGGGAAGTCTGACGCAGCTCCTTGGGGACTGTGTGACATAGTCATTATGTGCCAGGCTTTCGGATATAAGCAAAGGGGGAGGGGCGTCTGGGAAATTCCAGGAGAGGAATGATTCCACATCCTGTGACTTCTTGTCACACCCAGCCCAGGACCAACAGCAGCCAGCAAGCCCAGAAGGGAGCCTGGACAGAGGACCCCAGTCTCCCTAAGGCACTGCTGGTTCAGAGTTGGCTGTTTGTAGGATGGAGGAAACAATTTGAGGGCTCTTGAGGGATCCACTGGGTAATGAGGGGCAGAGCATGGCAGAGATAATCCCAGGTCTGCCTGGTTCACAGGGTTGTGCTGAAGATGAAGTGAGAGCATTAGTGTGAGGGCATTTGAAATAAGTTGAAAGCACTAAATAAGTGGAGGGCAATTAGCAGCCACTGGGGGGCTTCTGTTTGCCAAGCAGGGGTCCAGTGATCTCCAGGACTGACATCTTTGTTTCTGGCTTAAGGCTTTCTTTCCCCTGCCATCTCAGCTGCCTTGCCATAAATCTGCAGCTGTGGGAACAAGCCAGGCAAGAAGGATCTAGGAGCCCTCAGATGGCGGGAGCTCGGGTCCCTCCTGCAAATGAGTTTTTGCTCCCCATGTTCGACACACTCTAGCTCCCGCTTTCTGAGTTATGACATTGGCTCCCCTTCTCATCCCCCACCACCAATTCCCTTCTTCCAGTTCACACCGCCCCTGGGGGCAGTTGAGCAGTAGCTGATGCGACCCAGTGCCCTCATTCATTCTCTCTGACTCATCTTACAGTCTGTCTCACCCGTTTTTCCTGCCCACCACTTCCAGGGTCCTCATTCCCTTTGTTCTCCCCTCACTGTGTACAAACACCGTGCCTATCTCCTAGGAGTCTCCTTTCATCTCCTCTCATATTTACCTCGAGCCTTTAGGGGGTTCGAGGTGTGCAAACGTGTGAGGGTTTGTGATTGTCCTCAGCGCCCTGTTTCTGGGTAGTCATTAGCCATCCACACTTCCGCCGTGTCTCTGGGGGGCTTGAGCGCGTACCAGACCTGAGAGGTAGGGGGAGTTGGTCAAGCCACAGGCCAGACCCATGGCTGAGGTTACAGCTCTGCACGATGGCAATTCCAGTGTTTGTGCACAGTGCAGTCTCACGGCCGTGAGAATGCAATGTGTGTGGGTGGATCGAGAGAAAGCCCACTTTCATTGTGCAAGGAACATGTTTTAATGACTGTTTTCATTTTGAGCTTAATTTTTTGAGGGCTTGGACTAGATGATTTCTAAAGCTTTGGTTCTAGATCTTTAGAGGGAAAGAAGGGTGTGTAGGGGAGGCAAGGGCTGCAGATGATACAAAATAAAGGCTTGAAAGGAAGAGAGGACTGGAAGAGGTAGAAACAACACACTGCTTGTTGATCCCCATGTAAGTAGGTCTGGAGGGAGTGGAGGGAGGGGGCTACTTGGCTAGAGCCCAGCTCTCTCTGTAGTGGGTATGGGAAAGAGACCCTGCAGAAGCTGCCCCTGAAGCCAGAGGGATGAGGTCACTACAGAGAGTACAGACTGGGTGAATTTTCATTGTCTTTCTGTTGGTCCCTCTTCTTCCTCCCACTTCTCAGCATTGGGGTTCACCGTAAATAGTTTTGTAAAAGGAGGAGTCTGAAGCTCAAGAAACATCAGTAATAGCAAGAATCATGCCATTTACATAGCACTTATCATGTGCCAAACCCTATACCATATATTGTATCCAGATTATCTCTTGTAATCCCCACAGACACCTTCCAAGAAGGTGTTATTATTGTTTCCCTTTTATACTTGAGATAACCGAGATTTTGTGACTTGCCCAAGGCCTCGTGGTTTGTATATGGCAAATCTAATTGAGTCCAGGTCAGTTTGACACAAAATCCTCTCTTGTGCTTAAAGAATCATGAATACCAGGACTGGTTGCTGGGGAGGTGGTGAAAAATGACAGGAGTGGGTGTAAATATGTTGAATTTGAGGTGACAGAGTCCAGTGAACAGCGGGAGATGGAGAAGGGGAGGTTTGTTTTTTTTAAAGATTTTTTTGTTATGGATCATTTTTTTAAAGTCTTCATTGAATTTTTTACAATATTGCTTCTGTTTTATGTTTTGGTTTTCTGGCCACAAGGCATATGGGAATCTTAGCTCCCCGACCAGGAATCAAACCCACACCCCATGCCTTGGAAGGCAGAGTCTTAACTACTGGACCACCAGGGAGGTCCCAGCAGGGGAGTTTAAAAACCAGCACAGGACTGGAGATGGAGTTGAGGGGCTCATCTGTAGAAGAGGGCTCAAATGAGACCCCTGGCCCTCTGTTCTTGACCCTCCTTCCCTTAATGTAAGTGACTCCCAAATCAAGGTCTCCTGTCTGGGTCTTTGCTGACCTTTTTTTGTAGAATGCTGTATTCAGAGGTGATATCAGAGTCAGGCAGGCCTGATTTGCCAGTTCTGAGACCTCCGTTTCCTCCTCTATAAAGTGGGATAATAGTAGTACCTATGTCACAGTGCTCTTGAGAAGGTGATAATCAACATTAAACACTTTGCACAGTTCCTGGCATGTAAGCGTTCATAAATAATAGCTTCATTACTGTTATCTTCTATTACCTAATGGATGTCTTCACTTGGCTATCTTTCTGATATGTTAAACACATCACATTTTAGTTTGGCATTCAAGACCTACCAGACCTGGTTATCTCTCTCCAATGTCACCGACCTAAGAAAGTGATAGGAGAACCTAACAGCCAACTCCTCTACCCCATACTTTGAACTTAGGATGTTTCTCACTGCCCTTCTGCTGATTGTACTGTTTTTATATCCCAGGTTGTCCTGGTAACCAGGGAGTGGGAATTACGGCAGCAGGTTAAACTCAATGTAAAGAGCTTCTTTTTTTTTTTTTTAATTTAAAGAAATTTTTTTAATTTTTTTTTTTTTGGAAAGAGCTTCTTGATAGTTAGGATTGATCTGCTTCAAGAGATAATGTCTCCCATCCCTGGAAGTGTCCAAGGAGAAGCTGAGTATCACAGTTGCTCTAAAGGGATTCACAAGCCAGAAAAGCCATTGAATTAGGTGATCTTTAAAGTTCCCTCCTCTTCAAAGTCCTTTACTGTTAAAAGTAGTATTTTTTTAAAGCAAAATACAGAGTGTTCAGTTCATCTTTTTGAAAATGAAGGTGATAGCATTTAAATGTTAATGTATGAATTCAACCAATAATGGAAGATATTTTCAGCTATCATGACTGGTTAGAGAAAGACAAGGAGAAGAAAAAAATGGGAGGAAAGACAGGAAAGAAATAGAGAGGAAAGACAAATGGAGTCAGAGTTGGGGAGAAAGATGGAGAGAGAGAGAGTGGGTGAAGAGATGGACAACAGAATTTCTGGGGAGAAGAAACCCCAATTGGGAGAGAAAGTCTTTAGAGGAGAGCACGGGCATGATCTTGAGGTTAGTCTTCAAACAGGGGTGTGTCCAGTCTCTAAAGAATCCCCAGTAATCCAGGGAGCACCTGTGTTCCCAAAGCTGGTCTGGTTCCTTCCCCATGTCCCCAGGGACACCAGCCCCATGCCAGACCCTCTGAGACTTATAGGGCCAAGAGATCAGGGAACTGTGTACACTGCCCTCCTCACCCCCCACCACTGCCACCTCCCATTCCAGCTGAGTCCTCTGTGATCCTTGAGAGAAGCAAGTAACCAGAGCTCCAGGCTGGCTCTGGCATCTAGGTCAGAGTCCATGGCTTCTTGGCACCACTGAGAGTAGTGACTTACATTCCTTCCTATCCCTGGCGGTGTGATCAGTTAACAGAAGTGCCGTGAGCCGGGTGCATTTTGTGATATAAAGATCTGACCTGCAGGAAGTATGTAAGACTAACATATTTCTATCAGAGGTTCTGGGATTCAAGTTATGTTGGGACTCAGCAGGCCTTTTGGTCCAGTGTTAGGTTTCCTTTCTGTGTGTTGGCTAGAGGAGTGTATTATCACATTGCCCTTAGTCATCGCCAGCCCCCAGACAGCACAAGATTGGATGAAGTGGCTATCATAATGTTCTTATTGTGCTCTGAGGACTAGGAGGAAGGGCCTGGAGTTCAACAGGAGAAGGGCACGCCCTCCCATCTGTGCCCTGCCAGTCTGCTGCCCCTGGCCAGTCTGGGGGCACTTCTGGGGCTGACTGGGCCTGAGAGCTGCTGAATAAGGTAGCCTGAGTAGATAAGAAATGGTCTCACTTCCACCAGTGTAATCCTTCGGCCATGACAAGTCTGCGTAAGGTGGATTCCAGTGCTCTGAGCTTATAGGGTCCCTGCACTAGGGGGTTGGTATATATCTAGAGTTTTGAATATCCTGAGAAATTCTTGGTCATTAAATCCTGGTGAGACTCAAGACTTACTTTCTAGTTGTCTCCCTTTGCTCTCAGATGTACTCAACTGAGGGGTACCAGGCCCTGGGCTGAACTGTGTCTGTAGTGGTAAGTAATGGACCGTGTGGGCTTTCTCTTTCTTCAAGTGAGCCAGCAGAATAATAACAACAATTGGAATAATAATAGTAGCCACCATTTCTTTAGTGCATGCTTAATGTCAAGTATGGGCTCCCTAGGTGGCTCAGTGGTAAAGAATCCATCTACCAATGTGGAAACACAGGAGACATGGGTTCGATCCCTGGGTCAGGAAGATCCCCTGGAGAAGGAAATGGCAACCCACTTCAGTATTCTTGCCTGGAAAATTCCATGGACAGAAGAACCAGGCAGGCTGCAGTCCATGGGGTCTCAAAAAGTCAATCATGACTCTGAGCATGAGTGCACAATGTCTAGTACTCACTGTATTCTTGAGTTATTTTATTTAGTCCTCACAATAGCATCATGAAATAGTAGTGTTTTAATCTCCATGTGACAAATGAGGATACTAAGGCACAGTAATGTAGGAACAATCCAAGGTCATATGCTTATGAATGTTAGCCAGGAATATGAACCGATATCTGCTTGATTCCAAAGCCCACAATCTTCCCTCCACCCTGTATCACCAACTCAGAAAGGGAGCTTCATGCCAGATCCCTGGCTAATAGGCTCCAGTGGGAGCATCTGCTGAGATGCTTAACTCATCTCTGTCCTTACACATGATGCAGACCCCAGCCTCAGACCTCAGTCTGGGGCTGTTCATTCATATAATCAACAAATCTTCTTGAACACTATGGCCAAGAATATAAATCAATAGGTAGGGTTAACTTTGTCTTTAAATTGTTTAAATTTCTGGAGTGAATCACAGGAACTCACTAATAATGGTTATCTCTAGGGATTTTATTAATAACAGGAAGGAGGCTTTTATTTTTCACTTTATACTTTTTTTTTTTTTTTAACAGCAAGCATATAGGACTTCCCTTGTGGCTCAGTTGGTAAAGAATCCTCCTGTAATGCAGGAGACCCTGGTTTGATTCCTGAGTCAGGAAGATCTGCTGAAGAAGGGATAGGCTACCTACTCCAGTATTCTTGGGCTTCCCTTGTGGCTTAATTGGTAAAGAACCTGCTTGCAATGTGAGAGACCTGGGTTTGACCCCTGGGTTAGGAAGATCCCCTGGAGAAGGGAAAGGCTACCCACTCCAGTATTCTTGCCTGGAGAATTCCATGGACTGTATAGTCCATGGACTCATAAAGAGTCAACTGACCGACTTTCACTTTCACTATATTACTTTGTTAAAAACAAATCTAGAATTTTTAAGGGAGAAAAATATGTAAAAGAAATGTGTTAACACATGGTTGGAAGATTGACTTAAGTGAATAATTGAGGGAGACCCAGGGTCGAGAATAATTCTTAATGGTACTCAGTTTTTGGTAATCCTGTGACTTGGACAAGTCAGTTCCACTTCCAGTTCTGTAAGAAATGATCAATCAATGATTCCTTGCTTTCTGCACTATTTGCTGATTCACGGTAGCCCGGGTTTAGAGACCAGCCTGGATGAGGAACAGTGAGGGCTGGAAAGGAATGACCAAGCATTGCCTGGAAGCTGGAGGCTGAATGACCCAGGGTCTGTAAACTACGGAGTCTACACTTTATGGATCCTTAGGTCTCATCCAGTTCTGACATTGTATTAATAGTGTTCTTTTGTCTGGCTGGGTTTTCTTCCCCAGTGTTGGAGAGAAACCTTCTAGGACAATGCAAATAAGTGAACGAAGTAGAGGAGAAAGACAAAGTTAAGGATCAGATCTGAAGTGATCGTGGTTTTCCTACTCAAGCAGATGAGCTGATTTTTTTCTTCCTGTTTTTCTCCAAGGTGGACTGAAGCATTTCTGGGCATCCATATCTTGTCTAGTGCAAGACTGGAAGTAGAATCCGGCTCATCTCATTCTCTGGCCAATATGTTTCCTGATCTCTAATAGTTCCTTCTTTTTTTGACTGCGTTGGATGTTTGTTGCAGGAGGTCTTTCTCTAGTTGCAGTGAGCAGGGGCTACTCTTTGTTGCGGTGTGAGGGCTTCTCATTGAGGTGGCTTCTCTTGTTACGAAGCAAGGGCTCTAGGTGCATGGGCTTCAGTAGCTGTGGTGCTCAGGCTTAGTTGCTCTACAACATATGGAATCTTCCTGGACCAGGGATTGAACCCATGTCCCCTGCATTAGCAAGTGGATTCTTATCCACTGTACCACCAGGAAAGTCCTAATTGTTCCTTCTTCTGGATGAGAGAATTACTAGCATGTAGTGTTGTGAGGCATCCAAGGAGACCCAAGGCAGGAAACTCAGACTCAGTTTCCTGATTTATGTTCCTGAGGGCAGAGAATCACTGAAAATATCATTCTTCTTCCCCTTGCCATTGTTTCTTTCATTTCTTCTTCCCTTACTGCTGGTTCCTCAAGATCTATAACTAGAGGCCACAAAAGGAGAAACAGGTTTGTGACTGTAGGCGTGGCTGTATTCCCTAAGAGGTGGGACCTAGGATTGCTGCACTGGTTGTCTGTTCTGTTCTGTGTGATGAGTGGTGGATAGATGTCAATCAGGTACTGCACCAGGAAGTAACCTCTGACATTTGGTTGTACATTATCATTTACGAGGTATTTCTTCACCTGTTATCCAGCTCACCATTCTTACCAAAGCCTGCAAAGTTAGTGAGTATTTGCCCCATTTTACAGATGAGAAAAACTGAAGTCCAAGAGCTAATGCCCTAGATTTCTTAGCAAACGGGATGGCAGAGTGTGTGCCAAGATTCATGTTCTCTGATTGGCAGACCCAGTGCTCTTTGTTTCTTTCCACCATGGAACTTGTGAGGTGGCTCTTCCCATGAGCATTCGGGCTTCACCCTCTCTCAGGGACCCTAGTGATACTGATGCCCTCCCCACAAACACGCACTTAAGAACTCTATCCCACTCATCTCAGAGGCCCCCATAAGAACCTCAAACAGGCAGAAGCATCTTCAGCAGAGCCCTGCCTGTTTCATCTGGAAGAGAAAGAAATGGGGCCCTGAGCTTTCCTGGTGATTCCTCAGTTGGCAAAGGTGAAAAGACCAAATGCTGCTTTCCCCCAAGGGCACTTTCCTGCCCAAATCCAGGAGAAAACTGTGGCACAAGGACTTGGAATCAGGAGGCTGGTGTTTAAATACTACTTCTGCCATTTACTGTCTCCATAACCTTAATCTAGTCACCTCACCTGTCTGAGGATGGGATCATATTCATTATCTCGTGAGGTTCTTGTGATGATTAAATAGGATGATAAATGCAAGAAGGACCCAACCCAGCCATAGGCATATGGCAAGTGGCAGCCAGGACTCCTGTCTCTTGCAGAACGTCATAGCTTAGCTGGCAGTCACAAGGCAGAGCCTGTTTGGCTTCTCTGTAAAATCATACTTGATGGTATCTCCTCAGAGGGTGGCTGGCTGCGCCTGGCTGTCTCCTTGCTGGTTTTCCAGATCAGCATTTAATGAGCACTGGGCCTCCTTTCTACTCCTGATTTTGCACTTCAGTTGCTCGTGGAATCGGAAGAGGGGAGCTTCTGAATATCCCAGGCTGTATCTGCAGGCTGGCGTGGTCCCTGTGGTGAATTTGGCTATTAACTAGGGGAATTTTGCAGGAACTAATAATGCCTGTGGCCGGCGATTTGTTATGTAAGTGAATACTGAAACACTCCAGTCAGTAACATTTGGGTAACAAAAGACGTGTTAATATGTTTCTGGTCAGTAAATGCTAATTGTCACAGCAGCTGACCTGCCTCTAATACCCTAATCAAAGGCCCTAATCAAATTGGGAAATTATTAGGAAAGTGTGTAGTCAATATAGGAACAGATACACATGTGCATGTGTGCTCGGTCGCTTCACTCGTGTCCGACTCTGCAACACCATGGACTGTAGCCCCCCAGGCTCCTCTGTCCATGGGATTATCCTGACAAGAATACTGGAGTGGAATACTGCCATTTCCTCCTCCAGGGGATCTTCCCAGCCTAGGGATTGAACCCGTGGCTCCTGCATTGGCAGGCAGATTCTTTTATCATTAGCACCACCTGGGAAGCCTCAACAGATACACATACCAACTCCTTAATTATGAGTTCTAGACTTAGAAGTCTTCATTTCTGGGCCTCAGTTTCCTCCTCTGTGAAGCACAGGGCTTTGGGGTTGATGATTCCCTGAGGTCACCTTAATTATCCGATGATTTGTTTCCCTCTCACAAGAGTCAGACCATGTCCTTGGAACTCCCTGCCCTGTTTTCCGTCCACACAGCCTCTACTGGCCTTTTAGTTACACTGGACATATTCAGAACCAGTAGACCCAAACCCAGCCCTGTCTACAGGCTCCACCCACCTGAACTCTTTTTCCCTGAGAAATCGCAAAGGCAGCATTAACTGGGGCAGCTAAGAGCTCTGGGAAACTTTTCCTGGGAACTGGAAACCCCATATTCTGCTTCTTACACTTCCACCCTGAAGTGGGATTTGAGGCATCCTTGTCCCCTGCCCTCTTTAGGTGATAAAGGCAGAGATCTCTGAGGAAAAGGAGGAGATGGCTACTGGTATCCTCAGAGAAATGAGAAAAGCAGAAAAGAAAAAACTACCAGAAAACGGTTTCGAAGCAAAGAACCGAAGTCACGTATGACATGTCTCAGAGCTTGGGGGTGATGCAGGCAGCAATGGACTGTGGCTGGGGAGAAGGGGGAGCTCAGACTCTGCACCTGGATTGGAGTGCACCCCCGGATTTTAGTGCCAGGACCAGCCCCCTTTTCTAGCACAAGACAGGTTCTATCAGGCTGGCTTGACTGACAGCGTAGGCTGGGCCAGTGGACAAGACTTGGCAAGAAACCGATAAGGCTGTCATTTAGACCATGTCTGTGCTGGGTCCTGGCGGGTCAGGCAGAGACGTGTAGGAGCAGTGGACGAATGGAATGGGGTGATAAGGGCAGTCAGTCATCTCCCAGAAATTCTCTGCCTGGAGCCCAGGCCCTGGCCAGAAGGAGAAACCCTGAAACAGAGTTCAAAGTCCAAGGAGGAGGCCTAACACGAAGTCTGATGAGCAAGAACCAGGACAGAAACCGATCCTGGGAACCATGGCGTGGGGGTGGCAGTGGGAGGAGCCTTGGGACTTTGCGACCCCGGTAGCTTTGACTGATGCATCAGATTCCAGGCCTGGGTGGCAGCCTAGAGTCTGCCTGTGTCCAGCTGGGCTTCTTGAGCTGGGTGGGTGTGGGTAGCTGGAGAAGGTGGGGGCTGAAGAAACAAAGAATTGTTTTGAGTCAGGTCCATCTCCTCACTTTATTTTTTTTTTTTTCATCTCCTCACTTTAAAATCACCAAAACACAAAAAAGCAAGCATAAAAGAGCATGTTGGCAAAGGAGAGAGCAAACCTTTGCAAGCCTACCGCAGAGGTACAGAGAATAAAATTGAGGAGACTCAATTTTATATCTATCATTAAGCCAAATTTAAGATCATGATAATACTTCATGACTATGACTCTCTAAAAGTGTTCCATTATTTATTGCTGGCAGTGGTTTTAAGTGGTAAAACTTTTAGAAAGGTGACTTGACAGTATGTTCTAAGATATACAAAATGTTTATAATTTTTTGTCCACTTCTGTAATTTCCTTCTAAGAAAATCATCTAAAAGATAAAAAAAATTGGGAATTTTCTGGCAGTCCAGTGATTAGGACTCCACGCTCTCACTGCTGTGACCCAGATCCAACCCCTGGTCTGGGAACTAAAAGCCTATAAGCCGAGCAGCATGTCCAAAAAAATTATATGCATAAGAGTGTTTATTGTAAATATTAACCAACCAAACAAAATTTCTTATAATGGGGTTTATTTTATAAATTATCCACTCTAAATATTATGACTCCTCTGTCCATGGAATTCTCTAGGCAAGAATACTGGAGTAGGTAGCCATTCCCTTTTTCAGAAGATCTTTCTGACCCAGGTATTGAACCCGAATCTCCTGCTTTGCAAGTGAATTCTTTACCATCTGAGCCATCAGGGAAGCTCAAATATTATGCAATCATTAACAGAAAATTCTTTTGTTTTTAAATTTTTGTTGGAGAATAGTTGATTTACAATGTTGTGTTAGTTCAGGAAATTCTTGAGCTATTTGATAGCAGGATATAAACTTATATTTCAGAGAAGGAAATGGCAACCCACTCCAGTATTCTTGCCTGGAGAATCCCAGGGACAGAGGAGCCTGGTGGGCTGCCAGCTGTGGGGTCGCACAGAGTTGGACACGACTGAAACGACTTAGCAGCAGCAGCAGCAAACTTATATTTATCCCATATCTATAGATATGAAAAAATGATGTGTGCATATGGAAAAATCTGGGGTAAAAAGCTAATTAGCTATGATGAGGAATACGTGAATTTTTTTTCCAGTTTGTTTTACTTCTGTGCTTATTTTGACATTAGTGAAATTTTTTTTCAGAAAGCAGAGAAAGACAATAAAAGGTTAAAAATATGTCCCCAGAATCCCTTGATGAACTGTGAGTTATTCAATCCAGTACTCCTGAGATATCACATTCCATAAATGTATTACCTTCTATAAAGAAGAACTTCCCTTTGTCCTAAAAATTCAAGGTATAAGCTCTTATTCTCCCTACTAGAGGTTGATTAGAAAAGCCTCGATCTTTCCTTTTCACACCTTTTGATGGTATAGTTTCCAGGTCCATTCCCTTAACCTTTCTTTGTCTTTGCCAACTAAAGAGTCCTATTTTTTTTTTTTTTTTAAGTCCTTGGATGGTTTTAGCCGCCCTTTTCTGAATCTTCTCTCTCCTTCAAGTCCCCAGAGATGCAGTGAGAGAACTATACACAGTACTCCAGATTCAGCTGCATCATGATTTTATATTAGGGTAGAATGATTTTTGTTTTG
Source organism: Cervus canadensis (assembly GCF_019320065.1). NCBI lineage: Eukaryota > Metazoa > Chordata > Mammalia > Artiodactyla > Cervidae > Cervus > Cervus canadensis. Next base: position 69,728,501 of record NC_057390.1, read on the forward strand.
TTCCCAAAAAAGCCTTGGTGATGGTACCTGGCCAGATACTATTGGCTTTTTTAGCTGTGGCAGCATATTAAGCCAATGTCTTCTGGGAACCATAGAGAATTACTCCTTGCTTTTCCTCTTTTTGTGGTTTATAACTGACTACTCACAGCTATCATTTAATGAAGATTTAGGATTACTTTTTTCCCCAATGTAAAACTAGTTGAAGCTCATCTGCCATTTTTTGGTCCATTCACATGGCCTAGAAATTCTCCTGCTCTTTCCCACCTGCAGGGATTTGGGGGCATCTGTGAAGCTGGAATTTCACCCTGTGCACCCTTTCTTGCATGATTTCTGACATTTGAACATTTTTCCATCTGGAGAGATGCCTGTTTGTTTCCTTCCCCTCCTTCTCCTCCCCTTTCTCTGTTCCCTCTCCCCTCCCCCTCTGCCAGGAGCATTTTAACCTCTTAAGTTCTGGCCATTGGCTTCCTCGTGGACTGGAATAATCTATTCTGTCCCTGAGGGAACTCTTGGAGAGTAGTCAGACATGATTCCTCTTGCTGGAAAATGCTGCTTTTTTTTTTAGCAGGTTCTGCTTCCTAAACACTGACAGTGTCTGCGGTAGGAAGAGCCTGGGCTTGGGAATCAAGCAGACTTGGGTCTGGCGTCTCCGTTTATATGCAGCAGCCATGGTGTGACCTTGGATGGATTACTTAACCTCCCTGAGTTTGTCCCTAAAGCATGTCACACAAGTTACTGGAAGGGGTCTCAGATGCTGATTCACTAGGCCTGTGGAGGGCCAGAGATTCTGCATTTCTAACAAGTTTTCAGATAATGCTGGTTCTGGGGACTGCAGAAAGCAGTGATTCTCCAATTTGATTGCACCCCAAAATCCCCTGGGAACCTTTAAAATCCACCGATGCCTGGACCTCACCACCTCCCTATCTACCTCCATTTCCAATTTAACTGGTGGTAGGGTATAGTCTGGGATTTCCCTGGTGGCTCAGACTGTAAAGAAACTGCCTGCAATGCAGGAGACCCAGGTTTGATCACTGAGTTGGGAAGATCCCCTGAAGTAGGCAATGGCAACTCACTCCAGTATTCTTGCCTGGAGAATTCCGTGGACAGAAGAGCCTGGAGGGCTACAGTCCACAGGGTCACAAAGAGTTAGCTGGATACGACTGAGCGACTAACACTTTCAGGGTGTAGCCTGGGCATTGAGCCTTTTAAAAGCTCCCCAGGTGATTCTAATGTACACCAAAATCTGAGATCCACTGCTTAAAGGGTTATGAGCAGAAATAAGTGTGAGACACCTGACACATAGCAGGTGCAGAGAAAATAATTGTTTTCTTCCTCTTGATTCCTTGCCCTTTGCTTCTCTCCACCCTCATCCCCAGTCTTTAAATCAGGTAGAAAAAAGCAGGGCATCAGCTGTGGCCCTGTGCCTTCCTCACTCGAGTCTTCTCTAGAGCATCTGGTTTGGGAGAAGCCCCACCTCTGACCCCCTCCAAAAGCCACCTTCAACTCCTGTCCTGCTCTGTCATCCACGATGTATGGGACACAGGGACCCCCTGCTCCCCTATTCTGCCAGCACTCCCTGCTTTGAGAGCCCTCAGTCGGTCAGCAACTTCCACTGGAAGGAATTCCAGTGGGGAGGCAGCCAGTTTCTTTTGGTGGCTCAAGGTGATTTCAACCTTCCAGGAGGCCTGGGATGAAATCAGAGGACAGCTGGGCAGCACCCTCAGACTAGCAACAGTGAAAATGCATTTTAGGTAGTCACAACTGGCAGTTTATCCCTGGCTGTTATTCTTTAAGCTTCAGATTCAGTAAGCACCTACACAATGTCTGTGCCAAGCACCAGGTGAGGGGCTGCGAATGGCACAGGGCTCAGTGGGGAGACTGGTTCACCTCTTTGTTAACCAGCTACATGACCTGAGGCCAGGTGCTCTTAGCTTCCTTCCTTGTTGATTGAGGTCTCTCTGGGGGTAAAGTTGGAGGCACCTGGCCAGTAACGGCTCAGCGGATGTCTGCTGGCTATCTTTCTCAGAGCAGGGGCGGCCCCAGGGTTACAGATGTGAGAGATGAAGGGTAGTTGGGCTGAGACCTTGCAGTGAGTGGGTGGAGCTCAAGTCTTTCTGGCCATCTCCAAACGCGTGCTGCTTCTGGGGCCCCAAACGCCCTTCAGTGCCACGGAGTCTTCTCCCTATGGCTTTTCTTCTGTTTTCCAGCTGAAGAGCAGACCCTTTCCTGCTGCCTGAATGAGACCCCCTTTCCTGAGTCAGGAGCCAGTTAGCTAAAGGGCCAGGCTGCTCAGGGACTGTATCCTGCATCTCCCCACCTCCTGAACACCAGCTGGTCCTGGTTGCCAGGATTAGATCACCGCCCGCATTCCCTTCCCCAGGCATGGTGAACCAGCCTTCCATCCGTATCCAAAGCAAACAGATCAGGTGCCCTGTATTCTCTGAGGGCTTCCCTGCCTTGTATCACCTAATGGTCTTGCTGACAATGGGAGCCTTGTGCTGGGGCCCACGAGGCTGGAGGGGAAAACTTCCTTCTTGGTGAGGGTCATGAGCCCCCATCTGGGACACATCTTCTGTTCCCTCCTGGAAGGGCAGGGAAGCCAAACCTCTCAAGCTGGGGCTGCTCTGGCCCTTTGAAAACCCATCTCTTCACCCCTTTGTGTCCCCAGGCCATGGAGAGCAAGCTGCTCATCGGGGGCAGGAACATCATGGATCACACCAACGAGCAGCAGAAGATGCTCGAACTAAAGAGGCAGGAGATTGCCGAGCAGGTGGGGCTGGGGGCTTCAGGTCCCTTGGAGGGGGTGCATGGCCTTGAGGTCAGGTCGGGGGGCTGAGGGCAGTGAGTCGTCATATGAGGGTGCCTGGAATTACAGGGCTGAGAACCTAACGCTCTGCATCCCATGGGTCCACCCGCCCAGGTGCTGGCTCTCCCAAGATGTCACCCTCTACAGGGCACCTGGTCCTAATTCCCAAACCTTCCACAAAGGTGTGAGTTCTTCACCAACTGTAGGGCTGTTTCTGAAAGCATCAAGAACCACAGTTTGTTGGTCTTACCCATCAGCTGTGATACTACAGAGGAGAGGCTGAGATAGCTGAAAAACCAGTACCGGGGCATCAGTGGATGTGGTCGACACCCCTGGAAGGCTCCAGAGGTTAGGGGCGGGGTCTCCTTCCACATGGGGCAGTGCCTGGGAAAGCGTGGCCCTGTGAGCTGAGAAGAAGGTTCAGAGAGGCCTCCACTAAGGATGGGGTGGGAGCGATGGACGTGGGCTGTGAGACACTCTCTGCGCCCTCCTGGCTCCTGCGGCCACGACGGAGCCAGGTTCCATGACAGGCAGAGCTTCCTTGGGTCTTCCCAGTATGTGCTGCTCCTCTGAGCCCCGTCCCCTGCCCCGGCCTAGAAACGCCGTGAGCGGGAAATGCAGCAAGAGATGATGCTCCGGGACGAGGAGACCATGGAGCTCCGGGGCACCTACACATCCCTGCAGCAGGAGGTGGAGGTCAAAACCAAGAAACTCAAGAAGGTAAGTTGCCACAGCAGGACCCTGGGTCCCGGTGTGTGCGGGCCCGGCAGTCACCTGCCCAAGGCGGGGTGTACTTTAGCGACCCCGCCCCACCTTGCTTGAACCTCTGACCCCTTGGGTTATGTTGCCTGGGTGCTGGGGTGAGGAGCCAGGGGATGCAGGGGTCTGGGTGGAATAGAACCTTTTCTCTTGCTTCAGGAGGGTCTTGAGAGGCTGGGAATGCCTTCACTTCCGCTCTGCAGGGTTGCCACCCTCATGCTCCTGGGTCACTTCCCCCTTTCCTGTGGTGTCACCAGTGAGTCACCGTTTGGATAGTCAGGCACTGAGCAGGCCAGGGGAGTGGAGACTTGAGTCCGGGAGAGCTCAGAGAGGAAGCACAAGGCCCTCCAGAGATGAGAGTATCAGCCACCAGGACCCTGTGAGGTCCATGGCCAGGGAATGGCACGTGTATGAACTGAGGGCCTAGGGCAGGAAGCCGCAGATTCCAGCCTGGATTCTGGAAGAGCCTGGAAAGCCCTTAGATTGCTGAGGTGGCTGCGCCAGAGCAGGCCCGGCAGAGGCCCAGCTCCAGCGGCAGTTTCCAGGTTCCACACCTCCTGGTGTGTTAGGAGTGGGACGGACAGGGGGATCAGGGCTACCCTCCCCACACCCCTCCTTTTGAGAGCACTAGAGAGGCTGGAGTGGGATGGGCCATCTTCCAAACTGGCTGAGGCTCTCCTGAGCCCTGGACCAGTAGGCCTGATACTCGGGTCCTGAATCAGGCTCTTCTTCACCTTGTGTGACCTTGAGCAAACCTGTGCCTGAGTTTCCTCATCTGTAGAAAGAGGATGTTGGACCAGAAGGTTCCCCGGGTCCCATCAAACTTGAGCATTGCACAATGTGAACAGCAGCTGAGAGTGAGCAGGCTAACAGGTCACAGTGAGGGATGGGGCAGCCCTTAGGAGAACCCGATCCGATGGATAGAGGGACATTCACACGGGGACCCTGGCCTCATCCTGGACTGAGCTGGGGGAGTCGAGCCTCGTTGGGTGCCACTCCGTACCGCCTCTGAGCTGCACCTTCCCCCGCCAGCTCTACGCCAAGCTGCAGGCGGTGAAGGCGGAGATCCAGGACCAGCACGATGAGTACATCCGCGTGCGGCAGGACCTGGAGGAGGCGCAGAATGAGCAGACCCGGGAACTCAAGCTCAAGTAGGGCCCCTTCTCTTCCCAGCCGGGGCCCGCACAGCCATCTCTCAGGCTCCGGGCCTCTCCCTGATAGGCTCCTCTCTTTGCTGAAGGCTTCAGTTCTGTCTCCTCACCCATGTCCATGACCCATAGGAATGGAAGGTGTCTGAGGGATGGGGGAGGGACCCATTGGAGTATCTTCTACCTCCTGTTTTCTCCTTCCTGTTCTCTGCCTGCATTAGATGAACCTTGTACAGGGCATGTTGGGTGTTGGCCAGAGGTAACTCCTAAGGCCTTGAGTCTATAATCTTTGCATGAGAAACTGTGATTTCCAGGCTCTATTGTTTCTCTAGGGACCCCGTCCCCCCGACTTTTTGTTTTTTCCATTTTCTCTGTTCCCTCTGCCTCTTTGTGTCTTGTTGCTCCTCTTGCAACCTTCACCTACACTGCGTGGTCTCACTCCCCAAACCCCCACCTCTACCTCATTCCTGCTCCCAGGTACCTGATCATCGAGAACTTCATCCCCCCAGAGGAGAAGAACAAGATCATGAACCGGCTTTTCCTAGACTGCGAGGAGGAGCAGTGGAAGTTCCAGCCCCTTGTTCCCAGTGGAGCGTGAGTCTCTCATCCCGCTGTCTGGGCCTAGGGACTCTCAAGCTCACCCCTGGTTGGGGGTGGCCAGGCGCTTGGGGGAGATGGAGGATGGGTTTTTTCAGGATCAAATACAGGGATCTCTGTAAAGGGAGGAACATCAAATACAGTGTCTCGTTGGTCCAGAAAATACTAGCTGGCTAACATTTGGCCAGTCTGGTGAATATTCGTTTGTCAGATGCTCAAAACAGCATCAATAGATAATATTGCCAAGCACTTACTGTGTGTTGGACACTGTGGGAGACTGTGCAGACAGAAGGTCAATAAGACACAGTCGGAGCTCACAGTCCAGTGGGGAATACAGAAAAGGAGTCAGATCAAGAAATGATAGACAGGTGAGGTCTTTGTAGCCTTACTCAGCTGGGTGATTCAGCATTTCCACCTGTTTCCACATCCTAGCTCTTAGTTTACATCCATTGGCTGGGTGTGCAGCTCCCTCTGCTGGTGGCCCTGAAGAACAAGACTGGATAGGCACACCCAGCCGAGTGACTGCCTCACCCAGCTGAACCACTGTCCCTTTGTTGAAAATCTGTGTACAGGGGTGCTCAGGAGGCTGGACACCAGTGCACTTCCCTGGCAATTCTTTATCTATCCTAGGAATATTAATACCAAGTTAGGGCAAGAGTCTCCCCAAAGCTGGAGTGGGAAGCTAATTTTAGAAATCCATAACTCCTCACTGGAGCATCAGATAGCCTACTTGATTTGCCTACTTTCTGAAGAGCTGATCCTGCCCAAGTCCTGCAATCAGTATCTTTGCTTACTGTTGAATTATGGCATCTCCTAGCCTAGTAAGGCAAAGAGAAAGATTCAGTGTTTTCTTTGTCATTGAGAAGCCTAAAAATTTGGCTCATTCCTCAAAAGCTGCTTGCTTTAGCTTACTCTGCAGTGTTTTCATTTCCATGACTCTTTGGGAAGAACCAATCTTGACATACATACCCCGTGTGTAAGTTTGTAAGCAGCCAGTTCATGAGTAAAGGACTTTTCAATGGTGTCAGTTTGGATTTTTTTTTGTTTTGTCAGTTTGGATTTAAAATCTACCTTTCCAATCTAAGTGGAGATCTGTAGTAGTACATCATTTATTGCAGATGTTCTCCACCCTCGCTGCATCTAGAATCACCTCTGAGCTGGGCTCCAGAGAATCTGATTTGAGGGGTCTTATGGGTGGATTCCAGGACTTTTTTTAAAAAATTGTTTTTTCAAAGCCTCCAGCTGATTCTACTGGGAAGCTAGGTTCAGAAACTACTGTTCCATTGCCATCTACTGGAGGAAGATGCTGGTGAGGCTTCTGCTTTGTAAGGTTATTTTGTGCTTACAAAGTTCTTGAGCTGAAAGTTTGTACGTAGAGGAATTTCTTTATATTAGAGATGGATGAGGGAAGCTCTGAGAAGGCATGTTGGGTTTTGTTTTTTTGCCTTACTGGCTTTTATTTTAAAAAAATTTATTGGGGTATAGTTTATTTATATTTGAATTTTTAATTTTGAAAATCAAGAATAATACAAAGAATTCCCGTGTGCCTTTCACCAAAACTCCCCAGTTGTTAGCATCTTGCCACATCTTGCTTGATTAATCCCCTGCCCCCAACAATTTGAGATTAAGTTGCAGACAGTCAACCCTTTACCAGTATTTCCTAAGTTGAACGAGGACATTCTCTTACATAACCACAGTACAGTGATCAGATTCAGGAAATTCTATATTGACACCAGACGAATACACAACAAGCAATATTCAATTTTAGCCAGTTAACTCAATAATATCCATTAAGGCAACTCTTCCCCACCTGCACCTGGCCACCTGTGATGGTGCATTGCATTTAATCGTCATGCCTCTTCCTTTAATCTGGAACTGAAAAAGGATCTTGATTTGAGTTTTGAAAATTTCATGCTTCAGAGGAGTTTATTCGTTTCTCAAAACATTGGCCCTGCAATTTTTACTTGACTGCCTAAGCACACAATCAGACTTCAAAGCATGGTGGTACTTTGCCTGCAGCTAAAATACACTTTCTGCTTAATGTTTATGAATTTCCATTCTTTATTCAATTTTTTTTAAGTTTACTTTCTTCCTTTTACTCAAATAACTTTAAATTTTTTTAAAACTTTTAAAATAACTTCTCTTTTTTTTGCAAAAATAAAATGGTTTGCATACACTGAAAAGCTATACACAGACAAAAAAATTAAAACAGCTATCTTAAAATAGGACATGTTAAATGATTTTTAGAGTAGATACAAGTAACAGCTTGTAAAATAGAAGTCCTCCAGTTGGTATCTTTGCTTACTGTTGAATTATTCCCTCTCCTGCCTAGTAAGGCAAAGAGAGAAAGATTCAGTGTTTTCTTTGTCCTTGGGAAGCCTAAAAATTTGGCTCATTCCTCAAAAGCTGCTTGCTTTAGCTTACTCTGTAGTGTTTTCATTTCCATAACTTTTTGGGAAGAACAACCTCGACATACATACCCTGTTGGCTTAAATCTGCATACAGTTGTTCACCAGCCCGCATTTGTATGTCTCCATTAGCAGCTTTCTGATTGGATCCCAAATGGACTGTGTTTCCATAAAATTTTATATTAAAATTGTAAACATATAAATACTTTTAAAAGCTTTTTCAAAGTTATGGTTAAGTATATTCACAACTTAACCATGCTATTTCATACAGAATCTGTATGTACCTCTTTGGAATGCAGAGTATATATTTTGTGTAGAAAATAATCTGGGTGAGGGTAAAAGGTATTAAGGCAGTTGTGACATCCCAGTGTTCTCCACTGTACTTAAATACGGTTGATATAAACAGGTATTATAGATTTCTTTAAGAAAAAATTCCAATAAATAAATTACTTCAAAAAGACTTATTAATAAATACCAGGTAGTCAACTACATGCTATTCTGAATTACTGCTCCAAATTATTTTCTTTTTTAATGTCACCTGTCCATTGTCTGATAACTGCAATAAATAATATTTATCTCAGAACTTTTAAAAAACCACAGAAATACAACAGAGAAGTAGTAACAGTTCTAGGAAGATTTTTATGAAAGCAATTTTTTTCCGCAGCAGTTGGTGATTAAAATAAAGTAAAAACACTCTCCTCCTAATTGGAATTCCCGAGTGAGATAATGACTCAGCACAGAGAGCCTCAGGGTTAGCATGCTGGTGTCAGAGTCACTGGCCTGGATCTGTGCCCCAAGCCCCTCCTTTCACAGCCAGAGAGGGGAGGGCCTTGGATGCAGCTTCCCCCATTTCGGGGAGCTCTGGGGCCTGAGACTGTAGAACAAGCTGCCTCTCTGGGAGGACTGGGTCCCACTGTTTGCAATATAACTTGATCGGGGCTGAAAACCTCTTCTGTCCCAAAACATATTTAACTAATGAAGGCATTGTCCCCTTTGCTTAATTCACCTGTGGAGTATTCTGCTTTGGCCTGTGGTGTTCTGGGGATGAGACATTGAAGGCTGCTCAAAATGAGAGGACAAAAGCATTGTTGGAAAGAAATTATCTAAAGTCATGCTGTCCCTCTAGAAAGCTTTGGCTGGAAAAAACATCTCCTCTCTTCTTCTAGCTGCAGGCATTTACCCCCACACTCTAACCCGTGCTTCTTTCTAAAACAAGGAGTTATTGTCGGGGAGCTCTTGAAACACACTCGTGTCAACTTATTTTGGAAGTCTGTCCTGTGTTCTTTTTTCTCCACTGTCTCTCTCTGATACATGGTAACTTCAGGTGAGGTCTGTTCCACAATCACAAATAATTTTGGTTGAAGTTACTTTGGAAAAAATCTTGGCAGCCACCTTCAACCATCACAGTTTTACAAGTAGGACCTTTTATGTTTGGCTTCTCATAATAGACTTTATTTTTAATTGTATTTATACACAACTGTCTTCTAAGGGTTGTATATTTGGCAGCTATAGCCCATGGTTTGCAGTTCAAAAATTCTATTTGTAACTTTAGTCCTTTGCTCTTTGCATTCCTGGCCACCCTAGATTCTTTTCAGAGCATCATGGTGCAGTAGAAAGAGACTGGTTTTGGGATGTAGAACATTTGGAATTCTGGTCCCTGCTCTGCCTTCAGAGGGTTTCTTAACTTCTCTGAACCCACGTTTCTTCACCTGCAAAGTCGGGATAATGAAACAAAAATCCCTGCAGGACTGTCAAGTTTGAAATGAAATAATGCACATGTGTCTATGTGTTGGGGAGGTGGGGGGATGTTCTAGGCCACTACCTCGCACAGAGGATGGTCCATAAATGGTTGCTGTCATACCAATAAGCCAACATGATGATTTTGGGGACTCCAGAGAAACCAGTTTGTCATCATCCCTTACAAGTGCCATAGAAGGACAGTTTGATTTGTTGCTTTTGTTTTAGATTTTGATTTTTAAATTGGGCTGCCTCCAAGTTTAGAGAGAGCATTCCTTGCTCTAAACAGAATAAGGATAGAAGGTTACGCTGGTTTTGTTACAGAGGCAAAGTTTACCTTAGTCAGAACATTCTCAGCTCTGGGTTGAGTCCCTAGATTTGTTCCCAGGCCTGTGAAAACTGAAAAAGAATCTGAAACAAGGAGAAGTTTTTGCCTTCCCAGGCAGGCGGTGAGCCATACGGAGGAGCCGTGGGAAGGGGGCGGGGGAAGTTCAGATGTGCCAAGGGATGCTGCAAGGTGGACTGCTGACCCATAGGGATGGGGGGACCTGATCGATCATGGAGAAAAGTCAGGTTTGCTGTGGTGGGTGCTTGTAAAGGACGTGGAAAGAGAAAACACACCCTATGATGTTGCCTGCTGGTTTTCAGAACAGAAGAAAGGTATGGTGAGCAGACAGCTGGCAATGAGATTGGGATCAGCCTTTGAGATGGGACTGATTTTTTAATATTAAGGGGAGAATATATATAATCCTGTGATAGAAGCTGTGTGGAGAAAGGGTCCTAAGAGAACTCTGAGGATCTACTAAGCACAAGAAAACTGCTGTGGCTTTCTTTAGGGAGGGGTGGATACTCCAGAGCCAGGCCTCCATTCTGGGCTGTCAGCCACAACCTGCTTACTACAGAGGGATCAATCATGGAAAGTAGGCCTGGGGCAGAGAGAGAGGAGATGGGAAGTTTGGTGTCCCAATTACAGACTCCCCTCCCCCACCCCCTTCTTCCCTCCTGCCACCCAGAATAGCCCTGGCATCTTTATTGGGTCAGGCTGCCAATTCACACTGATCACGGCTCTGCTCGTCCAGCCCTGTTCACTTGTCCCATTCCCAGAGCCTGCAGCCTTCAAGGCACGCTGAGGCCCAGACAGTTCTGTGTGTGCTCCTGAAAGACAGCGTGGCATCCTAAAAGGAGTATTTGGGAAGGTTCAGTTTCCAGTCTCTTCCTAGTTGTATGACCTTGGGCGCACAAGGCATTTCGCTTTTCTGAGCCTCAGTCTCCTTGTCTGTCCCGTCTGAACCTCAGGAGGTTGTTGTAAAGTTTGAATGAGATGCAGAGATACACCTTATAAATGATAAGCTATTCCTCAGGAGGTTGTTGTAAAGTTTGAATGAGATGCAGAGATATACCTTATAAATGATAAGCTATTATTTTACTGATTTTTCTGCTCCTCTCCGCCAAAAGCCGCCTCCCCACCTCTTAGAGGGTCCACAGCAGCAGAGCAAGCTGGGGCTTCTACAGCTTCCTCCTTCCTTCCTTTTCATCTATGAAGAGGGGTTGGTGGGAACCCCAAGTGGAGCCCAGCATTCTTTTATATAAAACCTGAGACTGGTTTTTCACTACTTGCTGTGGCAGAAGGCTGGCCTTGTTCTGTCAGGTCCTGCACGGCTTGTTCTAGTCAAGGACAGAATGTCCTATCTCTGAGTTACTCAGCCTGTTTCTTCTCTTCTGTCTTCTGTCTGCCTTTTGGCTTTTTTCATTGCTTGTTTGTATCCCTGTTTGAAATTAGCAAGAGGAGCTGAGAATAAATAATCATCACAGCTGCCGTGTGTTGAACGCTTGCAGTGTACTGTGCTCCGTGCTTCTCTTGTTAATCTCAGCAGTTCTGTAGGATGATGATGAGATATACGAAGCTCAGAGATAATAAGCTGCTTCCCAAGGTAACAAAGCCTAAGGGGCAGAGCCAATATTCAAACTTGGATCTGCCTGACTCTAAACCCTGTTAATTTTTTAGTGGAAATAACTGTCATTTTCTTTCCTATTTTTATTTGTTTTGAATAATCAAATACCTCATACTCATTAAGTTGCTGAGAGTAAAAAGTCTTACATACTATGTGTTGTCCAGAATATAAAGCAATGGGAACTTTCTTGTAGGTATGTAGCCACTTTGGCAATATTTAGTAAAACTGAAGATGCACGTTGGAACCATTCCATTCCTGGATATATACCCCAAAGAAACTGTTGAATATATACTTAAAGATACTTATAGATACAGAAATCTTTACAACAGCACTGTGTTAAATAGAAAGGGAGAGAGAAAAAGGAATTGACCTACATGTCCATCAACAAGAGAATATATAAAAAACATAAAATGCTATATTGAAACCTTAAGATAATCAATATAGTTAAACTGTAATCTAGAGCAGCATGGATAAATAAAAAAGACATGTTTGGGCACACAAAAAATGTATCTGTACTATACAGTACAAAATTTAGAAATAGGCATTCAATACTATATATATTATTTATGAATATATACATATATAAGTAAATATAAAAACATGCCTGACATTAATAATCACCAAACTCAAGAGAGGGATTAATTCTGGAGAAGGAAAGTCTTAAAAACTGTGCCTAAAAAAAAAAAAAAGAAAAAAAAACTGTGCCTACATTTTACTTCTCAAAAAAGATTTGGTGTTAAGTATAACAAAATGTTAAGATTTAGCAAAACTGAATGGTAGGTAAACAGATATATATTATTTTCTGTGCTTTTCTGAGTATTTGAAATAACTTATTAGATATAAACTTATACACATACATTTTAAAAATTGTAAAACCATCCAAAGATCATTACTATTAACATTTTGTTGAATATCCAAACTTCTTTCTAAGCATCCACACATGTATACACACTTCTTTAAGATCAAAACAAATTTCATCTTTTTATTTGCTTTTTTACTTAATATGTTGTAGAAATCTTTTCATGGTTACATAAAGCCAAAAACAATGTAACTGCATAATATTCCTTCACATGACTGAATAATAATTTAACTTGTCCATTCTGGTACACATTTGGTTTGTTTCTAATTGTTTGCACTTGTAAATAATATTGCAGCAAACATCCCAAATTTCCCCATCTCTGATTATTTCCTTAGGGAAATTCCTAGGAATGGGAATTTGGGTCAAAGAATATGCATGTTTTAAAAGCCAAGCCTGAGTTTTGTTTGTTTTATAAGTAATAGCTTTATTGAATATAAACCATACATAAAGTTCACCATTTTAAAGTATATTATTCAGTGGATTTTAGTATATTCACAGTTATATAACAGCACCACTGTCTAATTCCAGAACATTTTCATCACTCCGAGAAGAAACCTCAAACCCATTAGCTCCCCAGTGTCCCCATCCCTAGAAAACCACCAATCTGTCCACTTTCTGTCTCTATGGACTTGCCTATTCCAGATAGTTCATATAAATGGAAGCATACAACATGGAGTCTTTTATATCTACTGTCTTTCACTTGGCAAAATGTTTTCAAGGTTCTTCTACGTTGTAGCATGCATCAGTCCTTCATTCCTTTTTGTTGCTGAATAATATTCCATTCTATGATATTCCACATTTTGTTTATTTTTCATAAATGAATAGTCATTTGGGTTATTTCTACTTTTTGGCTGTTATGAATAATTCTTCTTTGAACATTCATGTACAAGTTTTTGTAGGGCATATGTTTTCAGTTTTCTTGACTATGTACCTCTAGTAATGGAAGCACCAGGTCATATGGTAACTCTATGTTTAACTTTTTGAAGAACCGCTATACTGTTTGCAAAGAGGCTGCTTCATTTTATTTTCCCACCAACAATGCCTGTAGGGTCCAATTTCTCTGTATCTTCACCAACATGTGTTATTATCTGTCTTCCAGGATTATAGTTATCTTAGTAACCAATGAGGTATCATGAAGTGGTATCTCACTGTGGGTTTGATTTGCATTTTCATAATAACTAATAGTGTTGAGCATCTTTTCATGTGCTTATTGGCCATTATATATTTTCTTTGAAGAAATGGCTACCCAAATCCTTTGTTCATTTTTGAATTGGATTATTTGTCTTTTTATTGTTGATTTATAAGAGTTATTTTTATTTTTTATGTTATTTTTAGATTCTAAATACAACTCATGTATCGCATGGATGATTTGCAGATAATTTCTCCCATTTTATAAGGTCATGAAGATTTACTCCTTTGTTTTACCTAAGAGTCTTATAGGTTTAGCACTTACATTGAAGTCTATGATTAATTTTTAAGTTAGTTTTTTATATATGGTACAAGGGAAGAATCCAGCTTCATTTTTTTGTGTGTGGCTATCCAACTGTACCAGTGCCATTTGCTGAAGAGACTGTTCATGCCTCATTGAATAGTCTTGGTACCCTTATAGAGAATCAGTCGCTTGTAATAAATATAAGGGTTTATTTCTAGATTCTTAATTCTATTCCATTGATCCTTATCTCTTTCCTTATGCCAGTATCACACAGCCTTGATTACTGTAACATTGTAATAAATTTTTAATTTTTTTATTGATGTATAGTTGAATTACAATGTTGTAATAAGTTTTGAGGGGCTTACCTTATAGCTCAGTTGGTAAAGAACCTGCCTGCAATGCAGGAGACCTGGGTTCGATCCCTGGGTCAGGAAGATCCCCTGGAGAAGGAAATGACAGCCCACTCCAGTATTCTTGCCTGGAGAATCCCATGGACAGAGGAACTTGGCAGGCTACAGTCCATGGGGTTGCAAAAGAGTTGGACACAACTTAGCAACTAAACCACTACCAATAAGTTTTGAAACTGGAAAAATGTGAATCTTCTCCCTTTGTTTAGTATGTGAAGTCAGTCTGTGAGTCTGACAGCTAAAATAAGATTGGATTGCCTTTCTTCAGCCCAGTCTTATGTCAGACCTTTTCACTGTGGAAAAAAATTGAAGCAACAAGAGTGATGAATGTCTTTTTGTGTTATTACTCTCTTGAGTCGTCAGATGGTATTAGAGCAAAGAGAAGCAAATTCCAGAACTGGCAGTCTGTGCGGCCTCCTGACTACCTGAATGATATGTAATCCTTCATGATATCACTCTCCCTTTGTGTTCAGAGGAAACTGATTTAAAACATAGCCTCTTCCCTACAGCAATAGCAGCCAAATGAAGAAGCGGCCAACGTCTGCAGTGGGCTACAAGAGGCCGATCAGCCAGTATGCTCGGGTTGCCATGGCAATGGGGTCCCACCCCAGGTACAGGGTAAGCAGCTGGGAAATAGAAAGGGTGGGTGGATGCTTGCAACCTCTGCTTCCTCTACCTGCCTCATTACCCTTGCTACTTCCATTATCTCCCCGAGTGCCTAGAAGATGCTGGCCATCAGGACCAGTGCTCACCTCTGGCCTGGTATTCCCACCACAGGCTGAGAACATCATGTTTCTGGAGTTGGATGTGTCCCCGCCCGCGGTCTTTGAGATGGAATTCTCTCATGACCAAGACCAAGACCCCCGTGCACTACACATGGAGAGGCTCATGCGGTTGGACAGCTTTCTGGAAAGACCTTCCACGTCTAAAGTCCGGAAGTCCAGATCCTGGTCAGTACCATCACGGTCAGAGTGAGCAATGAATTTAGCGCGGAAACCACAGTGCGGGGGGCTGGTGGACGTTGAGGAGGGTTGTGGTTGTACCCTAAAGGCGTGAAGGGAGACTGATAATTGGGGCTGCGGGGGCTGAGTTCCTACAGCGACAGGATGAGGGAAAGAAAAGTTCTCACTTTCTGTTTCCTGCACCCCCAACCCCCCAACCTCATCCGCACCCCTACAGGTGCCAGAGTCCTCAGCGGCCTCCACCTCCCACCGCACACGCCTCGCTGGCCGCCTCTGCTGCTCTGCGTCCCACGACAGTGCTTGATCACGAGTGACAACCTTCCGTCGGGCTTGCCCCGTCCCCCCCGCCCAGACCCCCAGGGACAGGGTGGCCAACCCTGGCTCATCTCGCTGCCGCTCGGTGTGCGTGCGTGCGTGTGCGTGTGTGGGCGCATGTGCGTGTGCGTATGTTGGTGGGGGACCCCAGCAGGCGTGCCTCTGCTGGCTCTTGGCCTCCTTTATTTAATTAATGTTATTTATTCGTGGAACTCGGTTCGTGTGGGAAAGGAGCCCTCTCCTGACCCTGCCGTGCTCACCGCCCAGCCTCCTCCTCCTCTTGACTTTAGACCCCACCCCGCTGCCCCCGTCAGACCTCACTCTCCTTCCAGTCAATTGCGCCCAGAAGGGAAGACGCAGGTGCCTGTGTGTATTTTTTTCTACCTGGCTTGTCCCGGAATCTCACATCTCCTCCTGCGCCGCCGGTGAGCAGCTGCTGAGCACTTTCTTGGACTACAGAAATACAAGATGTGTGCTGAAGACAGGAGACATCCATCCTGCTGATGGTGAGCGTGTGCTCCCAGCGGAAGGAGAGCCCCATTCTGCTTTCCGGGCTTCAAACAGCCTCTTTCCGCTTCTCGGGCTCCTTATCAAGGACTCCAGTGACCCCGTCCGCACAGCCCATGCTTTTCAGCTTTGGCAAGAACTCATGGCTTCCCGAACTGCTTCCTGCCCACCTTACCCACTCGGGGAAGGGAACTGTGAACCGACCAGTCGCTGCCTCCTCGGGACCTCCGGGACATGGGACAGTAATGGAGACAGTGTGGACAGTCATCAAGGGACGTCCATTTGTTTCCGTTCCCTCTGAGAAGTCACTTTGGCCGACAAGGAATCAGGCCAACTCTCCATCTTTGAGATGCTGCTTCTTCCAGCCCTCATCATTCCCTGCAGCTGCCTGTATCCCTGCTACTAGTGGGAGGATCAGTGTCCTCTCTCTGGCTAAACAAAGGTACCGGAATCTGATGCTTCTCCCTGCTCATGGAGCACAGGAGATGGAG
Source organism: Cervus canadensis (assembly GCF_019320065.1). NCBI lineage: Eukaryota > Metazoa > Chordata > Mammalia > Artiodactyla > Cervidae > Cervus > Cervus canadensis. Next base: position 69,744,881 of record NC_057390.1, read on the forward strand.
ACCCAGGCACAACCTGCCAACTCTGCCCATTATCCCTGTTCCTGAATCACATTTGTTGGGCACTGTTTTGTTGACAAGACTGACCCTTCAGCATTGTGCAAATTGGTCCCTAAGGAAATCCTCTCACTTCCCTTTGTGACATCCCAAGATGCCTCTGGGTATCTCGGGTGAATTTCTACCAAAAAGAAAGATTAATTTTCATTGACTTACCTTTTGAGTGTATATTTTGGTGGAAGAGTGAAGAGGTAGTCATGAATGAAAACACATAGTTTGGGACTGCAAAACGACCTAATATGCAGTCTCCAGTGACTAGAATATGAGGAGTTTAGTCACTGGGGAAAGCCATGAAACTGACAGGGCTGCCTGAAATTTGGTGTGTGGGAGGTGGCGGTGGGGAGTGACTACCTGGTTATTCTCTTTCCAGCAGGAAATGAACCCTTCTTGCACACAGCTCAATTTCTATCCTGAGGACCAAGCTGTGGTTTGGTTTACTTCAATGATGCTATCATTGCTGCTGTAACTATGACACCAGGTGGTTGGGCCATTCATTTTCCACTGGCGCCTGTCCTTCAAGGAAACAACGTTTTTCATCAGAGCCCAGAAGATGGTTTGAGACTCAGGATTCACATCAGAGATTCGGCTGTGGCTAGGACAGGAGTGGCGTGTAGAAATTTTCCAGGTGGCCTGGGCACAGAGGGACCTCCAGGCCTGCGTTGAGCAGCCTCTCCCACTGACCTCTGTCTTGTTTGTGGATGAAGCCTCATGTGTTACCCTTATTCATCACTTGGACACATCGACTCTGCATTGTCTGCTCACTTGACCCTCACAGTCTCATAGCACAATGTACCCAACTTCCCCACCCCCAGTCGGAGGGCTGGGCCCGAGGTGTGGTCAGAGGAGGAGCTCCTGCCTGCAGTTTTGTGTATGTGTGTGTGTGTGCGCGTGTTTATGTGTGTGTGTGTTTACCTTCACAGGGGACACTTTACACTCCGTGTAAGATATGCTGGGAACAGGGCCACGGGGGTGGCTGGATCTCAGTCTCTCCGTCTCTCTCTCTCTTCTTTTCCTTTTGATGTATCCAACACTTGGTTGACAAAGTAAGGGCCTTGATTAGGACCAAATTTCCATGTCTGTTGCTATGGTCTTTATTTAGGACAGCGATTAACAATGCAGTGGCCCGTTCTTTTCACTCTATACAGTTGATGATACAGGACATATGTAATATATAAATATATATATAAAACATTACCCTCTGTCTCCTTGGCTTAGGATGAGATCTCTCTGTCAAGCTGAAATGCACCTGCAGCTCAATGCTGCCAGCAGCCTGCAGGCCCCAGCCCTGTTCAAATTAACACAGTCGATAATAAAGGAATGAGTATCGTTACAAAGTTGGTTGCCTGCCTTCTCTTCCCTTTGACTCTCTCTGCGTTTCTTCTTTATGGTCTCCCGTCTTTCTCTTCCTTGGTTTTTTCCAAGAGGGGTTCAGGAGTATTTGGAGCCCAGCGGGAGTGATCAGCACCTGGGAACACTGGCTACTTCATAACAGGGGCTCCGTCTGAGCAGTGGGGCCAAAGGGGCAGGGCTCGGGCTCTAGGCTGAAGCCTGTGCCTGAGTTACGGCAGCAGCTGTTCGTGTGCTAGGCTAGCAGTCCCCTCCCAGTTAGTTTCGAGCTCTGAGCAGATTTCAGAACTGCCTAGATGCTGTCCACATTAGCTGTCAGTATCGTTTCACAGCTCTGCCCCTTCTGTTTATCAGCCAAGAGAGATGAAATCGGGCAATAATGTGGGAAAAGCACATCCATATGCCTGGCACATGGTGGTACTGAATTAAAATCATTAAAAGCTAGCTTTCCCTTACCCTGTCTTCCCAGGGCCTCTTTTCCTCCCTCTGAGTTCATCTGCTGGCTCCCTGGAGTGTGGCAGTCTTATAGGAAATGAGAACTAGTTGCTGCTAAAAAAAAATGTGACGCCCAGGGGAGTTGCCTGGCAGTCCAGTGGTGGGGCCCAGGTTAGATCGCTGGTCAGGGAACTAAGACCCCACAGGCCCCGTGGCACAGCAAAAAAATATAAAATGGTGACACTGATGGTTTCCTGGAGGTGCCTCCTTCCTTTGCACTGGGCTCCAGCCCTGAGATCGAAGAGGGTTCCAGGGCTCTGCTGCTTTAGGAATTGGTCAGGTATTTTTAGGTATCAGTAATTTGCTATCATGCTAAGTTGCTTCAGTAGTGTCTGACTCTTTGTGACCCTGTGAACTGTATCCCCCCAAGCTCCTCTGTCCAAGGGGTATGGACTACAGCTTGCCAAGCTTATCTGTCCAAGGCATTCTTCAGGCAAGAATACTGGAGCGGATTGCCATGCCCTCCTCCAAAGGCTCTTCCTGACCCAGGGATCGAATCGGCGTCTCTTATGTCTCATGCATTGACAAGCAGGTTCTTTACCACTAGTGCCACCTGGGAAGCCCAATCTTTATACACCTGTAGTTCTCCCAGGTAGGAGTTATTGTCCCTAGTTTACAGATGAGATATAGGGAAATTAACTAACTTGGCTAAAGATGTGGGCTTAGTGATGAGGCTGTGAAGCCTGTAATTTTTGATCCTGTGCCTCATCTCACTAGCCCATCTGCACCTCGGAACTGATAGGCACCCTACATGTTCTACAAGTAGTGCAAGCCTGGGACAAAAGGGAAGAGTGCTGGGAATAAACCAAATTTCCAGACCCTTAGCCTTGAGATCCTATTTTAAAGCCACTCATTCCTCCTATTAGCTGTGGGCTCACTTGAGTGGCTGAGCCAGAATTCCAATGAAACAGCCAGAGGGCAGAACCTTACCCTTGGCTGGGGTCTCTTGTAGACAGCTTTGTTGTTGATGAGGCAAGTGCCAGGTTTCTCTTCTTCCTCTGTGGCTGGGCACCTGATCTCCACAGAGTCACTTCTTTCTGTTTTCAGTTGCCTAAGGCTGAATGTGTGTTAATTAGAACTTCGCCACTACTAAAGATTCACTTAAGCTGGCCTGAACAAAATATGGACACTCAGAAGCATGCTGTGGACCCCCAAGGGCAAGGACAGACTATGTTCTCAGGACCAACCTAGTACCAGGGACTCAGACCCCACAAGGACCCTCTTTATCTCACTGCACTTCTGTCTGTGTGAGGTTCATGATCTGTCCTCAGCTGCTCCAGTCCGTGACAGAAAATACATCTGCCAACAGCTGTGTTTACGTGACTCAGTCATTCGGAGAGACTTAGAAGTCCCAGTGCCAACTTGTTGGGAATGTGATTCCAATTCAGTGGTTTGGGTCCGATGGATGGGAGCATGATATATAAACGTGACCTCCAAGAGTCCTACTTCTGTAACCACGCGTACGTACATGGGGTGATGATGGTAGAAATATATTCCTCAAAAATGTTGGCAGGGGTAGCAATGGGGGTGGAGTGTGCTCCGGGCAGTCAACAAAACAGATGTTCACAACCAGTGTATCCATCACACAGAATGGCTTAAGAAAAATTTGCTCTGGGATCATCTTTTACTTTTTTTCTCCTGGCTGTTTTTCTTATAAACTGCACTAAAATTACCAACCTCAGAGGTTCTGCCTTATTATATCTAGGATAGATCTATGTGGTGGACACTGCAGTTTGCCTTCCCAATATCCATTCTTCCCTTCTTCTTTACTTACACAATAATTTTGTTCAAGGAGGGCAGTGCACCTAACTGAAAATACTCTTATTCCCAGACTCTGTGCAGCGATGACACCCATAGGGCATGGTTTTGGCCAAGGAGATGTAAATGGAAGTCAGCTCGGGATTTCTGGAAATGTTTTTGCTTTTCCTGAACACCCATTTTTCCTCTTCCTGCCTAGAATTCAAACACACCTCCTGAAGTACATTCTTCACTGGGAAAAAAAAAACACATTTATTGAGCACCTGTTACCCTTGTATTCTAAGTTCTGTTCCAAGTGCTTGGTGTACAGCAGTGAACAGAGCAGACAGAAGCCCCTGTCTTCATGGTGCTTAACTCTAAGATGGGGAGAAAGACAGAAACAAGAAAAACCTCTTTGCAGGTTCAGATGACATTATGTGTGACCACGAAAAAGCAGAGAAAGGAGACGGGGAGCTCTAGGTACTGACGGTGATGGTGGGTTGTAGTCATTCCCTTAGTAGTCACCTACTAAGAAGGTGACATTGGAGGAGAGTCTTGAAAGAAGTAAGGAAGTGGACTCCAGGAGAGAGAAAGCAAATGCAAACTTTGTAGATGAGAGTGTGTCAGACTTGTTCAAGGAGCAGCAGCCATATTGCAACCTCGAGGCAACAAGCATAACAAGTAAAGATTTATGGAGTGGAGAGACCATGAGACCAAGTCCTTGGGTGGCGGGGGCTGGGGAGGTGGTGGGTGGGTTGTGCTGCTGCACCAGCCTGAGTCTGTCTACTTCTAGACTTCTAATGATGCCAGACAAACCCCCAGAGGTTTAAGCCAGTGTTAGGGGGATTTGCCAGGGATCTGCTTGTGAGAAGAGCACCTCCAAGTGATTCCAGTGAAAACTCAGTCAAGTCCAAGAAAGGTGGCTGAAGCCATTTGTGAGTCTGAGTCATGCTCTGGTGGGGCTGCCCGTCAAGCACTAAGTCCACCTGCCTGCAGAAACACCAGAACTGCCCTCGAGGGTGGTAAAGGCAGAGGACACTTCAGGGCCCCTGTGCTCAACCACATGCCCCCTCTTCAAAACTGGGTGGAGTGAGGTGGTGAGGGGCTGCTACCTTGTTTGGGCTAGAAGACCAAAGTGATTATTTGTTAATATCCCAAACTCCCTTTTTGCAATAAAGAGAAGTACACCCAGAAAAGGAAAGTAATTTACCAAAAGTCACATGAATGGTGTGTAAGCTGGGCCTGGGGAGCATAAGGACTTGTTTTCTAGACACATTGTTTATGTTTTTTTTTGTTTTTAAAAAATAATTTAAAACTTGCAGAAAAGTTGTAAGAATCACACTGAGAACTCCGCTATACTCTTAGCGATGGCAACCCACTCCAGTACTCTTGCCTGGAAAATCCCATGGACGGAGGAGCCTGGTAGGCTGCAGTCCATGGGGTCGCGAAGAGTCGGACACGACTGAGGGTCTTCACTTTCACTCTTCACTTTCATGCATTGGAGAAGGAAATGGCAACCCACTCCAGTGTTCTTGCCTGGAGAATCCCAGGGATGGGGGAGCCTGGTGGGCTGCCGTCTATGGGGTCGCACAGAGTCAGACACAACTGAAGTGACTTAGCAGCAGCAGCAGCAGCAGCAGCAACATACTCTTAGCCCAGAGACCCTGTTCAAGTTTTGCCAGCTGTCCCAAGAATGACCTTTATAGCAAAAGGATCCAATCCAGGATCATGTGTTGTATTTAACTGTCATGTCTCTTTAGTCTCCTATCTAGAAAAATCCCTCAGTCTATTCTTTTTTTTTTTTTTCACTCAGTCTATTCTTGATCTTTACACCTACCTTAACATTCTTTAATGTTACAGGCCTGTCAATTTGTAGACTGTCCCTCAATTCAGATTTGTCTGAGATCTCCCTTGATTAGAGTCAGGTGATGCACAGAAGTGATGCTGCGGTCCCTGTGGTCCTCTCATTGTATCCCGTCAGGTGGAACATGATGACATTGCTTTGTCCTGTACTGGTAATGTTCAGTTTGATCACTTATTAAGGTGGTGCTGCCAGGCTTTTCTACTATAAAGCAGTTACCCTTTATCCATTTGTAAGTAATAAGCATCTTATGAGGAGGTACTGTGAAGTTATGTAAACATTCCACTCCTCTAAATTTCACCCACGGTTTTAATATCCATTGATAATTTCCTGCTTGAATTAACTATTGCTGTATGGTTGACAAACAGTGGCCTTTTAATTCCATTATTTTTCCTACATTTATTAGTTGACATTAATGTGTTAGAAACTTGCTTTCTCTTCTCATCTGTTTTTTTGCTTATTTATATCAGTATGGACTCATAGATTCTTTTTTCCACTCTCCTCTTTCACCACAGCGGTAAAGAATCTGCCTGCAATGCAGGAGCCGCAGGAGACTCAGGTTCGATCCCTGGGTCGGGAAGATCCCTTGGAGAGGGAAATGGCAACCCACTCCAGTATACTTGCCTGGAAAATCCTATGGACAGAGGAGCCTGGTGGGTTACAGTCCATGGGGTCGCAAAGAGTTGGGCATGACTGAGCAACTTGTCACATAGCACACAGGGCTGCCGCCCTGCTCAGCTGTCCTTTTCACATGAGCGCCAACATCTCTGGGAGGCCATGGTCTGCGTAGCCACACTTAATGACCAGATTGCAAAGGAGGGAGGAAGAAGAGGAGGGAATTGGGAGGTGTGGAGGGAGAGGGAGACACATTATATTTGAAGCAAATATTTCTCTTCTGTGTGCTGCAGCAAATTTAGAAAAGCACAGGAGGATGAGAAAAGAAAGGGTGTGAACTGTCCCTGCTCTAGGGGTTTACAAATTAAGTAGTTAGGAAGAAATTCTTTTTTGAATGGTAAGAGGGGAAACACCCAGTGTGCTCCCCACCCAGGAGCACTGCACACACATCTGGCTTCCACTGGACACTGGGCCTCATGGGTGAATTGGCTGCAGCAGGGCCCCTCTCCTGTATGCCCCTAGTCAAGTCATCCAACTCCCTGGATCTTCAAAAATGATGGCTTTTACCCCCTCACCAGCAGTTACTCATGGTAAGAGACACTCTAGAGTTTACAGAGAATAAAGAGCCCTGGAAGTGTAAGGGGTTATTATGGTTGTATCAGGATATTAGATCAGCTGCTTAAAAGGGCATCCCAAATAACTGGGGTTTAAACAAGACAGTTTTATTACTGTCCCATGTGGTAATATTGGTATAAGTGGACCAGGGCTGGTTTGCTGACTGATAGGGCTATTCCATGGGATTAGAAACCTACATTCTTTCCACCTTGTTGATTCAACATCTTTAGAGTGTTGTTCTTGTCCACAGGGCCAAGACACTCATCACTACATCTGCGTTCCAGTCCCTGGAAAGGGGAAAAAGGAGGAGTAGAGGGCGTGCTGATCCTTAATGGGAACTGGAAGTTGCATAATCCCATTGGTTAGAACTTTGTCATGCTCATCTTCAAGGTGGGCGTCTGGGTCTTTATTCTGGGTTGCTAATAATCAGGGATTTTATTATGGCACAACCGTGTGGATTGGCTCTGTGACTGGTCACAAGGTGAGCCCTGTATTCTCTGGATTCCTGCAAATTCCAGATGTGTGTTTCTGTCACGGACAACAGAGCCAAGATTTGCAGGACTTGGACCTTATACAGTTTTGGGGAGAGAAAGGAGAGCTCTAACCAAGAAAAAAGAACAAAATTAGTTACAGAAGTGAATAGGTAGAATGAGAAAACAAAGCACTAATTATACAATTTAAAAGCTGACAAATATCACATCACAAAATTCAGAAAAATAGTATGATATGCTTATTGTTTAAAAACCTGACAGACCGCTCTAAAACTCTTTCCCTGCATTTTCCGACTGTGCACTTTTTGGATCTATCTGAATACAACCATAACTTTGCAATATTTTCTAGCCAAAAAAACATACAAAAACCCCAGATGCATAATTAATTCAGTGTCTCTTTTAAAATGGTTGACTGAAATTTTAAAAATATTATTATTGAGAGTTTAGTAAAGTTTCTTTGTGCTTCACTTCATTATTGGTGCGTGCATGCTAACTTCAGCTGTGCCCAACTCATTGCGATCCTATGGATTGTAGCCCACCAAGTTCCTCTGTCCATGGGATTCTTGAGGCAAGAATATTGGAGTGGGTTGCCATACTCTCCTCCAGGGGATCTTCCCGACCCAGGGATCAAATCTGCATTTGCCTCCTGTGTTGGTAGGCGGGTTCTTTACCATTAGCGCCACCTGGGGAAGCTGTCATATATTATTTTAGAATTATGATTAAACTTGGGAAAACCTCTATCAAATTTCTTTCATATATGTGCTACAGGATTTCAGGGCATTTTAAGTTATTGGTATATGTGTGCAATAACTAATCTTAGATACTGTTTGAAGTAACAATACTCATTGACCAGATGGTTGATGATATCCTAATTGTAATGGTTTATTATTAATTTTTTATATCTTTGTATGTCAGCATTGGGGGGGGGATGCAGAAAACATACAACATGCACACAGATGTGTTAGCTGTTTTAGTACTGCTACAAGATTGTGTCTGTAAACACAAGAATTCTGATAAATTCTCTTTTGCACAACTTCCATCAAAAAGAGGAAAACGAATTGTGTGTTTATGATTAGAAACACTATGTTATATATATTCCTGACAGGAGGGAGTTTTCATTTTGATCAGGGATTGATGAGAACCAAATTGTCTGCTTATACTGTTTTGCATGTCTGAAAACGGGAAGAATTTTCTACAGACGAGCTTTTGGCTCTGTAAATTTCAGACCTTGTCTCTCCTTCACTATCCACCGATGTCAGGTGCCAGGCACTGGAGGACTCCTTGTTACCAGTTTACGGTCTCTGGCCCTGCACTTGAATATTTTGCCACCCGAGTGAGTGAGTGGGCAGAGTGAGTCATTAGAGGACTCTTGGCAGGTCTTCCTACCCTAGGTCAAATAGCAATATTCATCTATACATTTAGACTGTGCACCACATAAATATATCCCATTGAACCAAGCTAAATATGTCTCCAACTCAACTTCCTTTTAATTAGATCTAAAATATACATGTAGCCATGTCTTGAGGATGTCAGGGAATTAGGAGTGGAGACAGTGGTTTTAAATGACTACAGTAAAAATATCTTACTTTTAGAATTCTTTTCCAATTTTATTTAATTAATTTTTGGCAGAGGGGCTTGCAGGATCTTAGTTCCCTGACCAGGCACTGAACCCAGGCCGTGGCAGTGAAAGAAAGTGCCAAGTCCTAACCACAAGGCAACCAGGGAATGTCCCCAGTTTTATTGAGATATAATTGACATATAGCACTGTATAAGTTTAAGGTATATAGCCTGATTATTTTATTTACATCCATCATGAAATGATTTCTACAATAAGTTTAGTGAACATCACCTCTTATAGGTACAAAATTGAAGAAATAGAAAAAAAAGATTTTTTTCCTTGTGATGAGTGTTCTTAAGATTTAGTCTTTATGGGCTTCCTTGGTAGCTCAGTTGGTAAAGAATCTGCCTGCAATGCAGGAGACCCCAGTTTGATTCCTTGGTCAGGAAGCCCCGCTGGAGAAGGGATAGATCACCCCCTCCAGTGTTCTTGAGCTTCCCTTGAGGCTCAGGTGGTAAAGAATCCGCCTGCAATTCAGAAGAACTGGGTTTGATCCCTAGGTTGGGAAGATCCCCTGAAGAAGGAAAAGGCTGCCCACTCCAGTATTCTGGCCTAGAGAATTTCATGGACTCTATAGTCCATGGGGTCACAAAGAGTCAGACATGACTGAGCCACTTTCACTTTCACTCTCTTAAACAGTTTCATATATAATGTACAGCAGTGTTAATTATATTTATCCTTAGTACTTACTTATCTTCCAGCTGGAAGTTTGTACCTTTTGACTGCCTTTATCCAACCTGGTTCTCCCCGACTTCCCCACCCCTTTACAACCTGTAACCACAAATCTGTTCTCTTTTTCTAGGAGTTGGTTGGTTTCTTCGTTTTGTAGGAAAAGTGACCTACCACACAGTATAAGTGACCTACCACATGTTACTTCCTGGTACATAGCATAGTGATTCGATATTTCTATGCATTCCAAAATGGTCACCACAATAAGTCTAGTTACCATTTACTTTTATAATTTTTTAAAGAAACATGTGACTATATGATTACAATGTCAGGGCCCGGGACTTCCCTGGTGGTCCAGTGGCTAAGACTCTGAGCTCCCAGTGCAGGGGGCCCAGGTTCGATCCCTGGTCAGGGAGCTAGATCCCACATGCTACAACTAAGACCCAGAGCAGCCAAATTATTTATTTAAATTAAATTAAAAAAAAAATGTCAGGGCTCCTCATTGGCCCCTGCAAGCAGGGTGTCCTGGGGTTTAAGCTTCCATATCTTCATAGTATGTCTTCCCTGGTGTCTCAGTGGTAGAGAATCTACCTTCCAATGCAAGAGACACAGATTTGATCCCTGGGTTGGGAAGACTCCCTGGAGAAGGAAATGGCAACCCACCCCAGTATTCTTGCCTGGGGAATCCCATGGACAGAGGAGCTGGACACAACTTTGTTGACTGGATAACAACAACAGCAACATCTTCATAGTAAGTCCACCTCAGTACCCATAGGTGTGGACAGAGCTTTCATGGCAGTGATTCGAGTTAGAAACCAACTTTGCATTCTCCTTGGTATCCTAGCCCTGCTTTTCCAGTTCTCCTCTTCATACCAGTTCCCTTCCAACCCACGTTCTGAAGACTTCTCTCTTCCTGATAAAGAGGATAGGCAATAATACGCAAGTATCACCACAGATAAATTTCTTAATGTGAACCTTAACTATAAGATTAATACATGTCAAGTCAGAACAGTTAAAATAAATGAACATATACACACATGTGCACACACATTGGAAACTAAACAACATGTAGATAAATAATATTAATGGTTTTATTTATGTAATTAGGCCACTATTAACAATGGGCAGCTAAGAGCTGTCCAACCCGCCCTGGGACTGTGCCCAGGCCCTGTTCAAAGGCATCATTCATGGAAGGCTGAACTTGTCCAGAGTGTTGCTTCTTAACCTGTGGGGTGTGTGTTTGTGTGTGTGCGTTTGTGTACTCATATGTGCACATGCAAGTATACATGTCCATGCTATACAGCAGGTCCTGTGGAGAATGTGCTCTCTATTTGGTTGGCAGTCCTCTCTTTCAAAGGTGCTTGTTGAACATGTGCTTCCTCACACAGCCCTGTGTTTGGTCTCCAAAGATGAGGAAGAGTTTCTAGATTCCAGGTATTCACACAGACATTCATTTTTAATGCCAAGCCTGTGTGACCGCCATCTCCCAAGCCAGTGCCAAACCTGGAATGCCGCTGATTAGAGAACATCTTTATTTAAAAATAGGAGTAAAGTCTGATGACACAGGCTGCTCTCACTGTAGGGAATTTAAGTGCTTGGGGTTGGCCTTCCTTCCTTCCTTCCTTTTTCACCACACCTCTTTATCTGTCTGTCTGTTTCTCTCTGTCTCTCTGTCTCTAGAGCCAATGGCCTACAAAAGGGAAATCAGTACTTTAAAAAGAAAACATGGCAGGAAGGGATAAATTAGGAGTTTGGGATCAATGGATACACACTACTATCTACAAAATAGAGAAACGACAAGGACCTACTGTATAGCACAGGAAACTATATTCAATATCTTAGATAACTTACAGTGGAAAAGAGTCTGAAAAAGAATATATTTATATATACATTAGGGGAAGCACACTGATTGAAACTGCCCACCCTGGCCAGGCACCATAGTAACCATTTGCATGAGTAGTTTTACGACAGGAGGTAAGGAACCTGGTAAGGAACACGGAACTAATAAGCCACCACCAACCCCAAGAGTTTGGGAAAGGTCAAAAGGAGACACCACATGTCTGACCACCTCCCAGAATCCTTGCTGGCATCCATCTTGGCTGAACAAGGCATGCACCACCAGGAAGGACTCTGAGTCAGAATGATTGGCTAAAGACAACCTGGAAACTAATCCCATCACCATAAAACCTGAGACTGAGAGCCATGTGGCAGAGCTCTTCTCCTGGGTTCCCTCACCCCACTGCTCTTCACCGGAGTGCTCTTTTCCAATAAAATCTCTTGCTTTGTCAGCACACGTGTCCCCTTGGATAATTCATTTCCGAGTGTTAGACAAGAGCCCAGTTTCGGGCCCTGGAAGGGGCCCCCCCTTCCTGCAACATATATGTACAACTGAATCACTTTGTCATGTACGTGAAACTAACATATTGTAAATCAACTATACGTCAAGGAAATAAAAGAAAAAAATCTTCAAAAACAAACAAAACAGGATTTTAAAATATTTTTTTGAGAAAGAAATGATAATATATTTTACCTGTCTACATTTTTAATGAGGAATGAAGAACTAACAGTTTGTATGTTTACATATAAAACGTATACTTTTTTATGTAAAACTAAAGACAGCATATTAAAAAGCAGAGACATTACTTTGCCAACAAAGGTCTGACTGGTCAAGGCTATGGTTTTTCCAGTGGTCATGTATGGATGTGAGAGTTGGACTGTGAAGAAAGCTGAGCGCCGAAAAATTGATGCTTTTGAACTATGGTGTTGGAGAAGACTCTTGAGAGTCCCTTGGACTGCAAGGAGATCAAACCAGTCCATCCTAGGGGAGATCAGTCCTGGGTGTTCATTGGAAGGACTGATGCTGAAGCTGAAACTCCAGTACTTTGGCCACCTCATGCAAAGAGTTGACTCATTGGAAAAGACCCTGATGCTGGGAGGGATTGGGGGCAGGAGGAGAAGGGGATGACAGAGGATGAGATGGCTGGATGGCATCACTGCCTCGATGGACATGGGTTTGAGTGGACTCCGGGAGTTGGCGATGGACAGGGAGGCCTGGCGTGCTGCGATTCATGGGGTCGCAAAGAGTCGGACACGACTGAGCGACTGAACTGAACTGACTGAATAGTCAAATATATAAAAAAATTCATTTCTACAATTCAGCTGGTTTTGTACTTGGCTGGTTAAGATACTCTTAGAGAGTGGAAATGGGTTTGCAGGAAAGAGAGAAAGAAAGAAAGATGTGAGAGAGCTATCCTAGGCTGTCATCTAGAAAACACGATACCAGGAAAGGACCGTGCACAGGAGTGAAGGATGAAGTGATGGGGAGTGAGCAGGAACCAGCAGGAAGAGCTTCGGGTTCAGGCACCAGATTCTACCCTCCAGGATCCTGGGACCTAAAGCAAGTGGAAGCTGACCTTTGAATCCTTTTGACTTCTTGCAAGTACTTCAATGCCATCTTTGCAAAGAAAAACAGATTTTCTGCTTTTATGATTACATGTTTAACTTTTGAAACTTCATGCTGAGAAAAAGGGTTTATTTCCCCAGGGAATTCTAAAAGTTTTGCTAGCACTGGAAGGCACGACGTGTGTTTCAGAGATCCTCCTCCCTACTGAACATGGCTGTCAGCGGAGCAGAATGACAGCTCCCTTTGATCTGCAGAAGCTGCTTGACTCATCTTTGTTTTTGCAGAGCTCAGGGCTGTCACATGCCACAGTAGTTGTTCGTGGCCCTTTCCCCTTGTGAAACTCAACCCATATTTTGATTGCATTTCATTCTAGTTGCAAGAGATGTGGTAAAAACAGTAATAAAAGCAGTTCAATGAAAAACAATCCAAAGGAATAAATGGATTTTTGCCCTAAGTGCAGCAGGGAAGAAGCACTCCTCACCCCCAGCCTCTCCCAGCAACCAGAGCCTCAACTAACTCCTTCCAGCTCCCAGGGGAACTGCAGAGCTCCCAGGCTGCCCCCACTCAATTTGCTTTACAAAGGGAAAATAATTCTTAAGGAGCTGTTGGAAACCTGCATTATATCTGAAAAGGGGGGGAGGGTAGCAGTGAATTATTTAAAAAGAGAGTTGGAGAATGGAAGGGGATACGATATCCAAAAATACCCAACTAACATGCACTCACATACACCCACACACACTTACCCAAAGCCCCGTTACCAACTAGAAAATGGAATCTAGCTCAGGAATGATAATTTACCATATTCTTCAACTCCTCAGTGAAGTGAAGGGCTGTAGTCATGGTGTTTTAGAAAGGAAGGGAGTTTCATTCATTCATTCATGAATACTTACTGAATACCTGCAAGGAGCAAGGCTTATGCTAAACCTTTAGCAATTGTTGATGTCATCCCCATCAACAATTCCTCACCACCCACATAGCCACCATTTCTCCCCATTTCCACTGCAACTTCCCCTCCCCCATCAAATCCTACAAGTCTCCTAACTGGTCTGTCAGCTTCTATCTTTCACCTTTTCTCTCTGCCCCATCCTCACCCCTGTCCCCATGGTACATTCTCCACACAATAGCCAAAAAGATATTTCACAGCAAAGAGTTTATATTTAAAAAGTAAAATAAAATCATAAGAATCCCCTGCTTAAAACTCTGTAATGGTTTCATATTACCCTTTAAAAACTGGTTTTTTTTTTTTTTTTAACAACTGCCTGCAAGGTCCTACACAAACTGACTCCTGTCTATACTTTTATTACAATCTTATATCACATCCCCCATCTCAAAATACTCAGTATTGACACTGGCACTTTTAATGGTGTATATGGTCCCTCAGCTTTGCTATGCTTGTTCCCTGCTCAAGGCCTTTGCACTTGCTATGTCTTGTCTTGAGACACTCTCCCCCAGACTTGTAGATGGCTCCTTTTCACCATTCAGATCTCGCATCAAATGTCACCCTCTCAGTGAGGTTTTCCCCAAATGTCACCTTCTCAGTGAGGTTTTCCCTGGCCACTCAGTCTAAATTGGTTGCTCTTTCTACACCATTACCCTTTTAAATTTATTTTCTAAAAGCATAGCACTTACCCCACTATCTGAAGGTGTTTTATTTGCTTGATTTTTGACATAATAGTTTTTAGTGTGGTCCCAGGTTCATAAGTTTTGGCATCACCTGGGAAATCATTAGAAGTACCTATTCTCAGGCCCTACCCTAGACCTACTGAATTGGACATTCTGGGGGTGGGATCCAGAGATTTGTAGTTGTACAAACCCTCCAGGTGATTCTGATGAGAATTAGTTTGAGAACCACTGGCTTTTAATAATTACTGCTTCTCTCCCTCTTCCCCCTAGAATGTAAATCCAAGAGAATGGAAGTCCATCTGTCTTATTCAGCACAGAGCCTACTGTTGCAGGAAGGGGGACCCTTTCCAGGGCCCGAAACTGGGCTCTTGTCTAACACTCGGAAATGAATTGTCTGAGGAGACACATGCTGACAAAACAAGAGATTTTATTGGGAAGGGCACCCGGGGGGAGAGCAGTAGGTAAGGGAACCCAGGAGAACTGCTCTGCTGCATGGCTCACAGTCTCGGGTTTTATGGTGATGGGATTAGTTTCCGGGTGGTCTTTGGCCAATCATTCTAATTCAGAGTCTTTCCTGGTGGCGCACGCATCGCTCAGCCAAGATGGATGCTAGCAAGAAGGATTCTGGGAAGTGGACAGACACGCGGTGTCTCCTTTTGACCTTTCCCGAACTCTTCCGGTTGGTGGTGGCTTATTAGTTCCGTATTCCTTATCAGGATCTCCTGTCATAAAACAACTCATGCAAATGGTTACTATGGTGCCTGGCCAGGGTGGGCGGTTTCAATCAGTGTGCTTCCCCTGACACTACCAGCACCAAACATATAGCAGGCACTCAATAAATTGTTGAATGATGACAGAGTGAATGAATGATTGACTAGTGTCCTGAATTTTGTGTCTGGGGGTCACATGGGATGGATTTGGCAGAGAGCCCTGTGGAACCAGGCCCCAGGAATCTGCTTTTGTCTATATAACACATTGATCTTGCAGGCTAGATAAACCCAAACAGGGAATTCTGAAGTTAAAGAAATGCTTGAAAAGTATTGTTCAAAATGTTATTAATTACAGTTTGGAAACTAGGAGCATATTCCAAGGTCCTTCTCAGAGAACCAGATGGTTTGTAGATTGTATCCGATTAGAGGACAAGGATAATATCTTTTTCTTTCAATTCTGTACAGTTCTTACTATGTAAATCCCAGAGCAGGCTGCTGATCGACAAAGTAGCTTTCTCGTCCCTCAGTCATTCTGCTTTATATCAATCCTGGAATCTAAAAAAATAAAAAGAAAAAAAGCTCTAAACCAATTAATTCTGCCTCCAGTGGTTTCTAAAAGCTTTCAGATTGAAACACCAGGTCAACCTCCAGCCCAGATGAAGGAGGAAAAACACCATCTTTGCAAAAGACATTGAACTTTAGAAAAGGTTAGATCAACAAGGAGAACAATAGAAAGGCCTTGGGAACCTCTTCTTAGAAATAATCCACTGGCTAGAAGCAAATACTAAAGGGCAGACGCCATGCTGGGTACTGGGGTTACAAAGACCAGGAGAGTAGGGTTCGTGTCTACAAGGAACTCACAATCTGAGGAGAGAGACAGGCACGTACACCAATAGAGCAGAGAGTCAGTTCTGAAGTGATGACTAACTGCAACGGTTTGCAAAGGAAAAATTCCTGGAGGAGGTGATATTTGAACAGATCTGGAGAGCTGTTGTCTCACTGGGTAGGCAGGAAAGGGCAGTCCAGGCAGAAAACACAAATGTGAAAGCACAGAGATGAAAAAGGGCAGGGAAGAGTTCAAAAATGATTAAGAGAAATGACTGAATTGGTTACTAGATATATATGGATATTTAGAGAAATTTAAATACTGACTGTTTGATATTAAAGTTTATTGTTAATTTTTAAAGATATATTAGTGATTTGTGGCTATGTTATGAAAGAATTCTTATCTTTTGGTAATACATATTGAAATATGATTTCTGGTTAAAAGGATATGGTATCTGTAATTTGCTTCAAAATAATATGGGAAGGGCAAGAGAGGGTAGGGATAAAGATGAAAAGAGGTTGGCGCTGAATTTTTGTTGAAACTAGAGGATGGATAAACTATATTTTATATGTCTATATGTTTGGAATTTTTTATAATAAAGAAGTTAGGTGGGGTGAGAGAGATTGCCTAGGGCTGTAGCTACTGTTGTAATAAGCATTCAACAAACATTACTTTTCTCGCTCTCTTGAATGTGTCATTAGATGTGATGACCATATTACTACTTATAGGCACAAGCTGGAGGAAAAAGCTAAGCAAGTCACTGATGCTTTTTCTATCCCAAGTCCTACTTCCCAGAGTGTGTGTATTGCCCACTGTTTGAAGCAATGGCCCCGTAAGAGTTGCTCTTGCTTACTGTTACACATGGGAGGGGTGGCTGGTCTCCAAAGTGAACGCAGGTTTGTTTCCAAGGGATCCTGCTGAAGGCCACCCTGAGAGACGAGACATACTTGATCAGGGCTCAGCTGGAGCTCCAGCTCCCGGTTCACAGAAGGGCAGAGAGCTCAGCCTCTTCAGGGTCTGCTTCTTTTACCAAGGACTGAGCTCAGGCTTCCCTGGTGGCACAGATGGTGAAGAATCTGCCTACAATATGGGAGACATGGGTTCGGTCTCTGGGTTGGGAAGACCCCCGAGAGGAGGAAATGGCAACCCACTCCAGTATTTTTGCTTGGAGAGTCCCCATGGGAGCCTGGGGAGGAGCCTGGGGGGCTACAGTCTATGGGGGCAGAGAGTTGGACACGACTGAGCACACAGCTAATGCTCACATGAGCTCAGGCAGGCGAGGAGCGTCCCTGGGGAATCTTTTGCACATGGTGTAGCTAGGACACAGGCCTGAAGTGAGGAACAAGTCAGTGGAGCATAGGCAGAGGGGGCGCTTCTTATCTAGACTCTAGGGTCTATGACCTACCATTTAGGGAAAACTAAAAAACAGAAACAAAGATTGTGGGAGAAGTTTGGTTATACACGAATTGCTATTTTCTGAAGTCTCATTGGAAAATTGGAATACCTGAACTGCTTTACAGGTAGACTAGACAACTGAGCCACTCGTGGCTGATTTGAAGGGACCTCAGAATAGACTCTCTGCGAACAAGTCCCCTAAACACCACAGAGACTAGAAACATTATCATTAGAGAGTATTTCTTTGGTATTAAAATTCACAGGAGGAGAAATACATTGTGCACATATCAGTTACAATTATTGTTCATAATTTTCTGCTAAAAATATCTTAAATTCATGTAGTATCTCTTTTTTTTTGTAGTATCTTTTTTAAAAACATGTTTGTTTTATTTTTTGGCTGTGCTGGGTCTGTTTTGCTGCAAGCAGGCTTTCTCTAGTTTTCTCTAGTTGCGGCAACCAGGAGCTACTCTTTGTTGAGATGTGGAGGCTTCTCATTGTGGTAGGTTCTCTTGTTGTTGGACACAGGCTCTGAGCACTCCGGCTTCAGTAGTTGAGGCAGGTGGGCTTGATAGTGGCAGCTTCTGGGTTCTAGAGCATGGGCTCAGAAGTTGTGGCACCTGGGCTTAGTTGCTCTGTGGCATGTGGGATCTTCCTGGACCAGGGATTGAACCAGTGTCTCCTTCATTGGCAGGTAGATTCTTAACCACTGGATCACCAGAGAAATCCAAGACCCTCTTTTGATGGGAGAAGTGGCAAGAACTATTATAAAGTGGTATGGACACAGGGAGGCATGATTCATTAGGAATTATTTTTCTTTATTTTTTTTTTAAATAAAGCTTTTTAAAGCAGAGATTTAGATAACAGAATAATTGTGAAGATAGTTCAGAGAGTTTTCAAATACTCTATACCTACTATTAACATCTTAAATTATTAATATGATACATTTGTTACAATTTATAAATCAATAGCAATATATTATTATTAGCTAAAGTCCATTCTTTATTCAGATTTCCTTAGATTTTGCCTAGTTTTCTGTCCCAGGCTCCCATCTAGAATGCAACGTCACTTTTAGTCAGCACGACTCCTTTGACTCGTTTTGGCTGTCACAGTTTCTCAGCCTTTTCTTGCTTTTGATGACCTTGACAGTATTACTGGTCAGGTATTTTGTAGAATGGTCCCTCTATTGGGCTTTGTTTGATGGTTTCCTCATGACTAGACTGTGTGGTTTGGGGAGGCTGAGGCTATGGGGTTTTGGAAAGAATACCATAGAGGCAAAGTATTGTCATCACATCATATTAAGGATACGGTGTGTGTGTGAGTGTTTTAGTTGCCCAGTCTTGTCCGACTCTTTGAGATCCCATGGACTGTAGCCCACCAGACTCCTGTGTCCATAGGACTTCGCAGGCAGGAATACTGGAGTGGGTTACTGGTCTCTGTTCCAGGGGATCTTCCCAACCCAGGGATCAAAACCAGATTCCCTGCATTGCAGATGGATTCTTTACCATCTAAGCCCACCAGGGAAGCCATATATATGGCTGCACACATAGCACATGGGATCTCTAGTTCCCTGACCAGGAATCAAACCCATAGAAGCTCAAAGCCTTTACCACTGGACTGCCAGGGAAGTCCCTAGGGTACATACTACTATTAACATGATGTATCACTGTTGTTTTGACCTTGATAACCTGGCTAAGGTAGTGCTTATTCACTGTAAATTTACTTTAAAAAAATCTATTTATCTGGCTGCCCTGGGTCTTAGTTATGGAATGTATACTTTTAATTGTGGCATGTGGGATCTAGTTCCCTGACCAGGGATTGAACACAGGCCCCTTGCATTGGGAACACAATGTCTTTGCCACTGGACCACCAGGGAAACCCCTGAAATTACTTTTTTTTTTTAAACCTTCTTTCCTCTGTGTTGTTTGGAAGAAATCACTATGTACACACCACATTTAAGTGGTGAAGAGTTATATTTCATTTCTTTGAGGGTGGAGTGTCATTTACACAAATTATTTGAAATTCTTCTGTATGGGAACTCTGTCTCTTGTCCCATATTTATTTATTTTTTAATCATTTATTTATGTCAGTGTAGACTCACAAAATTTATTTCACACTTCGGGTTATTCATTTTGTTGCTCAAATTATTGGAAGCCATTAAAAAATTTATTTATTTATTTTAATTGGAGGCTAATTACTTTACAATATTGTAGTGGTTTTTGCCATACATTGACATGAGTCAGCCATGGGTGTACATGTGTTCCCCATCCTGAACCCCCCCTCCCAACTCCCTCCACATCCCATCCCTCAGGGTCATCCCAGTACACCAGCCCTGACCACCCTTGTCTCATGCATCCAACCTGGACTGGTGATCTATTTCACATATGATAATATATATGTTTCAGTGCTATTCTCTCAAATTATTGGAAGCCATTTTTAATCATTTATGTCACTACACTACAGAAATAGAATTCTAGCTGTCCAGAAGCTCCCATCATCCTGTCTTCCAGTCACTATTCTGAACTTGTGATGAGATCAATCCCTGGGATCTGCTGTTGCACTTTATATAGTTGGAATTATACAGTATGTATTTGCCTGTGCCTGGTTTCTTTCACTCAGCATTATGTTTGTGGGATTTACCCATGTTGCTACACTTTGCTGTGGAGAGGCTTTCTCACTTTGTAGTTTTCAACTTTAGACCTTCCCACCCCATGATTCTGAAATGGGCCACACTTCCCAAACTTATTTCATTGCAGTCTTAGGTGGAGGTTATCAAAAACAGGCTTGAGATCAGAACATATGTGTAAATAGTCCATTGGGAATTGATTTCAGGAAGCCCCGGTCAGGGCATGAGGAAGGAAATACAGAAGGGAGGAAGCCAGGCAGAGGAGTTAATGAGCAGCTCAGCAGAGCTCAGTCTCATAGGGTCCTCCACTGAGTGGGGGGTTGCTCTCCAGGGGGTCATCCCTGGGGGTTCTCCATGGGGGGCCTCCACGGGGTGGGGAGTGGTTCTCCAGGGTATCAGGGGGTCCTCCATGGGGGTCTTCCCTGGAGGTTCTCCACAGGCTGGTGTTCTCCTGGGGGTCTGCCATGGGGTCTTCCATATGGGGGTTCTCCACTGGGTCCTTCCTGGGGTGCTCCACGGAAGTCTCCATGGATTCTCTGGGAGATTGTGCAGAACTTGTTTAAGAGCTGTCCTGCAGAGAAGCAAAGAAACTTCAGGTATTTATAAACCAATTCCTTTCAGTTATTGCTTGAAAGTTGAGTATATTAACACACTAACAATCGCAGTCTGCCCCCAGTGTGGGTTAATATGCACCTATGTCCAGAGAAAGCTCGTAGGTAGGCTCAGGGTTGCAGGTACCAGCAGGAAAAAGCCATCGGAGTGAAGGTCTAGGCCAAGGCAATGGGTGTATCACAACTATTAACACCTTTTCCACCCTGACCTATTTGGATCACACCTTAAGTCCATTTTGTCGTGGACACTTTATGCTAGTAGCCAGCAGCAATAACTAAAATAAAAATTAATTGACAGATATAAGGCACCTGTCAAAATGATACAAATTTTTAAAAAGTGGCAACCACAAAGAGTGATTGGGGATGTGGAATGATTATTTTCATACTTTAATGGTAGAACTCTAAATTGTTTATTTTTTGCAGAATGAAATCTGGCAATATCTGTTAAAAATAAGTATTCCAAAGATGATGGATGTTCATTAAACCTATTGTGGTAATAGTTTAATGATGTTTGTAAGTCAGAGCATTCATTACGTTGTACACCTTAAACTTATACAGTGCTGTGTTGTCAGTTATAGCTCAATAAAACGGGATAAAATAGGTATTCCACTGCAACTAGTGTATAAATAAGTTCTTGAAATTTAATGACAACACAGTGATTATAGTCAACAATACTATATTATAAACTTCAAAATCACCATGAGGTTAAATCTTAATTGTTCTCAATACAAAAAGAAGCAATGATTATGTGACCTGATGAAGGTGTTAGCCAACCCTACTATAGTAATTATAGTGGAATATACAAATGTAGTAGACCAACAAATTTACACCTCAAATTTATAACGTTACATGTCAATTATAACACAATAAGAAAATTTTTTCAATGAAAAAAAAATGAGGCTAGTTAATAGAAGCAGTCTCAGTTCTGGTACTGCATTGGTACTGCGACTGTAGTGTTATTTTATTTATCACTTCCCTCCTCTCCCACTCATTCGGGATCCCCTCACCCTCAGTCAACGTTTTTGCCGGTCTGGGTTGCTTGCCTCCATCCTTGAGGAGTCTTGAGTCTTGGTTACCCAGCCTTTGCTTGAGAACCTACTGCTCTGACCCAGTAGTTCCTCCCATAGGGGGCCATGCTGGTGTTTTGAGTCTCCTGGTATCAGCGTGAACTATGAGCTCTTGAAAAATCTGAATATCCCCTTCCCCCCATTGTTCAGTTATTCTAGTAAATGACCATAAGTCCTTTTGGGGAAAGATTATAAGGGAATCGCTAGTGTATTGTTGCATCATTTTAGGGTTCATCCTCAAGGGGACTTGGCATCTCCTTCAATTGATGAGCTCTGGGTGTGAGAACAGGCTCATGTCTGGAAACCGTAAGGGATTGTGATTTTTCCATCGTACTGGCTGACCTCAGCTTTCTACTCACTCGTGTTAGTTTTATATTCCTCCCAAACAAATCACCACAAACTCAGAAGCTTTAAAAACAACCCCCATGTTATTATCTTATAGTTTCCCTGTTTCAGAAGTCTGGGTATGGCTTAGCTGGATCCTCCACTTAAGGTCTCACAAGGTACAAGGTTGTAATCAAGGTGTCAGATGGGCTCTGTTCCTTTCTGGAAATCTCTTCTGGATGGAGCTTCTTTCTAGAGCTTAGCTTTTTTCTTAGCTTAGCTTCTTTCTATTCTTCCAAGTTGACATTGTGGTTGGTTGAACTCAGCTCTTTGCAGTTGTAGGACAAAGGGGGCTGCTCTTCCAACAAGGCACTCTCTCTTATAGGCAGTTCACCTTTTATCAGCTTGCTTCTTCAAGGCCAGTAGGAGAATCTTAGTCCAGTTGGCTAAGCCTTTTATAATGTAACCTAATTAAAGAAGTGACGATCCCATCACCTTTGCCATACTCTATTGGCTAGAAGCAGGTTGTAGGTTTTCAAGGACAGGAGATTATATGAGTGTGACTCATGGGAGGAGGTGCTTCACCCTAAGGTGTGTCTGTGTGTCTACCACATTCATTCTTGGTCTTTTTTTAAAAGTTTGGCAATATCCTTATTGTCCATCCATCTATCTTCTTCCAGGAACACCATGGACTAGTAACCATTGTCCCTTGAATCTGGGATGGTCTTGTAACTTGCTCTGGTCAATGAAAATGGCAAAAGTGATACTGTGGAGGGCCTTGAGATACCTGACAGCTTTTGCCTTTGCCCTCTTGATATGCAGAGATCTCCACAGGACAAGGAAGGTGGTCTAACCTGGAAAAGGAAAAAAAAAGCCATGTGAAGGAATACCAGTGTCCCGAGTGAACAGCCAATGCCAGCTGCAAGACATGTAAGTGATACCAACTTGGACCTTTCAGCCTGCCTACCTCTGCAGTTGAATGCAGCTACATGAATGAGCCCGGGCAAAACTAGGAGAGGCACCTTGCAGCCCACCCACAGAATCACGAGAAAAAACAAATCACTGTCATCTTCAATGACTGGTTTTGGAGTGGTTTATCATACGGCAATAGGTAACTGAAATAGGTGTTTCTACATCACCTGCAGTCAATCATTGTTTGAAGGTTGCTCCGAGGGGCATTAAGACCCTGGCTTTTCTGGTCTGCCCTGTTCCAGACTCAAGTATGCTCCAGTGATCAGGGAGAAGTCTCAGGCAGAGTCCCAGACGTTTTCAGGAAGGAGCTGTCAGCAAATACAGGAACACTGAGCATTAGGCTGATGTAAGAGCTGCTTTTATTACAACCTCAAAATCTCTTTTTCTCCAACTTGTAAACATTATGTGGAATGGGCCGGGGGTGGAAGCAGGAGGTTTCTTAGAGGAACCAAGAACCCTGGAGTAGATGATGCCTTTGGGAGACACCACCAGCTAGGGGAAGAATTTGCAGAACACAGAGCTCAGGCTATCAGAGACTGAGATTGAGGGCCTACCTTGTTCTTTTCAACGTCTCTGGCTTTGTATAAGAGCTGCAGTTCTCACAGCCTGCTGTCAGATGACATGCCTAGAATCCCTCCTTTTGTTTCCTCTCAGATGCTTCTCTCTGCCTTCCAGTAGATGAGCTCACTTATTATTCCTTGCTGAACTCTCCTCACTAGCCTCCTACCAACCCAGTTATCTTTTCACCACTCAACACTTACCTGTCTCCTAGCTGCTGCCTTGGAGGACCCCGCCAACTCCAGATCCTGTCCTGTTCAAATCTAGTTCACTCAGTGTTTCTGCCATGTTCCATATCAGTATCAGTACTGTTTGGTATCAGAACTTCTAAACCTTGCAGAGTTTTGAAAAAGGACTTGACAAAAAAGATCTCGTTGGTGAGATTAAATTATAGGAAATTTCAGGTGTGATTTCTTCCATTTCTGTGTGGCAAGGGAGGTTACATTCAAAGTTGCAATAGATGTGATAGCCTAGGCTGCAGAATTGTTCCCAGGTACCAGATGTGGGTGAATTAACATTTCAAAACATCTTTGGAAAAAAAAAACAAAACATCTTTGGAAGGTTACCAGAAAAAAAATCTTTTTTTTTTTTTTTTGCCTGAACACCCCAAAAGATGGAGCAAAATTTGAGTATATACTAAGATAAGCTGTGTTCCTGTATTTGGAATATAAGGAAGTGGTTTTACAAGAGACTGACCAAAGAAATTCACTTCCAGTTTATTAAGATCACAAGAGCAAAAACTACAGCGTATTTTATTAGGTATACAAAAACACTCAGGGTTAAAATATTCAAATTAAAAAAAACAACACCCTACCTTATTTTAGAAGAAAACCTTAGTCTTAAAACAAATATCAGAATACATAATTATTTAGGTACTCCTATGAATTGCAAATGGTCACAAAAATAATTGATCATGTTGCATTTTCCTCATCTATTTCTTCTCTTATGATAGGAGTCAACATTTTTGAGCATCTACCATGAATCAAAAACTGCCATTCATTTCATCTAGTTCTAAGAATAACATCCACTATGCCAACTAGTTCTAGTTTAAATTCATGACCACACGTCTCAAAAGGAGTCTCAATGCTGCCAAGCAACCCTACTACACTCCCCCAGTATGTTTCTCGCCCATTCTCCAAAACAAGGATTTCACACATTTTCTGCTCTCCTCAAATCTCCCACATCCTCTTCCGCCTCCTCAGTCCTGCCTACCTCTTCCACTTCTTCCCAGATCCCTCTCTGCCTCACTCAGTTCTCCATCTTTATATTCCACTGATGTACCAAATTCTTTCCTCTCCCTTGGAGCCTTTGAAATTCCCCTTCCCTCTCATTGGAATGCTCACACCCTCATCTTCATAAGACTGGTTTCTTCTGCTTTTTTTATCTGCTGTCTCAGTTCAGATGTCAAGTTCTCAGAGTCTTTCCTTGTAAGTTAAAGATGCCCCTGCTCTCTTGCATGTTAACTTGTTTCATTGTCTCCCAGACATTTATCAACACCCGATACTGTCTTGTCTGTTTATTTCTTCCCATCTCCACTTGAAGAAAGCGTCATGACAGCAGGGCTTTACTTTTCTGGTGTACTTCTATATTCTCAATATCCAAATCTGAGCCTGTCACACAATATGGTCAAATTGAATTTTCATTGAGTAAATGATCCCGATTTTTGATAGATGAGGAAACTAAAGATTAGGCAATCTAAATAAATGACTTCAGGTCACTCAGGTAGTAAATGACAAAGCTGGGACTTGAGCCTAAATTTTGCTAGATCTGGGCTCTATCCCCAGAGAGGCCCAGATTTTTTTGTGTAAAAAAATCTCTCTTGCTAGGATGAACATTTAAAAATGGATTTGACCACTGAGGAGTACTTGTGAATGTGAACAGCATTTAAGACAACATAAGAATGAATAGTTAATTCCCCAGGCAGAAAATCAAGGAGATGCTGAGGACATCTGGCTGGACAAAGCCCATGGTAACTAAGGAGCAGCACAGCCTGGCTATTCCCAGCTTGCTCCTGGCTGGCCTCCAATTCCTCCGTCTTCCTTCCTGCTTCCTGCATCTCTAAGTCTCTGACCACCTGCAGTTCAGTACAGTTCAGGGCAGGCTCTGGTTTTCCCTTCATGCTCATGAAGTGAGCTAGTTCATGCCTGTCAATAGCATCCAGATTCATGCTTTAGAGAAACTGGAATAGGATATTTTCCATGAGGGTCTATCAGCCAAATCTGTGTTTATATAATAGCCTAATTCACAGGAAGTTGCCTTTGTGTGTGTGTGTGTGTGTGCAGAAAATGAAAACCTTGTGCTGACTCTTCATTGATCCTTAAATGGACTTATAAACAAAAGGTGAAGAGGAGGAAATGAGGACTCTTTTGGCTGTTGCCTTAATCAACATTCAGGGAAAGCTTCATTTATAGGCTAGAGTCCCTAGAAATGCTAGATTTAAGGGTTTGTTCTATGGATTTTCTTCAGAAACCAAGATCAAAATGGTTATAATATTATCAGTTATTGCCATTATTCTATGCTCTTTATGTATACTTTATCTTTACAACAAACTGATTAAATAGATGCTAGCAATATTATACCCATTTTCCACATGAGAAAACTGAGGCCAAGTAGGATTTTTTTTTTTTTAAATGTTAGTGTTAGTCGCTTGGTCATGTCCAACTCTTTGTGACCCCATGGACTATATATAGCTCACCAGGCTTCTCGTCCATGGAATTCTCCAGGGAAGAATACTGGAGTGGGTTGCCATTTCATTCTCCAGGGGATCTTCCTGAACCAGGGATTGAACCCAGGTCTCCTGAACTGTAGGCAGATTCTTTACCAATTGAGTCACTAGGGAAGCCCTGGTGAAGCCCTGAAGTCACACACTATTGATGAAATTAGAATTTCATTTATTTGATTTGACTCTGGAGTAGAGGTTCTTAATCATCCCACTACTTGTTTTTGTGTTTGTTTGCCTCTTTGTTGGAAGAAGGCAATGGCAACCCATTCCAGTTCTCTTGCCTGGAAAATCCCATGGATGGAGGAGCCTGGTGGGCTGCAGTCCATGGGGTCACTAGGAGTGGGACATGACTGAGCGACTTCACTTTCACTTTTCACTTTCATGCATTGGAGAAGGAAATGGCAACCCACTCCAGTATTCTTGCCTAGAGAATCCCAGGGACAGGGGAGCCTGGTGGACTGTCGTCTATGGGGTCGCACAGGGTCGGACATGACTGAAGCAACTTAGCAGCAGCAGCAGTGGCAGATCTAGTAATCCAGAAATTGCGAAGTTATGATAAATATAAAAGCATTTATGTAATATAATATGAAAATATCTGAGATTTCTGTTCATAACAAAGTCATAGGTAACAAATCAGTTTAAAGTTAGTGAAAATAAAGATGTAATTTCATCTAAGCTAACTGGCTCCTCTCTAGGCCCCCGGTTAGGAAACCTGACCTAGAACCTGAGGATATAATGCCCTCTGGAAGACCAGTTATAAAGCCCTTCTAACTGATGTTGTTTCTAATCTCAGTTACTATCCCTGCCCCATCTACTCTCTTCACTGGCTGTCACTCTAAATCACAATCTAAAGGGCTCTTCCTTGTAGCCTTGCTGGACACCCTCTCCACCCCTAATCCCCATAGAATTTATCACCTTTTCATCCATCTCACTTTAGGGTTTTGCATATATGTTTATGACTGCATGTAGAGCACTGTATGTTTGTCTATGTATGTAGAGCTGCATGTATGTATGTCTATGCATGTAGAGCATATATGTTTATGACTGCATGTAGAGCACTGTATCATATCTATGTAATCCCCATAGAATTTATCACCTTTTGGTCCATCTCACTTTAGGGTTTTGCATATATGTTTATGACTGCATGTAGAGCACTGTAACATATTTAATTTGTTTATATATCTTTTTTACTTTAACATTAGCTACTTGGGAGTAGGGGCTATGTCTTGCTCATTTACTTACTTTTTCATTTAATAAAATTATATTGAGCATCTCCTGTTACAAGATGTTATTCTAGACACTGAAAATATAATAATGAACATCACGGACATAGTCTTTATCCTCCATGTTTTGCCATCTTGCACTCATTTCTGGTCCTCAGTGTTTGGCTCATGATTGGAAGATACTAAATTAGTCTGTTTAATTGAATTGTCTTGAGTATTTCAAGGTCATATTACTAGTTGGCCGAAATTGCTCCTAAGAGAAATATTTCTTGAGAAGTTCTTTATCTTCATATCCTCATATAAATTGCCAGGTATAGAGTAGACATTCAAAAGTCAATTCTTTTCTTGTCTTTTCCTCTGCTAGTCACCAAGTAAGCTAAATCTTGTTGCGGAGTAGAGAAATGGAAACAGAGTATTTATAAGTTTTGCAGGAGGGAAGAAGAGTTAAGAACATCTACTTATAACATGTATGTGTTAGTCTCTAGGTTGTGTCTGACTCTGCAACCCCATGGACTGTAGCCCGCCGGGGTCCTCTGTCCACGGGATTTTACAGGCAAGAATATTGGAGTGGGTTGCCATTCCCTTCTCCAGGGGATCTTCCTAACCACGAGAATCAGGAGAATCTGGGTATCCCGCACTGCAGGAAGATTCTTTACTGTCTAAACTGCCAGGGAAGCACTTATAACATACAGTTCTCTCTGTTACGCCTGAATGAGGTAAAAGATGTAAAGCGCTTGAATAGCACCTGTTACATTGTAAGCCAGCAACAAATACAAGATACAATAGCTAACATTTGTTGATGACTTACAACATACCAGGTGCTATTTGAAGCCCTTTACATCTAATACTTCATTCAGACCTAGTAGAGAGAACTGAGGCTTAAAAAGTATAAGTAACTTGCCCAACTTCTGATAGGCAGAATGTACTTAGGTGGGGGAATTCCAGCCCAGTCAGCCCGAGTCTGGCACCTCTTTCTTTGTGTAGCTGTTGACCAATGCAGGGTCAGAGGCAAGGACTTTGAACAGGATCCACTAACAGCCTGCATCCTGGTCATGACCTAAGTCAAGGCAAGCATGTTTGAAATGACAAAGTGATCAAGGCTTAAGTCTGTGGCTAGGGTAGAGCTAACAAGGGCCAGAATACCTATGCTCTGGTGCATTCTTGCTACACTGTTTATTCAATATTATCTTTTAAAAAATTTTATTCATTTATTTATTTTTGGCTTTGCTGGGTCTTCATTGCTGGTGTGGGCTTTTCTCTAGTTGCGGCCAGTGGGGGCTACTTTTCATTGTGGTGGGCAGGCTTTTGATTGCAGTGGCTTCTCTTGTTGCAGCTTGAGGGCCCTAGAGTGTTCAGGATTCAGTAGTTGTGGGCTTAGTTGCTAAGTAACATGTGGGATCTTCCCATTCCAGGGATTGAACCCGTGTCTCTTGAATTGGCAGGTGGATTCTTAATCACTGGGCCACCAGGGAAATCCACTATTGTCTTTTTAAAACAACTGTTTCTCCCTGAAATTAATGTTCATTCTACCACTTGTGAGGCTACAGGAAAAATTTTCTTAAAAAGGAAATGTCCTTGGATTACCATTAGACAGAACTGAATAATTCTACCAAGCTGGGGCATTTTTCTACAGTTAATTATAATGAATTCTGATTACCATGTGCATCATTTACCTAATCTGGACCCAAACTGAAACATAAAACATAAGTACAAAGAATATCTGATTATTTTTTGGACATATGAACAAAAGTAAAATATTTTTTTAATTTAAAATATTTTTTCCTTCTCCAATCAAAAGATATAGAGTTGCTGAATAGATTAAAAAATAAGACCCAATTATATGCTGTTACAGGAGACTCACTTCAGCTTTAGAGGCATGCACAGACTGAAAGTGAAGGGATGGAAAAAGATATTCCACGCAAATGAAAGCCAAAAAGAGCAGAGACTATACTTATATTACACAAAATAGACTTTTTTCCCTTTCTTTTTAACCTGTTTTCCCCCCATTTTTATTGAGAAATAGTTGGCATACATCACTGTATAGGTTTAAGGCATACAGCATGACTGTTTGAATTATATACATTGTGAAATGATTACCACAATGGGTTAACATCCACCATCTCATATAGATAAAATAAAAATAATTTTTTTTCCTTGTGATGAGATTTATCTTTTTTCACTGATTATGATTTAAGACTCATCTATGTTGTCAGATGTATTAATATTTTATTCCTTTTGCTTGCTCAGTAGTATTCTATTGCATGCATATACCAGACTTTGTTCATCTGTTTACCAGCTTATGGACGATGGTTTTTCATGTTACCCTTTTACAGTCATATCTATTTCCCTCCCTCCACTATCTCCAAACTCTCACAACCAATAATTTATTCTCTATCTCTATAATCTTGTTATTTACACACAAAATAGACATTAAGCCAAAAACTGTAGCAAGATACAAAGAAGGTCATTATATAATGATAAAGGGATTGATTTATCAAGAGTATAACATTTGTAAATATTTGCATACTCAACATAGGAGCACCTAAATATATAAAGCAAATATTAACAGATTTTAAGGGAGAAATATACAGCATTATAATAGTAGAAGACTTAAAAATCTGATTTTCAACAATGGATAGGTCATCCAGAAAGAAAAGTCAATAAAGAATCTTTGGACTTAATGCCATGTTAGACTAGATGGACTTAACAGATACTTACTGAACATCCCATCTAACAGCAGCAGAATATACATTGTTCTCATGTGTACATGAACATTCTCCAGGATAGATTATATGTTTGGCTGCAAAAAAATCTTAGTACATTCAAGAAAACTGAAATTCTATCAAGCATCTTTCCCAATCATAATGATATGAAACTAGAAATCAATTAAAGGAAGAAAACTGAAAAATTCACAACTATGCTGAGACTAAACAACATCCTCCTGAACAAACAGTGGGTCAAATAAATCAAAAGGGAAATTAAAAATCTTGAGAGAACTTAAAATGGAAATATAACATAATAAAACTTTTGGGATGCAGCAAAAGCAGTTTCAAGAGGGAAGGTTACAGAAATAAACGCTTACATTAAGAAAAAAAGAAAGCTCTCAGAATTCCCTGGCAGTCCAGTGGTTAGGACTTGGCATTCTCATTGCTGGGGACTCTAGGTTCAATTCCTATTTGGGGAACTAAAATTTCATAAGCTGCATTGGAGAAGGTAATGGCAACCCACTCCAGTATTCTTGCCTGGAGAATCCCAGGGACAGAGGAGCCTGATGGGCTGCCATCTATGGAGTCGCACAGAGTCGGACACGACTGAAGTGACTTAGCAGCAGCAGCATGCATGGCAAAAAAAGAAAGCTCTCAAACAGACAACCTAACTTTACACCTCAAGGAACTAGAAAAGGAAGAACAAACTAAGCTCAAAGTGAGTAGAAAGAAGAAAATAACAGAGATCAGAGTAGAAATGAATGAAATAGAGACTTAGCAGACAGTAGAAAAGATCAATGAAACTAAGAACAGTTTTTTTTAAGAAGATAAACAAAATACACAAACCTTTAGTTAGACTAACCAAGAAAAAAGAAAGAGGACTCAAATAAAATTATAAATGAAAGATGAGACATTATAACTGATACTACAGAAATATAACGAATCTTAAGAGACAACTATGAATAATTAATCAATCCTGAATATCATTGGAAGGACTGATGCTGAAGCTGAAGCTCCAATACTTTGGCCTCCTGATGCAAAGAGCCGACTCATTAGAAAAGACCCTGATGCTGGGAAAGATTGAAGGCAGGAGGAGAAGGGGACGACAGAAGACAAGATGGTTGGATGGCAACACCTACTCAATGGACATGAGTTTGAGCAAGCTCCAGTAGGTGGTGAAAGACAGGGAAGCCTGGAATGCCGCAGTCCATGAGGATGCAGAGTCAGACACTACTGAGTGACTGAACAACATGAATAATTAATTATATGCCAACATTTTGGACATCCTAGAAGAAATGAATAAATTCCTAGAAACAGATAGCCTACCAAGACTGAATCATGAAGAGATAGAAATCTGAATAAACTTACTACTAGTAAGGAGATTGAATCAGTAGTCAAAAACCTCCTAACAAAGAAGTGTCCAGGACCAGATGCCTTCATGGTGAATTCTACTAAACATTTAAGGAAGAATTAATACCAAACCTTCTCAAGCTTTTACAGCAAATGGAAGAGGAAGGAACTCTTCCAAAATCATTATATGAGGCCAACCTAAGCCAGACAATGACACAAAAGAAAATTAGAGACCAATATCTCTGAGGAACACCCATGCAAAAATCCTCAACAACATATTAGTAAACCAATTCCATGGTATATTAAAAGGATCATATACCATGATCAAGTGGGATTTATTCTAGGGATGCAAGGGTAGTTCAATATCCACAAATCAATGTGATACAACACATTAACAAAACGAAGGATAAAAACATATGATCATTTCAATAGGTACAGAAAAAGCACTAGACAAAATTCAACATCCTTTTTAAGATAAAAACTGTCAATAAATTTGTATAGAGGGAATGTACCCCAACATAATAAAGGTCATATTTGATAAGCCCACAGCTAATATCATACTCAAAGGAAGAAAGCTGAATGCTTTTCTTCTAAGAATAGGAACAAGACAAGGATGCCACTCTTGGCACTTTTATTCAACATGGTATTGAAGTCCTAGCCAGAGAAATTAGGAAGAAAAAGAAATAAAGACATCCAAATTGGAAAGGCAGAGACAAAACAGTCACTATTTGCAGATGACAGGATTTTATATATATTAATTGAAAACCCTAAAGACTCCACCAAAAACTATTAGAACAAATAAACAAGTTCAGTAAAGTTGCAGGGTACAAAATCAATATACAAACATCTGCTGCATTTTTTTTTTTTTTTTTGTGGCTTGTGGGATATTAGCTCCCCAACCAGGGATCAAACCCAGGTCCATGGCAGTGAAAGCTCACATCCCAACCACAGGACTACCAGGGAATCCCCCTGTTGCATTTTAATACACTAACAACAAACTATCAGAAAGAGAAATTAAGAAAACAATCCCATTGACAATAGCATCAGAAAGAATACTTAGGAATAAATTTAACCAAGGAGGTGAAAGATCTATACCCTGAAACTGTAAGACACTGATGAAAGAAACTGAAGAAAACACAAATAAAAGGAGATATTCTATGCTTACGGTTGGAAGGATTAATGTTATTAAAATGTCCATACTGCACATAGTGATCTACAAAATCTATGTAATCTGTTTCAAAATTTCAAAGGCATTTTTCACAGAAATAGAAAAAAAAAACCTTAAAATTTGGGCTAGATGGCAAATCCCAGTCAACAGCTGGGAATGGAGAGAGGCTTCTTGAACCGACCTAGGCTTTAGAGTGACATGGTACATACCTAGAGTGTTACGGATAGTGTTATGAGTTACTAAAATAATTTGTGAAAATATATTTCTTACCAGTTGCTGCTATGGGGTTGTTTGCTCAATGACTGAAGTAGAAAAATAAGGAAGTATCTACATGGGCTCTCATGCTCCCTATTAAGACTTTGTCTGCTAGTGTGTAACAGCACACTTTTATTTATTTTGGCTGTACCTCCTAGCAACAGGGATCTTAATTCCCTGAACAGGGATCAAACTCATGTCCCCTGCATTGGGAGCACTAAGTCTTTACCACTGTGTTACCTGGTAAATCCCCTGATCCCTTTTAAAAACTGAGGAAAAGTTATAAATCCTCTTTGCAGAAAATGCACAGCTAATACACACAAACTATTTTCCATAATTTTAGGGGGCTATATACTTCTGAAACCTATCCTGGACTCCAAGTTAAGGACTGTTCTCAACTGTCTCTTCTCCCAAGAGGCAGCCCAACTCTCAGTCCTATTTTATTTTTAAAAAATATTTATTTATGTAGCTGCACTACATCTTTAGTTGTGACATGTGGGATCTAGTTCCCAACCAAGAATCAAACCCTGGTCCGCTGCATTGGGAGTGCAGAGTCTTAGCCAGTGGACCACCAGCGAAGTCCCTCAGTCCTATTTTAGAATATCCTAAGTTTAGTAGATCAGAAGCAGGTTCTGGAAGCAGGTGGGTTTGGGAGATTACTAGGCATTACTACACATTCTATTTACTTTGCAAAGTATAAAGACATGAACAATGCAACGGAAGATGCCACATTCTGGATCTTTCAGGAGGTCGTTATGGTCACTACAAATAATGGTTTCTGACCACAGATCCAGCTGAATCATTCAGCAAATATTTACTGGGCGCCTGATATGTACAGGCACTGAGCCAGGCAGTGAGCTCACCAAGATAAAAAAGACTCCATTTGTGTCCTTGATGAGACATTCACATGTAAAAGCATGAATGTAGTTGTTGGTGGCCTGAAAATAAAGGTTACCTAAGTCTGAGAAGCATTCTGAGGTGACGGAAAGGACTCTGAGCTTGTGATTTGATTTTTGGCTTCACCACATTCTAGTGTGGCGTCACTCAATCTCAGATTGCTTCATCTATTAAGTGCCGCAAATAAGTAGATGAGAACTGTGGCAAATCTTCAAAAAGATAACATTTTAAAAAATGAAAAAATGAACATGGACAAACAGAAAAGGCAAGTTACAGGCTTATCGAAAATGACAGTTGAGAGAGTCACCCCCAGAGGGAAGAGCCTAACTCTTCCCAGTCTCTACAGACACCGCCGCACCCCGCACGCGGTCAGAAACCGCCCAATAAACCTTCCGGGACAGATCAAGTTCCGCTTCCGCAAGCAGGTTTTCGCTGTAGGCGTGAGCGAAGGACGCCCGACGCAACTTAGCGTCGGACCTCCCCATTGCGCATGCTCGGGAGGAGAGGCTGAGAACGGAAGGACGGGGGAGTGGCCAGACGCCGCGGCCGGCCGGCTAGCTCTCCCTGTGGCCCCGCGCGGGAGGCGGGGGCGCGCGCACGCTCGTTCGCGCGGCCGGCTGCGTACAGTAGTGACGGCCGCGCGGGAGCGGTCACATGACCGTAGCGGCTGCCTGTACAGTAAGGACCCAATATGGCAGCGGCGGTAGCAGTGGTAACGGCAGCAGGAGGACCGGCCGCCCCATAGACCGCCCCCAGCGCACCACCCCCGCCGCTTCCTCTGCTCCGGTGCTCCTCCGGCCTGACTTCCCCTTTCTCCCACCTTTCCCGGCACCGCGGGAAAAACAGCATAGGGCAGAGCAGGCAGGGAGGGCGGCCGGAGCCCGGACACGGGAGCCTCCCAGTCAGTTCAAGACCCGACATGAGGGAAAAGGGCCGTAGGAAGAAGGGCAGGACCTGGGCGGAGGCCGCCAAGACGGTAAGGCGGAGGGAGCGGACGGGAAGGCTGGGAGGATTTTGTTCCTTCGCCGCCCTCCCTCGGTCGCAGGGGAAGGGAGGTCAGTGGCACTGCGACCCGGCTAAGGGGGGCACAAAACCGCGCTGCGAGGGCGGCGGTTAGTGTCGGGCTTGTGGTCCCTATGGGAATGGAGGCGCCTAGCGGAAGAGGGTCGCCGCGGGGCCGTGGCTTCTCCCCGCGTCTGCGATGGTTCCTCTCTGGTGTTTTGGAGCTGCCTCTCGGGGTCACTGCGCTCTCGCCCCCATTCTGTGGTAGCCCCTGCCCCAGCTTGGGGAAGTCTGTTGTGCTTGCACATAACCGGTTCTTCTCCCTTGTGCGGCTGAGGAGCCCCCATTGGATGCGGATAGGAGACTGCTTGTGCGTGCACCCAGCCCCAGAAAGAAGAGGGGAGCGGTGAAGCTGGGTAGAATTGACCCGCTGTAACAGGCACACCGCCTCACTCCGGGTTCCCGGCTTGTCTGGGCTCCTGGATCCGGCCGGAGGTCACGAGGCTCTTGTTTTATGTTTGCTGTTGGAGCCGAAAGTGCAGGAGGTGTTTAGAAACGAAGTAACAGGTGGGACTTGTAGAAATTTTTTTTTTTTTTTCTGTTTCCGTAGAGACCTACTCTGAACAAGGCAGCAATGCATGGTGGGACCTGTAGTTTTACCCGGCCTTGACTTTTTCGTAGCTAGAGTGGTGATGGCCTCACCAAGTTGTGATTAGTGGATAAAACCATCCTTTTTTTCCTTCTAAATTTATCTTAACGAAATTTAGAGGTAGGTTTAAAAAATAGAGTATTGAGAATGAGTGAGAACTTTTATGTTTTTTATGAAAAAGTTAAAAGCGTCCATGTATATATATTTAGAAATGAAAGGTTTGGAGAAAGTCAAGTTCATTCCATCTTCAGAGGGTGCAGCAGAAAAGTAATAGGACGTAAGACAGCAGTGTTTTAGTGTTGGGAAGTGAGAAGGATTGGAAGTATAATTTTTAATGGTGAATCCTGTCAATAATACTTGTACAACCTGGAGAGCCCCTCTAAATGAAGCCCCTGTTTATGGTGTGTTGTATGTTTTATTTTTTAAAGGGGAGTTTTCTGAATATAAAAGTAACATGTTCACTGTGGGAAAGTTAGGGAAATTATAGTATTTTAGTATAAAGAAGGAAATAAATCGTGTATTTAATTTCTCCAGGCTCTGTGAACATTTGATATATTACCGTCCAGTCTTTTTTATTTCCCCAAATCTGGGTCCTTTTGTTTATTCATTCTTGCACATTTGCTTTGTAAATCTTGTGCATTTGTTTTGTAAATGTTATGTTTTAGAGGATTCATGAATCTTAAACTTGTTTGTCTGTTTTTGTAGGAAATGTGGAAAAGTTAGTGAATAAATAAAAGCACATTTGTGTGCTTTCATTTACAGTGTATCTTCATAACTGTAACTGCTGGCCGTTTCCCTCCAAAGAAAAGACTTGAGAAATAATTTTGTTGGGTGGTGGGGAAATTCCTCCTTCACAAAAGACTTTTATTTTGTTCTACTTGATCAGCATTACTTCACGACCTCTTTTATTTAAAGAAGGAGGGTAAATTTTATTCGTAAGTAACCAGATCCCAACCTTCATTGTGTTAATTAATTTAAAGTCTCTAGAATTTCATGAGTACTTTATGAATTATCTCTTGGGATAAAATAGTCTGATCTTTGGGAGATTGTGACAGGAGAAATTTGCATCTACAGTCTATTTTCCTATAGTAAATTATTATGTTTGCTCATTTATAACAAACATTTCAAGCCTTAGCTAGTTATGTGCAAGTAGTATTTAGAAGATGTAAAGACTAGAGCTAATCAGTAGAGCTTCGAGTGAGTTCTTGAAGTGATTAGTATATTAGTGGTTTGGTATTTTTATTTGATTCTGGCAAATATGTAAGAGCTCAGACTAAATAAAAATGAA
The DNA here is from genome assembly GCF_019320065.1 of Cervus canadensis. Taxonomy (NCBI): domain Eukaryota; kingdom Metazoa; phylum Chordata; class Mammalia; order Artiodactyla; family Cervidae; genus Cervus; species Cervus canadensis. The sequence continues at coordinate 69,781,754 of NC_057390.1, forward strand.
TTTTAGAAAGAGAATGGTGACACTAAAACTTCTTTTTTCTAGTAGCCAAAGTCTAGAAAACAGTCTACTCTTTTTTTATCATCTATAAAGTGAGTAATTAAAATAAACCTCAGTGTTCAAAAGGTTTCTGTTTATAGGAGAAATAGGTAGAAGTAAATGTGAGAAGAATAAACAAAAGTAAATATTTAATATTTTCAGACATAGAATAATGAGATCAGAAAGTTAGTGGTTTGACAGATAGAGATAACTTTGACCTAAATTAGGAAACTATATAGTTTATAAGATTAAGAGAACCAGGAGAAGCAAGTCTTAAACTTTCCTCATAGGCATTAAGGCCAAATGTTCTAGGAACAGAGTTTCAGAAAGGATATATTAAAATTATGCATTGAATATAGGTCATATCTACTTCATATTTCATTGTGTTCTTGGTACTTACATTGTAGAGCTATCTTGTTTTAGGGAATGTTATTAAAATGGGGTTGTGTTCCTGAGCAATAATAGGGCAATAGATAAATAAAATTATTCACTAACATATGTATTTATATCCTATATATTTGTGATTTGGGGTGTTGTGTGTATGTGAGAGAGAGAAACAAATTGATACAGGATTGCTGTGAACAACCTGAAAAAGCAAAAATAATACGATTCATAATTATTATATAATTAAAAGGTTATGTCAAAGTCTGATTAAATGTAGAGAATAGATGGGTTCCAATAACTGAAGACATTATCCAGAGAAATAATGGGATTAAGACTCACTTGAACTTATTGTTCATTCACAGCAGTGGATTGTGTCCCTACTGATCTTATATTTGTCTCATAAATACCCTAGTTATATAAAGCATTATTCAAGTATTTAGTTAACAGTATTACATTTTAAATTTATTTATTTATTGGCTGCACCCTGTGGCTTGCAGGATATCAGTTCCCCCACCAGGGACTGAACCCAGGCCATGGCAAGACTGGAATACTAACCCCTAGGCCACCAGGGAACTCCCATTACATGTTTTAAATTTTAAAGGTAGCAGTGGTAGTGTTGATGATGTGATTTGGATAAGAGACCTGCAGTATAGTGTTTGGTGCAATTAAAACAGAAAAATTTGTAGTAAGCCAGAGATACTGAAAATCATTACATTGACTTTAGAACTGTGTTCAAAGATAACGCTCATTTTTTTTTTTTTTAAAGCAAAACAAAGCATTGTATCATGTACACATTAGGTGACATCCCTGAGGAATTTAGTTATTTTTACAAAATAGAACTTTCAAAAGAGTATAATTTTGTTGATACCGTTTTTTTTTTTTTTGGAGTTTTCCCTTGTCATCCACCACAGCTGGGGACACATTAAAAGGGAAAAGTGTCTTTTTAGGACAAGTTTGTGATAGTAGGTGAAAGAGAGCAGCAGACCTTAGAGACTGCATTAGGTTATCTTTGAGGAGTGAAGTGGTCAGAGTGTAAGTAAAGGATGAGTGTTAGAGGTGAGGAGAATAGCAGGCGAGTGTAGATCTTTAGCATGTGATTTCTAGACTGAAGAAAAAGGGTGTTTTTTTTTTTTTTTGTATCTATACTTCACTTAGTGGTTAATACTGTTTTGAAAGTACGTAGGTTTTTAAATTTATGTTATTTACCTAAAGTCATTTGGGCTTCCCCAGTGGCTCAGTGGTAAAGAATCCGCCTGCAGTACAGGGGCCACAGGTTCTATCCCTGGGGTGGCAAGATCCCCTGGAGGAGGTCATGGCAGCACACGCCAGTATTCTTGCCTGGGGAATCCCCATGGACAGAAGAGCCTGGTGGGCTACAGTCCATGGGGTTGCAGAGAGTCAGACATGACTGAAGCACACACGCCTAAAGTCATTTAACTTTAGGAAATAGAATGGAAGAAAATTTCTATTAAAGAAATAACTCATAAGCTAATTACCTTTCTGTAGGAAGTATTGAAAATAGAAAATAATTATTTAAAAGTAAAATGATAAAATATATGTAATGATTAGAAAAAAGTCTTAAAATATACTTTAGAAAAAACAGACATATTAGAAACTTTTGAGTTTTCTTAATCTTGACCATAAGTAATTATCTTCTGCTAGGAGTATGGCCCGGCCTGGGGATATCTCCTTGGGCCTGTATTGGTTGGCTAGAGTCTTTCTATGTCTGAATTTGTCTTATGTTTGTACTTGTAAATATTAGAATCTCCAGGAGAGTGTGCATCTTGGAAAACCATATTAAAGAAATATATTGTTTTTGTAATATTGTTTTATAGAAAGTAAAACTGGACAAAATCTTCCTGGAATATGTTAAAAATAGAATGAGAAAGATTGTGAAGAGCATGGGTGAAAAACTGAGAAACTGCTCTAACCCATACTTTTCAAAACTAATCAGTTTTATTGAGGTATAATTGACATAAAATTATAAGATATTAGATACGTTTATGAGATTTCCATCTGCAGGTCTGTTTGTGCTAGGGGATTTTTTGCTTGAGAGATCTTCCTTTTTGCCTTAATACTGAAGTAAAGTTCCCTTGTGTTTTTCTCTTGAATTTTATATTATTGTTTCAGTTCATTCTTCCTTCTGTCCTGTTCTCATGTTCCTGTCTTGAAAGCCCACAAACTAAGGAAAAGGGAAGGAAAAATCTTTTTTAAACACATAAGTTAAAAATTTCTGTGGAAAGTGCTGTTGCTGCATCTCCTAGAATTATGACAGGAGCTGAGAAAATGATGTCAGATTTGCAGAAGTCCTTACTCTTTCCTCATCCACAAAATCTATCTACTTTTAAAAGGCTGTGCAATTTTGCTGTCAGTGAAAGGGCATTATGTTTTCACTACAAAAGCTATCTGGAAGGAGGCCAGTTGTGTGGAAGATATAACTTCAGGAACCTGATCAGTAAGTTTGTCTGCTGTCTTTATCCTTTTTATTAATACATGCATGCATACTGAGTCGCTTCAGTCATGTCCTACTCTTTGTGACCCCGTGGACTGTGGCCCTCCAGACTCCTCTGTCCATGGGATTCCCCGGGCAAGAATACTGGAGTGGGTTGCCATGCCCTCCTCCAGGGGTTCTTCCTGACCCAGGGATCTAAGCTGCATCTTTTATGTCTCCTGCATTGTCAGGCGGGTTCTTTACCAATAGGGCCACCTGGGAAGCCAGAAGACTTGGAATGCTCCACTAGTTCTGTTTTCTTTCTTTCCATATCTCATAGAGGCCATCCTCATAGTTATAGTGTTGTAGTATTGGGCAATTTAGTACTTTTAGTACAGTTTGATTTATCATGTTTTTAGGGTTTTTAAAAGGTTTTTGATCATACTTAATTTTAGAATTCTTTAGATATGACTTAAAAACAATAGTTAGTTTTCTATTACAGTTATATAGGCTCTTTTTAAAAATAACTTGCTCATTCATTTATTTATATTTGGTTGTCCGGTGGGGGGGGGGGGCGGGGTTTCCTTGCTGCCTGTAGGCTTTCTCAGGTTGCGGAGAGCAGGAGCTACTCTTTGTTGCGGTGGTTTTTCTCCTTGCAGAGCACAGGCTCATTAGTTTCAGCTCTCCTGCTCTAAAGTGCAGGCTAGTAATTGTGGCGCATGGGCTTAGTTGCTCCTTGGCGTGTGGAATTTTCCTGAATCAAGGATTGAACCCATGTTCCCTGCGTTGGCAGGTGAATTCTTATCCACTGTATCACCAGGGAAGTCTTAGACTCATGATTTTAAAAAAAGTAGAACGGCAGTATGTAGAGAGTCTTGGATGAGTCACTATACTAGGAATAGGAATTAAGTGCATATGCAAATATTGAAAATAATTTAGTTTCCAAACTGAAATTAATGTGCTTAGTCACTCAGTTGTGTCTGACTCTTTGCAACCCCATGGATGTAGCCCTCCAGGCTCCTCTGTCCATGGGGATTCTTCAGGCAAGAATACTGCAGTGGGTTGCCACGCCCTGCTGGATCTGTAGTCTTTGCCATTTTGGTACATTAACAGAGCATTTCTTTAGCTGTTTTGTTCAGTAGAACTTGATGGAAATGGTCTGTATCTGTGCTGTCCAGTACACTAGCCACTAGTCACGTGTGGCCATTGAGCACTTGAAATGTGACTAGCAGGACTAAAGAGCTGAATTTTGAATTTTATTTAATTTTAGTTAAGCTTAAATACCTACATTTGTTTAGTGGCTGTTATTATAGAGTAACTTCCTATGCTTATTGACTTTCTGTGTATTTTTCAGTAAACTTGTCTGTTCAGATTTTTGCCCTTATTTTATTTTATTTTTTTTTGCTTCCTGGTCTTTTTTATACTAATTTCTAAGAGTGCAGTGTAGATTAAGGAAACTGGCCCTTTGTCATACATGTCACAGATCTGTTTCCCAATTTTGGCTTTGACTGATTTATGCAGTTGTTTTTTTCTGCTCATTTTTTTCCGTTAATATATTAATAAATAAATTTGCCAATCTTTACGTTTTGTGTTTTTCTAGGTTTTGAGTCCTATTAAGAAAAACGTTCTCAAAGATTATAAATGAGTGCTTTAAAAAATGTTTACCTCTGAAGGTATATATTCCCCAAATAAAATGCATATTTTATTATGAACAAGTAGGAAGAAATTCAGTTTATATGTATCAGTAAGACTGTGCTTCTTGATGGCAGAGACTTTTCTTTTAAATGTTTCTACCTGCAGAAATGAGTGCTAAATCTTTGTTGTTGCTCACCTTTTTTATTGGCGATAAGACACTGTCTCACTTTAAAGAGAACACAATTTGAGTAAAATTAATCAACTATACTGAGTATTGTTTGCCAGGAAAACTGGTTCAGTACCTCTCTCTTGTTTGTGAAAGAAAGTTGTTTCAGGACACACCATGGTATTTGCCTTCCAAGACCCTTTTGAATTACATTTGGACATTTCGGTGGTAATTTTACTACTGACCTTGCTTGACAAAACTAAAATTGGTTAATTGTAAAAACACATGTACTGAGTCCTGAACATCAAGGGACACTGTAAACCTAATTAATTACTGCATCTTCTTGGTAATTTGCTCTTTTAGTAAAAATTATGTTGTGAAACAGTTGTCATTTGGAAATTCTTTTGCTGCTGATGTTTAGCAGCGAACATCATTGATACTACATTTAGAATGGACTTTCAATAGCTTGGGGTGGCCCACATCATCTTGAATCTTTAACCCACTGATGTCTGAATTATTTAGTAGTTGGTTTAGCCATATTCAGTTTCAAATAAAGTGCTTAATGATAATAGTGACTTATTCTAAAGAGTAACATAAAAATTTTAATGTATTGCTATTGATTTTCTAGTTTCCTATATAATTTGAGTGCTTCTGGCAAATTTTGTAAGTTTAAATGGATGGTACCCATGAAATTGATATTTTTGGAAAGGTTTTCTCTTTTACATTGTGTTTGTGTGTGTGTGTGGTGGAGAGGGGAGAGAAGGAGAAAGATGTTAAAGAGAGATGGATTATAAGATAAAAATAATGAATACTTTTCATGTATATCATTAAACACCTATGAAAGACGTAAAGAAGAATATAGGACTATCTATATATATATTTTTTGGCCTCTCCCGAGCAGTATGCAGGATCTTAGTTTCCCGACCCGAGATTGAACTCATATTCCCTGCATTGGGAGCCCAAGGTCTTAATCATTGGACCTCCAGGGAAGTTCCAAGACTATTTTTATTAGCAGCTTGGGAATAACCTTAGCAATCTGGATCTGATTTTGGTTGTTGAATTCATTGAGCTATTGTGTCAGCTTGGACAAGTCATTTAAATCAGTGCTCAAACATTAGTGTGTATAAGAATCATCTGGGAAGCTTATTGTAATGTAGGTGATTATTCAGTAGGTCTGCAGTGTAGCCAGAGATTCTGCATTTGCAATAAGTTCACAGGTGATGCTGGTGCTTTGGTATAAGGACCACATTTGGAGTTGTAGGGACTTTAGATTAACTGTTCTTAAGGACCACATTTGGAGTTGTAGGGACTTTAGACTAACTGTTCTCAATTTCCCCCAACTTTAAGATAGAGATAATAGAATTTACCATTTGGAGCATCAGATGATTAGGCTAGAATGTGTGAAAAATGATTTCATGATGCCTGGTATGTTGTTGACTTCCCTGGTGGCTCAGTGGTAGAGAACCCATCTGTCAATGAGGGAGATGCAGGTTTGCTCCCTGGGTTGGGAAGCTGGAGAAGGAAATGGCAACCTACTCCTGTATTCTTGTCTGGGAAATCCCATGGACAGAGGAGCCTAGCCGGGTACAGTCCAAGGGGTCACAAGTGATGTAAGCATGGTTTGTTAATGTTACTGAAAAATTAATAAACGTAGATCATCTAATGTTTCTGAATGAGAAAACTGAATATTGTACAGATGTTATTTCTTACTAGGTGCAGAGGTTTGAAACAGTTCTAATGAAAAGCTTTCTAGTCTCAGGGACCCCATTTGCCACTTGTTTCCCAAGGTCAGTGTGGAATGAATGACAGAGACCTGAACAAGCTGTGGACAAGTTTGGGAACGCAGTGGAAGGTCCATGTTGTGCTTTAGGAGATTGTGTGCTAGATCCCACTCTCTTGACTTAGGCTTTGTGAATTGATATGGAGAAAGCATGTAGCAAGGAATGGCAAGCAGCCTCTAGTTGCTGAGTGACTCCTGGCAGAAAGTCAGCAAGAAAATAGTAAGGGACTGAAACCTGCCAACAAGTAAGGTTCGTGGTAAGCCTGGAAAAGAATCAGATAAATTCACAGTCCCAGCTGTCACTTCTGTTTCAGCTCTGTGCGACCCTCAGCAGAAGACCCTCTTAGGCCATGGCCAGAATCCTGGCACAGAACTGTGAGATAACTTGGTACTGTGTTCACCTAAGTTTCATCATAAACCATAATAACACCATAAATTTGTGTTGTTGGGGCTGTGTAATAGCAAACTAAAAGTAATACTAAAATCTAGTGGAGGAAGGAACATGGAAAGGTTGGTCTCAGAGAGGGTTTGGCCTGGATATTCAGGGGTGAATATGGGTAAGGGTATTCCAGACAAAGGAAGGCTGAAAAAATGCAGTGTATGTCTTATGCATGCTGATTTACCTTTGAGTCTTGTGAAGTATAGTAAAAGATAAAGCTAGAAAAGACAATCTGGGATCCAAATGTGGAGAGTTGTAGAAGTTGAACTTACAGATATTTTTGTTCTAGTAGTTGTAATGTTTTTCTGCAGGTGACAACATCATTGTCTGTGTTTGGGGCCATTTTTGGGGTGTATTGTAGAGAGCTGAAAAGTCTAGCTACAGAGAGGTTTTCAGGGTTAGAGTAGGGCTCTCTTGAATTAAAAGGATGAATAGGGGTATACATTCCCCCCCCCCCCATCAATGTTTCTTATTTTATACCTATTCCTTGTACACCTCTCACGCTTAAAGGTCTCCAACAGAAGCCTATACTTAAGTTCTGGCAGTCTCCTGAAATCTTCACCTATCTAGGAGGTTCTGGCATGTTCTTCAACACAACAGAATTGAATGATTCTTGAGAGGGAAAAAAGAAAGCAAACTCTTTTCCCCACTTCATTCTAGCTCATGTTGATTTTTCTTTTCTCTGAATTCTTTTTTTTTTTTTTCTTTTTAATTTATGCATTTATTTGGCTGCACCAGGTCTTAGTTGCAGCATGTGGGATCTAGTTCCCTGACCAGGGATCGAACCTGGGCCCCCTGCACTGGGAGCTCAGAGTCTTAACCACTGGACCAGCAGGGAAGTCCCTTTTCTCTGAATTCTTACGCCACTATTCTTCCCATTCCACGATCGTCTGTGCAGCTGGTCTTCTGGGTGCTTGAGGCGGCAGACTCAGTCAGGAGTCTGTGTTGCACAGCTCCAGGGGGAGCCGTTCACATTCGCATACTGTATTTTACGTGACTGTTGCTTTCTAGAGTTGTGCATCGCAGTGACTCTGGGTTCCATGATGCTTTTTGTGAAAACATCATTAAATATTAATTTATTTGGACTTCGCTGGTGGTGCAGTGTATAGGAGTCTGCCTGCCAATGCAGGGAACGTGGGTTTGCTCCCTGGTCTGGGAAGATTCCACATGCTGCGAAGTGAATAAGCCTGGGTACTGCACCTGCTGAGCCCACATGCTGCAACTACTGAAGCCCATGCACTAGAGCCAGTGCTCCCCAACAAGAGAAGCCATGGCAATGAGAAGCTCATGCACTGCAACTAGAGAAAGCCCATAAGCAGCAAAAAGAAAATAGTTTAAAAAATACTGGTATAGTTCAGTTCAGTTCAGTCACTCAGTAGTGTCTGACTGGTGTATTTATTTCTGATCAAATTTAAGAATATTTTTGCTAGGAGAAAACCTATTATAGGTTTGTGATAGAAAAGTCACACCTTGAGAATAGATGGGTGGGCAGCAAGAAGGGCAGCTTTTCTAGTCTTTTTAGTATTGGGTTTGCTTCATGTGTATTTCCCAAGTCTGTTTCCTGGCAGACAGAGGTGGTAGCAAATGTCAGAGGTTTGATGAAAGTGTTTCCTGTTAGCTGTATGGTTTTTTGTGAATGCTTTACTTTTTAGATTTTATAATATGGTGGATTACATTGATATTTCAAATTTTGAATTGGCCTTACTTTGCTGGGGAAAGAAACCTTACCTGGTTGTGTATTACACTTTATATATATTGCTGGGTTTGTTGAGGACATTTATGGTTATGTTCATAAGGGATATTAGTCTGTAGCTTTCTTGTGTTATTTATGTCTGGCTTTGGTATCAGGATAGTGTTGACCTCATAAAAAAGGAAATCTTCCTACTTTGTTTCCTGAGAGAGATTACAATTGATCCTCACTATTCGTGGATTCAATACAGTTGACCCTTTAACATTTTGGGTGTTAGGGGTGCCAACCCTCTGTACAGTCGAAAATCCTCAAGTGACCTGTAGGCAACCCTCCATATCTATAGCTCCTCATCCACAGATTGAACCAACCTTGAATTCTGTAATACTGTAGTTTTTACTGTTGAAAAAAATTCCTTGTATAGGTGGACCTGTGCAGTTAAACCTGTGTTGTTTTAGGGTCAGCTGTATTTGTGGATTCACCTGCTTGCTAAAATTTACTCCTCATCCCAAAATCAATACGTGGCACTCTTGTCTATTCATGGACATTGGCTGAGTGGCAAAACATTTGTCACCTGATGCTGAGATCTCTGCTGAAGTCAAACAAGGTGATGCTGTGCCTTCTTGTTTCAGCTCTCATAGTGAAAAATGTTCCTTATGGTGGTCTATTTAGTGTCATGGTGTTTGCATTTTTGTGCTTTTTGTTAGTCCTCTCACTATTTAAAATGGCTTCCAAGTGTAGTACTGAAGTGCTGTCTAGCATTCATTCTTAAATGCAAGGAAACTGTGTGCCTTATGGAGAAAACACCTGTGTTACATAAGCTTTGTTTAGGTGTGAGTTACAGTCCTTTTGGCCATGAGTTCAAAGTCAGTGAGTCAGTAATATGTATTAAATAAGATATCTCTAAACAGAAACACATGTAAAACAAGGTTATGTTGACAAATATGACCAGAGGCTTGTAGGAACTTTGTATTTTACTTAGGAGCAGTGGATCAGTATTTGCTAATTTAACATTCATGGTGACTTTATAGAACATAACTATTGTGAATAATGAGAATGGACTGTGTGTAGAACTGGTGTTATTTCTTCTTTAAATGTTTGATGGAATTAACTAGTGAAGCATTCTGGGGTCTGGAGATTTCTTTGTGGGAGCATTTTAACTATGAATTCATTTTCTACTATAATTATAGAACTATTCAGATTACCTGTGTCATCTTGTGTAAGCTTTAGTCGTTTGCGGTTTTCCAGGAATTGGTTCATTTCATTTAAGTTGTTGAGTTTATGTCTGTAGAGTTGTTGGTAGTATTATTGTTTGCCGTCCGTAGTAATATATCCCCTATTTATTCTTGATACTGGTTATTTGTCTCCCCCCTCCCCCTTTTTTTTTTGCTAGAGATTTATCAGTTTTTTTTTTTTTTTAACAAATGTGATTTTACTAAAATTTACAAACTCCCAAGTTGTTAGCACTACTAGTTACAGTGAAGCTTTACAAAAAAACAAAAACAAAACACAGCACATCTTATGAAGTATTCCCCACCATTAAAATGCCTTGTAGCCATTTTCAGGGATCTTAATGACTTCAATGTCTTTAAGGCTCATAAATGGCTTTCCTATTGCCAGCATTTTCTAAATTTCTGCAGAAACACATTCAGGTAAGCAGATTTTTTTGGCTGGCTTGAGGTTTGTCAGTTTTTAAAAATCAATTGAAAGAACCAGCTTTTGGTTTCTTTAATCTTTCTCTCTTTTTTTGTTTTCGGTCTCATTGATATTCATTATCTTTATTATTAGTAGTAGTCATTTTTCATTCTTCCCCCACTGTCCTCAGCCTCTGGTAACCACTAATCCTTCTGTGTCTTGGGTTTGCCTGTTCTGGACAGTCCATATAGATGCAGTCCTACAACATGTGGCCGTTTGTGTCTCACTTTTTTCACTTAGTATAATGTTTTCAGAGTTCATCCATATTATAGTGTGCATCCTTTTTTGTGGCTGAATAATATTCCCTCATGGCTACACCACCTTTTATTTATCTCTTTATCAGTTGATGGATATTTGGATTGTTTACACTTTTGGCTATTATGAATAATGCTGCAGTGAATGTTTTGTGTACAACTTTTTGTGTCAACAAATGTTTTAATTCTTTCTGGTATGTAGGAGGGGAATTGCTAGGCCATATGTTAACTCTGTGTTTAACTTTTTGAGGAATTGAGTTATTTGTCTTTTGTTGATTTCTAAGAATTCTTCATATACTGCATCAGTTCAGTTGCTCAGTCATGTCCGACTCTTTGTGACCCCATGGACTGCAGCATGCTAGGCTTACCTGTCCTTCACTATCTCCCAGAGCTTGCTTGAACTCATGTCCATTGAGTCAGTGATGCCATCCAACCATCTCATCCTTTGTCACCCTCTTCTCCTCGTGCCTTCAATCTTTCCCAGCATCAGGTGTCTTTCCAATGAGTTGGCTCTTAACATCAGGTGGCCAAAGTATTGGAGCTTCAGCATCAGTCCTTCCAATGAATATTCAGGATTGATGTCCTTTAGGATTGACTGGTTTGATCTCCTTTCAGTCCAAGGGACTCTCAAGAGTCTTCTCCAACACCACGGTTCAAGAGCATCAATTCTTCAGCACTCAGCCTTCTTTATGGTCAACTCTCACATCCATACATGATTACAGGAAAACCATAGCTTTGACTATACTGCATACATGTACCTTATCAGACACATCATTTGCCAATATTGTCTCTGTTTTGTGGGTTCTTTCACTTTTTTTAAGAAATGGTCTTTAAAAACATTTTAATCAATCCCTTATTAGACTGCCCTGGGTCCTGGTTACCGCATGCGGGATCTGTAGTTGCGGCGCGTGAACTCTTCGCCGGGGCATGTGGGGTCTGGTTCCCTAACCGGGATCCCTGCGTTAGGAGCTCGGAGTCTAGCCGCCGGCCCGCCAGGAAAGTCCCTTTACTCTCCTGATATGTCCTTTAGCACACAAATCTTTTTCTTTAAGTATTTTAACTTTTATGCATTCATTTTTGACCGTGCTGGATCTTCATTGCTATGCAGGCTTTTCTCTAGTTGTGGCAAGCAGGGGCTGCTTTCCAGTTGCGGTGTGCTGGCTTCTTACCGCGAGGGCTGCTGCTTCTGTTGTGGCTTCTTCCGTCGTGAGGGCTGCTTCTGTTGTGGAGCACAGGCTCTAGGCGCACAGGCTTCAGTAGCCGGGGGACGCAGGCTGTAGAGCGCAGGCTCAATAGCCGTGACTCGTGGGCTTAGTTGCTCTGCAGCCTGTGGGCTCTTTCCAGATCAGGGATCGAACCTGAGTCTCCTGCATTGACAGGCGGGTTCTTTACCACTAAGCCATCAGAGAATCCCCTGGAAGCTGACTTTTGACCAAACATTTGAAAGAGATAAAGGAGCAAGCTTTGCAGATGGTCGGGGAAAGAGCATTCTACGGAGGGGGAGCAGTCGGTATGAGGACTCTGAGGCAGGAATGTGTCATCTTGGTCTAGCAACTATGAGGAGGCCAGTGTAGCTGAAGTAATGTGACTGAGGAAGAGAGATGTAGGAGTTGAATTGGGGAGGCAGCGTGTTCAGTACTCGGGCTATACTCCATTTCCTAGAATTCAGGGTAGATTTTCCTGTCTTCTTGTTCCGGTTTACTGTCCAGCTCCTCTCATACCAAATGTCCTCTGGAGTAACTTTGGGTTGGCATTGGCCTGTGGAAGGTAACGTTCTTCTGTGACAGATGATGGCCAAGGTTTCAACAAAAAAAATCTGTAAAGTCCTTCAGAGGCTTTCAGAAAATTATGACTTTTCACAAAAAAAAAAAAGTTTTAATACAGACATTATTCAGGATATATCAGCTTCCTGGTTTTTTCAGTGTTCTTCATGCTTTATTTCTATAGTAAATTACTTCTGTCTGTATTATGGCAACTAGAATCTATATGTCTGTTGGATCAGGTATTGTTGGATTTGTTGTCTCACTTCCCTTCTGATAGTGGTTTTACTGTTAAAATATTGAACATCTACCATGTATATAGTAGAAATAATGCTAACTAACTCATATTGAAACCTTTTAACAAATAGGCCAAAAAGAAAAGGAAAATAAGCTAATTTTACTAAGCAATCGTGTATATAAATTATAAATACAGCAATATAATAAAACAACACACCACGATTAATCAGAATTTATTCCAGGAATGAAAGTTCCTTTTGTTATTAGGAAATTATTAATTTATCAAATTATTAGGTTAAAAATGAGAAACTGTATGTAGAGATGGTACTTGCCCAGCTCTCTAAGCAAGGATTTTATTTTCTAGACCCCCTGTATCTAGGTGGTACCAAGTGACTGTTTTTGCAGGGAAGTGTGAGCATGAATAGTGTGTCACTTCTGGGTCAAGGTATTTAAGAGCAGGGTGTGCCCGCTGAATAGGAATCAGGTGCACTGAACTGTTAATAATACTTTCACAGCTGAATAACTGTTTATAACTTAATAATAACTTGTATTATGTTACGCTAGTGACATTTTGGGGTTTGGTATAGCACCTAGTGTTACCTCACAGGTATGAGCTATATGATTATCTCACATGTTAAAAAAGCAGTTATTTAAATTCAGTGTCTGTTCAAAACCTTTTGATTATATATACACATACCCAGGACGGTAAACGTAATTAGAATTTCTTTCTGTGTATGGATGACTTAAATATAATTTACTCTCTGTTTGGCTTACTTAAATTTATTTTCCTTCTAAAACAGCAGTCTTGGGAATAGTGGAAATAAAACTCAGCATATTGCCCTTTAAAAAAAAAAAAAGAGGACATACCAAAACTTCCATTACCTGACTGCTTTTGGGGTTTTTTTGTTTGTTTTTTGAGTTTGGGCAGAAAGATATTTTTATAACGTAAAGGATATTTCAACCTAGTAGCCAACATCACAATGATAGTGAAACACTAGAGATAAACATATGGAAAAATGAAAGATAGGACAAGAAAACTTGATTTCATTATTTTCTTTAGCATTGTTTTAGTTGTTGTAGCCAGTGTAGTTAGGCGTGAAAAATAAATGAAGTGCAAACTAAAATTAAAAGAAAAAAGTTGTTATTTACAGATACTATGACTGCTTTTTTATTAGCAATCCCAAAAGTATCAACTAAAAAATCTAGGTAAGAGTTCAAAAAGATGATTGTTAAAGTAAATATATAAGTAGAGTTCCTATATACCAATAATTGGGCTTCCTAGGTGGTGCTAAGTGGTAAAGAACCTGGCTGGCAATGCAGGAGGTGAAAGGTGCTGTTTTGATCCCTGGGTCAACACGATCCCCTGAAGAAAGAAATGGCAACCCACTCTAATATTTTGCCTGGAGAATCCCATGTACAGGGGAGCCTGGCAGGCTGCAGTTCATAGGCTTGCAAAGAGTCAGACACAACTGAAGTGTCTATGCATGCACACACAAAGTTGAATAAGGAGTGTATAGGATCTAGGTGAAGAAAATACAAAATCCTGGGAAAGGATGGAGAATAGACTTGAAAAATCGAAGAGAGTGAATTTGCACCTATATTGGAAGAATCAATATAATAAAGAGATTTTAATTCTTGTCAAATAAATTTATCAACTTAAAGCAATTCCACTCTGACAAAACAAACCTTATCTGGGTTAGACTAAGAATATATATTTTTTAAAGAAGTTTCAGTTCAGTTCAGTCGCTCAGTCATGTCCGGCTCTTTGTGACCCCAGGAATCACAGCATGTCAGACCTCCCTGTCCATCACCAACTCCCGGAGTTTACTCAAATTCATGTCCATCAAGTCGGTGATGCCATCCAGCCATCTCATCCTCTGTCGTCCCCTTCTCCTCCTGCCCCCATCCCTCCCAGCATCAGGGTCTTTTCCAGTGAGTCAACTCTTTGCATGAGGTGGCAAAGTATTGGAGTTTCAGCTTCAGCATCAGTCCTTCCAATGAACACCCAGGACTGATCTCCCCTAGGATGGACTGGTTGGATCTCCTTGCAGTCCAAGGGACTCTCAAGAGTCTTCTCCAACACCACAGTTCAAAAGCATCAATTTTTCGGCGCTCAGCTTTCTTCACAGTCCAACTCTCACATCCATACATGACCACTGGAAAAACCATAGCCTTGACCAGACAGACCTTTGTTGGCAGAGTAATGTCTCTGCTTTTCAATATGCTGTCTAGGTTGGTCATAACTTTACTTCCAAGGAGTAAGCGTTTTTTAATTTCATGGCTGAAATCACCATCTGCAGTGATTTTGGAACCCAAAAAAATAAAGTCTGACACTGTTTCCACTGTTTCCCCATCTATTTCCCATGAGGTGATGGAACCAGATGCCATGATCTTAGTTTTCTGAATGTTAAGCTTTAAGCCAACTTTTTCACTCTCCTCTTTCACTTTCATCAAGAGGCTTTTTAGTTCCTCTTCACTTTCTGCCATAAGGGTGGTGTCATCTGCATATCTGAGGTTATTGATATTTCTCCTGGCAATCTTGATTCCAGCTTGTGCTTCTTCCAGCCCAGTGTTTCTCATGATGTACTCTGCATATAAGTTAAATAAGCAGGGTGACAATATGCAGCCTTGACATACTCCTTTTCCTATTTGGAACCAGTCTGTTGTTCCATGTCCAGTTCTAACTGTTGCTTCCTGACCTGCATATAGGATCTATAGAGCTGTATAAATGTATATGTTTACAAAACAGGTAATGGGTGTTTAAGGGTATAAAGAATTTACATATCTAACACTCTTTCCAGTAGAAAACAGTGATAATGGTTTCTAAGATAACTTTCTTCACATATGTATAACACCCCCCTACTTGGGTAAGGAGTTAAATGACATTTACAATTCTGCAACTTGCACTTTTCACTTGATAATGTCTAAATGTCTCTGCATGTCTGCACATAGAGTGTTGCGTTGTTCTTTTTCTTTACATTATTTCATTAAGAAAAAATTAAAACACACAGCAGATTTGAATTTTACCCACCGTATACCCACCACCTAGATTCTACCCACTAACATTACCTATCCACATTGCTCCTTTATAAAATGTGGTAAAATGCACTTAAGATTTACCATTTTGATGATTTTAAACTATACATTGTTAAGTATATGCCTGTTGTTGTGCATAGACTGTAGAACTTTTTCATCTTGCAGAACTTAAACAACTCATCAGCCCTCCCCTTCCCATAGTTCCTGACAGCTGTGTGTGTTAGTCAGTCAGTAGTGTCTGACTCTTTGTGACTCCACGGACAGTAGCCCACCAGGCTCCTCTCCTCCATGGAATTCTCCCGGCAAGACTACTAGATGGGTTGCTATTCCCTTCTCCAGGGGTTCTTCACTATTTTACTTTGAATTTCTTTGAGTATCTTACCTCATATAAGTGGCATCATGCAGTGTTTGTCTTTTTATGACTGGCTTATTTCATTTAGTGTAATGTCCTCAAGGTTCATTGTGTTATAGCATGTTTCAGAATTTCCATTTTAAGGCTGAGTAATTGCATTGTATGTGTATGCCACATTTTAAAATACATTCATTTGTTGATGGACATTTGGTTTCCGCCTTTTAGCTATTTTGTAATACTGCTGTGAGCATGAGTATACACAGATCTCTTTGAGATCCTGTGTTTGATTTTTTGGATATATAACCAGAAGTGATATTGCCAGATCATAGAATAATTCTGTATTTAGTCTTTTGAGAGGAACCACCATATTATTTTCCATAGCTGCTGTACCATCTTACATTCCCATTAGCAAAGCACAAGAGTTCCAATTTCTCGACATCCTTGCCAACAGTTGTTATTTCCTGTTGTGTTTTTTTTTTCATACCAGCCATCTTAGTGGGTGTGATGACATCTTATTGTGATTTTGACTTGCATTTCCCTAATGATTAGTGATTATTTTTATATGCTTCTTGGCGATTAGTATATCTTCTTTGGAGAAGTGTTTTATTCATGTCCTTTGCCCATTTTTAAATTGTTTTTTCTATTGAATTGTAGGAGTTCTTTATATATTGAATATTAACCCCTTAAAATATTTTCTCCCATTCTGAAGATTGCCTTTCAGTGTTGATTGTATCCCTAGATGCAGAAGAGTTCTAAGTTTTGACGTAGTTCACCTTACCTATGTGTGTTGGCTGTGCTTTTGGTGTCCACATTGCTTTTCTTTGATGGTGGCATAGATGATTATTTGGCTCCTCAGCAATCTATTTTATTACTTACTAGAATTGAGGTAATTTTTAGCTTCATGATACTACAAACATGGCTTTCTAATAAATTTTGTTGTACATATTTATGTACTTGGAAGAGTATAATCTTCAAATTAATGTTTATATCTGGGAATTGTCAGGACAAAGGTGTAGCCATCCAAGCCTCGAGAGTGCCATATTGTTTCTGAAGAGCCGTTCCTTCTGCAGCGCTGGCTGACTGCCTCCTCCATGTGCCCTGTCCCATGCTGAACTTTCAGTCCTTTTCATCTCTGCCTATTTAGTGGGTGGAAAAAGTATGGTTTTGATTTCAATTTCTATATTTAGATTTGTATGGCTGTGGTTGAACATCTTTTTAGGTATTTACTAACCACTTGTATTTCTGTTTCTCTAAACTGTCTTTGTTGCCAGTTTTTTTTTGAATTGGTGTTTTTCTTCTTGATTTATAGCACCTTTCTCTGTATGTGATATGTTTCCCAGTTTTTTCAACTAGTTTTCCTTTCAGTTCAGTTCAGTCACTCAAGTCGTGTCTGACTCTTTGCAACCCCATGGACTGCAGCACACCAGGCTTCCCTGTCCATCACCAACTCCTGGAGTTTTCTCATGTTCATGTCCACTGAGTCGGTGATGCCATCCAACCATCTCATTCTCTGTTGTCCCCTTCTCCTCCTGCCTTCAATCTTTCCCAGCATCAGAGGCTTTTCCAATGAGTCAGTTCTTCACATCAGGTGGCCAAAGTAGAGTGTTATCCTCCCATGGTCAGTCAGTGACCATGTTACAAATCAATGATGCTTCAGCGTCAGTCCTTCCAATGGATATTCAGGACTGATTTCCTTTAGGATTGATTGGTTTGATCTCCTTGTAGTCCAAGGGACTCTCAAGAGTGTTCTCCAGCACCACAGTTCAAAAGCATCAATTCTTCTGTGCTCAGCTTTCTTTATGGTCCAACTCTCACATCCATACATGACTACTGGAAAACCAAAGCTTTGACTAGACAGACCTTTGTTGGCAAAGTAATGTCTCTGCTTTTTAATACGCTGTCTAGGTTGGTCGTAGCTTAGACTCTGCTTATAGGTTGTGTGTGTGTGCTTGTGTGTGCATGTGTGTATAGGCAGTACCAAGTTTTTCATTTTATATAATGTAAGTCCATTTGGTAAGATTTTTTCTCATATTGCTCTGGGTTTTGTGTCATTCTTTGGAAAGCATACTTAAGAAAAGCAGAATCCATAAAAGATAAGATTTTACCACATAAAAATGAAAAAAATCTTTCTGGATTAGAATAATATTTGCACATGATAGAAAATATGGGGAGGGTAAAAAGGAAAAAAAAAATTACCCACAGTCCAGTGGCAGTTACCATTGGTATTTCAGCTTAATTTTTTCCCAGTTTTTCCCCAACTTAACTTCGTTTCAGTTTGTGGAGAGTCATTGGTTTGTAACTTGGTCACTGACCTGGGGCGGCTAACACTTTACTCATGGATTGTGGAGGAATGGAGATCTGCCTCTTATTTCTTGCTTGAACTCTAGCACAGTTCACTAGCCCTCCTGTTGACTAGTAAGGAGTAGAAGGGCAGAAGCTAGAGCAGGGAGTGTTGGTGTTAGAAGGTCATCATGATGAGAGTCAGAAATCTGTTTATATGAAAGTGACTACAAGTTAAAATTTCTTTCCCTTCTATTGTACAACTTTTCTTCACTATTTAGTAAAGTTCTCTTTTCATAGTACCTGCGGAGTTTTTTTCTTTTACACTGTGCAAAGGCAGAAAAAGGGTATTTTAATCCTTTGAACCAGAGTTTTATTTGTTTTGTGTGTGTTTGTGTGTGTGTTTTTGCTATACCTGGTGACTTGCGGCATCTTAGTTCTTTGACCAGGGATTGAACCTGGGCTCTGGTAGTGAGAGCACCAAGTTCTTGCATTGAACCGCTAGGGAATTTTATTATTTTAGTTTTTCTAACGTATGGTCTTATTGCATAACAATAAGAAAATGTTTGAACACTTCATGCATACTAAGTCACTTCGGTTGTGTCCAACTGTTTGCGACCCTATGGACTGTAGCCCGCCAGGGTCTTTTGTCCATGGAATTCTCCAGGCAGTACTGGAGTGGGTTGCCATTTCCTCCTCCAGGGGCATCTTCCCAACCCAGAGATCAAACCTGATTCTCTTACATTGGCAGTTGAGTTCTTTACTACTAGTGCTACCTGGGAAACCCTGAACTCTTGATGGTTTTTGTAATTAATGAGGTTTCCTAATAAATAGGCAATTTTTTTTAACAATTCCATTAGTGATTGGGAGAAAAAGAACTGTTGGAGAGTTTGATGTATCTTTGAAATCACCCTTACTGGTTTTATTATTCATATACTCCTATTTCTGTCTTATAATCATAAATGAGAGCTGTAGTGGATGGAAGGTTGGGATAAGAGATGCACCCTAACTTTAATTAGGATCTATGATTGCTGTCCCAATTCCGTTTTTTAGTGAATGGTTTAGCCCACTTCATTTTATTGGACACTTTTTTGAAGGATGGCCTAACAACCCTAGAATTTGGAACTTACTTTTTAGCTGAGATACAGAGTCCTTTTACTGAAATTCTTCTGTGATAGTAACACATTATATTTGCAGAGTGATACTACCTGCATTGATTTCCTCCTCTTGTTCCTTCTCCTTTGTTGGCTGAACCCTGTATGAAATCTTGATCCTCCAATGTGGACAAGAGTTGGGCAAATTAGAAATATAAACAAAGGAAAATTATACATCTTGAGCTGATAGAAGTGTTTGGAGGAAATGTCTCAATATGCAGGTCCTTTAATTTTTTGTTAGGGATTCATTATTTATTTTTGTGAACGGTGGACACTTTTAACTAATTTCCACCTTTTTTTCCCCTTGATTATCTGGCTAGCAGTGTGCCTTGTGGAAAGTTTAAAAACAAAAGTGTAAAGAGACATATTCTTAGTCGTTTCAGGGTCAGAGTTCCCTTTTGGAATTTAATGAAAGCTATGGTTCTTCTCTCCAGAAAAAGATACAGACACTAAATACTATACAAAACTCCAAATGAGTTCATGCAATCCTGAAGCCAGCTTGTGTTTTATGGGCCTAGACTGTAAGTTAGTAACTCTGATCTAAGATAATAACCATCAACATTTTGACATTAGCTGAAATCTTTTTTTTTTGTTTTGTTTATTTTTTTTTTTTAATCTTATGTTGTAACCAGTTTTGCTTGTGGTGTTTGTATGTCATAAGCATTTCCTAATCATCAAAAGCTCTGGTTAAAGAAATCTTTGATGATGACATACCATTGTTTTCAATGTAGAAATAATTTATTGATTTCCTCCCTGGTGGCTCAGTCAGTAAAGAGCCTGCCTGCAATGCAGGAGACCTGGGTTCAATCTCTGGGATAGGAAGATCCCCTGGAGGAGGAAATGGCTACCCACTCCAGTATTCTTGCCTGGAGAATTTCATGGAGTCTGGTGGGCTGCAGTCAGGGATCACAAAGAGTTGGACATGACTGAGTGACTAACACTTTCACTGTGTTTCAAGTATTGTCTAATTGGAGGGCCGTAAAGATAAAACGGCTGTGGTTTCTGCTTTGCTCTTGAACTACGGATCTCTTTATGAGGAGAGTTAAATTGACTTACTTTATTATCTTAATGTTGGAAATTAAGAGGTTTATTTTTACCATTGTTACAAGTAGTACTACAGGGATCACCTTTGTGCCTAGCTCTCCTGTATATTTCTGTTATGTTGCTTTTGTAATTGTTAGAAGAAAAGTTGCTGGGTAAGAGGATGTCAGCCTTTGGAAGGCCCTTAAAGTTACATGTTCACTAAACTGCTTTCCAGAAAGGTTTGTCAGTTTACTTTCTCAGGTATGTAGTGTGTTAGTGCCTCTCTTATTACCAGTTTTGGAAATTTTTGCTGTTTTGTTAGATGACAGATAAACTTTCAGACATAGAAAGGAGTAGGGAAGTTACGTCAGGTACAGAGAGCGGCAGTGTGAGAGGTGGGACATCAGCATTGTGAGTGTTGCAGGACACTGGAAGGCTCTGTTACAGTTTATTTCTTACACAGCTAGCTCTGTATTAAACCCACTCTTGTTGCCAGTTTCTCAAGATAGAGGCTCTAAAAATGAGTTAATACAGAGTGGTTAACAGACTAAGCTGTAGTCTGTATGACAGCAGCAGGTTCCAAGACCATATATTCATTTCCCTCCAATTCCATCTATTCTGGATTTCCTTCACCCTTGGCCAGACTTCAGCTAATCTGAGGTCCTTGCCTGGTAGTGTGACCCAGACTATCGTTCCTGAAGGGGCTGAACCCCTGTTTGCCTTTCTCTTATCATACCTTTGCCTTATGCTGCTGTTGCCTGTTATTACAACCCTTGTAAGCATTGAGAACCACCTAACTAGTAATGTTAGTTACCCCAACATTATAACTCCTTTTTTTTTTTTTGCCTCCTAGTCCATCAGCATGAGGAGTCCAAAGTGACTGACAGTTGTTAACTTCAGATTCAGAGTCCTCTGATTAAAAATGTTGCCCCATGGGATTCTGATTCTAGCAGAGCCTAAAGTTGCAGGAAGGGGAAACAGGTTCTTTTTTTTGCTTACTAGGGTTCTAGGAACTACAGTCCTATTTCTGTTCATACCACTGGATTGTACTTTTAGGATGCACTTACTGCAGTGCATCCTGAAAGGCTTACTACTTCTTGATCACATAGCATATGTCGTATTATGCTCAGTGCCCATGGTTAAATTTTCTTCATTGTAAGCAAGAGTCATGTGGTCTGAGGTAGTCTTATACCCCATGTTGTTAAAACTAGGTACTTTTGGATAATGGTGCTGGCTGAGGCACCGAAGGCAGGGAGGGCAGAAATATCAGAATCGTCAGTGCCAGTGAGGGCAAATTGCTGCCCTTTGAGGGTGGAGGATGCCCAGTGTTGTCAAGTTGCCATCCAGTGCTTAGGTCAGCTCTTTGAGTGGTTGTACCAAATTGGAGGCTCAGGTTTTGCCTTTGCTGATGACTAGTTTTGGATACCCAGCAGCAGCAGAAGCTAAGCTATGTCAGTTTTGAGAGAAGGCTTTACTGACTCCCCAGCAGTTGGTTTGGAATTGCTAACTCTGGTAAGAATGTGTATTCCTGCTCTTCTGAACTGGGCTGCCGTGCTGCTATTTGGGCTCCCTTGGGGTAAGAGAAGTTCCTGAGGCAGAGAAGTGGAGAGACTCATGGAACCTTGAGATAGGCCACTATCAGCATGAAGTGGAATGGACAGTCAGTGTTAAGTGGGAACTGCCTACAGCAAATGAGGCTGAGTTCATCCGTGGGCTGAGGAGATCTGATACAGGGCAGCAGTTGTTTCTGCTGGATACTAATGCAAAAGAAGGGAAGCAATTCCCTAGTCCATCATTAGGAGACTGGTTAAATAGGTTGTGGTATATCCACACAATGGAGTATAATGCAGCTGTTAAAAAAAGCTTTCTATATACCATAAGGACCTTCAAGATATATTAAATGATAAAAATCATGTATTGAATATTGTATATAACTTGCTGCCTTTTGTTTGTAAAAGTGAGAAAATAAAATTTTTGTTTATGGTTGCTTTGATGCTAGTAAGTATCTGAGGAGGGGATGGGTGAGAATGGGAGGGAGATGGGACACGGGGGAGGAGCTAGGAAAGAATGGGAAAGAAAGGAAGATGAGAGATGAAACAGTTTTCTTAATGCTTGTTTAAAAAATGTTACCTGGTTTTTGTTTGTTTTGTGAGTGAAACCTCTTAGAAATGATGAGATATTTATTATTAAGTTTGAATTTTATTTTCCATGTGACTTTATAAACTAAAACTTCTCATGGCCTTTGAACTAATCAAATACATATTAAATATTCCCATGCCTGGCAACTTGTCACTCAGTTCTCAGCTTAAATGTTGGGTGGTCATTGACCCTGACTACTCAGCTCTCTCTCTTCCCATTAAAATTGTCTCATTAAACTTGTCGCCCTGTTTTATTTTATTGTACTTAACTACTATCTGAAAATTTAAAAAAAAATTATTGCACTTATCACTGTTATTTTCTTCATTGTATTTTACCACTATCTGAAAATTTTTTTTTTTTTTTTTTTGCTTACCTATTTATTGTGTGTTTCTACCATTAGAATACTAACTTCTGGGGACTTCCTGGTGGCCCAGTGGTTAAAACTCCATGCTTCCAATACTGCGCATGGGTTTGATCCCTGATCAGGGAACTAAAATTCCTGTGTGCCACATGACCAACCACCCCCCCCACCCCCAGCCAAAAAAAAAAGGAATACTAACTTCCTTAAAAGCAAGGACTTGCTGTATATTGTCCAACATTTTTTGGCATCCCATTTTTATTTTTGTTTGTGTATACATGGATGTGATATCTTTTCCCCTAAAGATTATTTACTTATCAAGCAGAGAACGTGCATCCTTTCTTCTCACTTGCCCTGCCTGCCATCCCCAGCTCTCTTTATTGGGTGTCACTTCACTACCTCTTGTTTTGGACATTTTAGGTATTAAAACAGCCTTGTTTTTAGGTACGAGTAAGTTGAGTTCTCTGGTTGATAAGTTGAGTTCTTTGGTTACTTGTGTAACCACTACCCTAATAAAGGTATAAAATATTTTTGTTCATTTCCCTTTGTGGATTTGACAAAGCTTGTTAGTCGATCCTTAAGTGTTTTATTATTTTGTAGTTTACTCTGCACTTGAAATACTGCATAATTTTTATAGGAAGAGTTAATGTTCTTTACTTTTGTTTCCATAGTTCTTTATAGATGTTATCAGTGTTTCTTCTCTTGTATTGTAATTGTCCGTCTCTCTCTCCCTGTACTCAGTCTCTACCGTAGTTGTGAACTACAGGGCTTGTTTCTTATCTTTGTATCTCCAGTTTTTGGCACTTAAGAAGCACTTAGCAAATGTTAAGAGTTAGTTTTAGGAGTAGTGTGGATGTATAACT
Organism: Cervus canadensis; assembly: GCF_019320065.1. Lineage (NCBI taxonomy): Eukaryota > Metazoa > Chordata > Mammalia > Artiodactyla > Cervidae > Cervus > Cervus canadensis. The sequence continues at coordinate 69,805,463 of NC_057390.1, forward strand.
GATGGAGAGACTGTATAGCTTAATGCTTAAGAACAGGGAAACTTGTCTCCGTCACTTGTTAGCTACTGTGACCTTGGGCAGTTACCTATTTTCTCTGTGTCTCAGTTTTCACATCTGAAAAAAATGCCATAATGGCTGTCTACCTCATAGATTTGTTGTAAAGATTAAGTGAGCTAATAAATGTAAAGTACTTAGACCAATACGTAGCACTCAAATGCTAGATTAGTATTAACTGTTAATTCTTCAGAGTTTTGGGAGAATTAGGTGTTGAGTTTTTTTTTTTTCCTTGAACCAGGAGTGTGCATAACATTTGTAAATAATAATAAGAATCTAAGCCTGCAGATCAGAATGACTTGGTAGAGCTGTTCAGAATTGAGGGACCTTTTAGCTAAGGCTATTATGCCCCTGCTTAGAAAGCCAGCCTCTTTAATCTCTGGATATCCATAGCTACTGTTCTGTATAGATATGTATTTAAATATTCTCAGCCCGTTCTTTTCATACTGTTGTTGGATGAACATACTGAGATGGTTGGATGGCATCATCAACTCATTGAACATGAGTTTGAGTAAACTACTGGGGATAGTGAAGGACAGGGAAGCTTGGTGTGCTGCAGGCCATGGGGTTGCAGAGAGTCGGACATGACTGAACAGCAGCAGCCCATTCTTCCACTCAAGTTTCTGCTCCTGAATCTACAAACGTATTTGCTTTTGCACTCACCTTTCATTTTTCTTTCTTGTTAAAAACAAAGGAAAAAACCCCACCTTTTTACTTGTGTCTAAAGCCAGTCTTGTCACCTGTGTTCCTAATTCCAGCAGTCAGCCATCACATATTTTAGTCCTGTCCTATTCCTGGTAGGCTGCGGTCCATGGGGTCCTTAAGAGTCGGACACGGCTGAGCGACTTCACTTTCACTTTTCACTTTCTTGCCTTGGAGAAGGAAATGGCAACCCACTCCAGTGTTCTTGCCTGGAGAATCCCAGGGACGGGAGAGCCTGGTGGCCTGACGTCTCTGGGGTCGCACAGAGTCGGACACGACTGAAGTGACTTAGCAGCAGCAGCATGACAGGCACTAAGAGGTACTAGATGAACAAGACAGGTAGTTGCAGCCCTTGTAAGCCTAAACTCTTGGGCAAGACAGATGATTTAAGATGCAGTTATAATAAATACAGTGTGGTAAACACTGCAGGTGTGTATGGAGTTCTGCTGTAGGATCATAAATATTTTTGGAAGCCATGGGAGGATGAAAATGTCAAAAGAGAGTAGAAATTGGGGACAAGAAGAGAATTTTGAGAAAGATCAACTTTGTGGAGAATGAAAAGTTGCTAGTGGAGAGATAGGAGGGAAGCAAGGAGAGTCTGGTGTCACAGAAGCTGAGCAGAGTGCATCTCGGGACAGAGTGATCAACAGATACTGCTCAGCAGGCAGGTAAGGTGTTTGGCTCTATCAGTTATTCCTTCTGCCTTAATTCCATGTTTCCATATTATCTCTGCAGCTCATGGACTCACAGTGTCTGTACGGTGAGTTTGGTAGGCGAGGAATATTGCGTTCTCTGACTTCATCTGTTTCTCAGTGTCACATTGTAAGTAGCACAGGTTTGGAAAAAGATTTGTCAAACTCTCTGAAGTTGTTTTCCTCTCAGATTGGCATGGGAAGAGTTGGTACGCTTTAAAAAACAAATTTATTTTATACTTTTAATTTTGTGTAGTGTTGATTTTAATTCTTCTCAACGGTTACTCAGTTTGTTATAAAATAGTTTCTAAAAATTGTTTTGTAAGTTCATGAACAATTCCAATGGGATGATTTTTTGTTTGATAAACACTGCCCTCCTGTGGTTAAAATAAACTAAACGTTTTGTGAAGCAAGCAGTCTTTCCAATGAAAATTAATTCCTGGTAAAATAATGTAATAGTAGTAGCTCTACAGTAATAGTATTGTAATGACAATGTAATGGAGTATGGTATTTTTGCTAACAAACAGATGTGGGCGTTTTATTTTCCTCTTCATCTCTCCCGTTTGGGTTTCTCTAGTGTGTCTGTACATTTTCCTGTTTATGTACATTTTCTTATTAAAAATTAAGAGAATGAAAAGAGTTAAATGCAAATGGAAAGATTGAAAAATATTAAGCTACTGAAGGGAGAATAAGCATAGACGTGATAAATCAAAAGAAAAGACTAATGAGCTATAATATGTGAAACCAATAAAAGCCTCCATGGAAAAACAACAGTAATGAAAGATGAAGAATAAACTAGAAAAAGTATTTGCAGTAAATGTGACAATAGAAGTTTTAATATATTTAATATGAAAACGAGAGCTCATACAAATGTACACGAGGGATAGTGGTTATGAATAACCAGTTTACAGGTTAAATGAGAAAATACAGTAATTAAAGTGCAAAATATATTCATAATGGCATTACGTAAAATTGTATTCATAATGTTCCTAATGGTATGTCAAAGAAAAAAGCCATACTCACCAGTCACTTTTGGCATATACTAGAAAAACTAGCTAATTATTCTGATAATAAATAGAAGGATAGATTCAAACAGTTGCCCTGCTTTTTTTTATATGAATGGTCCTCCTGATTCACCTTGACATCTCAGAAAAGAGAGCATACCTACCCTGTGTGTTCTCGTGTGTGTGTGTGTGTGTGTGTGTGTGTGTGTTGTGTGTGTGTCGGGGGATGGGATGGGGAGGGAGAGTAAACAAAACTGTGGTGTTCTTTTGGTAAAATAAAATCTGGATCCGTGCAACCCTCTAGATTCTAATTTTCAGGAAATACGTTCAGAGTATAATACAGTTAGCAAAATACAAAATGTGGGAAATTATAGTACAGTTTTCTTGTTTTTTTTTTTCTTCTTCAGTAAATAAATTGGAAGAAAAAAAGGGAGAAATCCGTAGATTAAAAGAGACTTTAAGATATGTGTTAACAAAATGTGATATGTATGGGTCTTCTTTGTATACTGGTTTGAACAAACTGTCAAAAAAAGTTTTTTCTTCCCCATGAAAATTGAGGACATTGTCTAAATAATTTAATAATTAAGAAACTATAGTTACATTTTAAGGAGTAAGGTATTTTTATTTTTAAAAAATAGTCCTTATCCTTTTTAAGAGATCTATACTAAGTATTTATGGATGAAATGTTGAGATTTGCTTTAGGGTAATCTACTTTGTATGCTTCCCACCTACATAACAAGGATCCACCTGCAGTGCAGGAGACCCTGGTTTGATTCCTGGGTTGGGAAGATCTGCTGGAGAAGGGATAGGCTACCCGCTCCAGTGTTCTTGGGCGTGGCTGCAGGTATGGATGAAGCAAGATAAGCCATGTGTTGACAATTGTTGATTGTAGTGGTCTCTCTGCATTTGTGTATGTTTTAAAATGGTCATACTTAAAAGTTAATGAAGTGAAGTGCGGGTATATGCAGTCGTGTCCAACTTGCAATCCTCATGGACTGTAGCCCACCAGGTTCCTTGGTCCATGGAATTTTCTAGGCAAGAATACTGGAGTGGTGCCATTTTCCTACTCCAGAGGCTCTTCCCAACCCAGGGATTGAACCTGCATCTCTTGTGTGTCTTATGCACTGGCAAGCAGATTCTTTACCAACAATGCTGCCTGGGAAGCCCCCCAATTCCCCCCTCTAAAAAAAGTTAATAGAGTGCTTGTATTTAATTTATAAACATTTCTCCCCCCCCCAGACTAAATGATACATAGTTCTAAATATTGAGAAAATTTAGCATAAATTTCTAAATTAGGATTAATTTAAAATGCCTAGTGTGTTGGTCATAAACTTATTTTTTAAAGGAAGGTAAGCATCTCTTAAGCAGTTTTAACTAATTGGCTTCCTCTGTTTTGTTTCATTAAAAAACAGTACACCTAGAAAATTACTGAAAATAATTTTCATTAAGAAAAGAACACAGACTGTATGACACAGGGAACCCAAAGCTGGTGCTCTGTGACAGCCTAGAGGGGTGGAGTTGGGAAGGAGGTTGGAGGGAGGTTGAGGAGTGAGGAGACATATATATACTTATGGCTGATTTGTGTTGCTGTATGGAAGAAACCATCACAATATTGTAAAGTGATTATCCTCCAATTAAAACTAAAAAGAAACACAGAAATTTCAGGTCTCCATTTCCAGTAGCTTAATGTCTTGTCAGCATATTAAGTATTTATATTATAAATAGTAAAGTTCAACTATATTAAAGTAATTCCTTGCTCTGGATAATAGTTCAGAAAATACTTTTACTATTACCATTACCATGGATAATATGAAAGTTTTAAATTCTAAATAGAGTTCATTTCATTCTGATAATCGATTAATTGTTACTTTTCAGTGAAGATTTGATATTCCAAAGAAATTTTTATTACTTTCCACTTCATAGCTCCTTGAACAGAAAGCCACTGGTTCACATGAACACTAGGGCAACCGCTTTGTCCAGTTTGCTCATCACTACTTTCTGGTAGAGTTGGGATTTGGACTCTGATATTCTGCCTCATTATGATTAATTAACCAAAGTATTCTTGCATATGAATGGGCCTTATTCTGTGATATTTTACCCTTGCTTTTCTTGCAGAATAGCTTACTATTTTGTCTTTTTATTTGAATATCTGTGATGTAAATATTAATAGAACATACAAGTGACTTTATAGGGAGTGAAGTCTTGGCATTTAACTTAAAGTTGCTTCATATTTTTGTAAAGTTTAGTTCTTGCCTAATGTTTAGTATTATTGGCAGTCTAGGGCATTGAAATAAGTCAGACAGAGAAAGACAAATATTGCATCATCTCATTTATATATGAAATCCAAAAAAGTTGAACTCATAGGAACAGAGTGTAGATGAATGGTTACCAGGGGTTGAGTGGTAGAGGAAATTGGGATATGTTGGTCAAAGGATAAAAATCAGCAGTTTTAAGATAAATGCGTTCTGAGGTTATAATGTGTAGCATGGTAACTGTGATTAACAGTACTGCATTATATACTTGAAATTTGCTCAGAGAGTATATCTGAAATGTTCTCACCACACACACAATAATGTGTGGTAATCATTTAACAATATATACTTATATCAAGTCATCACATTGTACACCTTAACTTACACAGTGTTGTCAGTTATATCTCAGTAAAGCTAGGGGGAAAATCTGGCTGAAGTATTAAAATTGTATGTCTGTAGGGGTGGTGTTGCTTGTGCGTGTCTGAGTGTGTTTTAGAGTGGTCAGGAATCTCTCTGAAGAAGTGAAGTGAGGGAGAGAGTCCATGAATTTCTGAGGAAAAGCATTGCAAGAGGACGGAGCAAGAACAGAGGCCCTGAATTAGGAATGAATTGGTTATGCTTGAGAAAGGGCAAGAGGGTAATGTGAGAAAAGTGAGATGAGAGTTTCATGTAGAATTTCTTAAATTCTATTAGGAATTCAGGTTTTGTTTTGATTTTAATATTTTAAAAAGTGACAGAGGTTAAAAATCAGAGGAATATGTACTTTAAGTTTTAGGAAGATTACTTAACTGTCATGTGAATAGACTGGTGAGTCATTTAGGCTGGTGTAAAAGAAATTGCGGTTTTACATTGTTGAAATTTGCTGTTTCATATTGGAATACATTCTTAAATAAATGTGGTTATGTTATACATCATTTTAATGCACACATTTTTCACTTTTTTTGCTAATACTTATTGCTTACTGTTTATTTTATGTTAGACTATAGAAATGATGCTAAACAAAAAGCAAATTTGAGTGATTTTTTATTTGAGTTTAAAATGAGTCATAAAGTAGCGGAGAATGACTCACAACATCAACAATAACATTTGGCCCAGGAACTACTAGTTAATGTACAGTGCAGAGGTGCTTCAAGAAATTTTGCAAAGGAGATAAGAGCCTTGAAGATGGACATAGTGGTTGGCCATTGGAAGTTAACAATGACCAATTGAGAGCAGTCATGAAAGCTGATCCTGTGAAAACTACAGGAGAAGCTGACCATTCTACGGTCATTTGGCATTTGAAGCAGATTGGAAAGGTGAAAAAAGTTGATAAGTGAGTGCCTCTTGAGCTGACTGCAAATCAGAAAAATCATTGTTTTGAAATGTTATCTTCTCTTACTGTACTCAACAACAAGGAACCATTTCTAGATCAGATTGCGATGTGCGATGAAAAGAGGGTTTTATATGACAACCAGTGACAACCAGCTCAGTTGTTGGACTGAAAATCTCCAAAGCACTTCGCAAAGTCACATTTTCATCAAAAAAAGGTTGTGGTCAGTATTTGGTGGTCTGCTGCCCATCTGATGATCTAATAGCTTTCTGAATCCTGGTAAAACCATTACATATGAGAAGTATGCTCATTAAATAGATGAGATGAACTGAAAACTGCAACGCCTGCAGCTGGCATTGGTCAACAGAAAGGGCCCAGTTCTTTTCCTCAACGATGTCCATCCTCATATCGCTCAACCAACGCTTCAAAAGTTGAAAGAATTGGGCTATGAAGTTTTCCTCATCCAGCATTATTCACCTTGACCCCTTGCTAACCAACTACCAGTTCTTCAAGCATCTTGATAACTTTTTGCAGGCAAAACGCTTCCACAGCCAGCAGGAGGCAGAAAATGCTTTCCAAGAGTTCCTCCAATCCCGAAGCATGGATTTTTATGCTACGGGAATAATAAACAAACTTACTTCTTGTTGGCAAAAACGTGTTGATTGTAATGGTTCCTATTTTGCTTAATAAAGATGTGTTTGAGCCTAGTTATAATGGTTTAAAATTCGTGTCTGAAACTGCAGTTACTTTTGTACCGACCTGATAGTTAGATATGGCTTTGGCTGCATGTAACAGTTCCTTAAATGATTTGGAAGTTTATTATTCTTCCCTCCAACAGTCTGAAGGTGTAGTTAGTCCACCATTCTTAGGGTGTGTCCTTGTCTGTATGGTTCAGAATGGCTTGTCGTCGCCTTCATTTTCTAGACAGGGTTGAGGAAGGGCCAAAGAAGGATGTGTCCCTGCCTTTTGAAAATCTGGGTTGTTGAAGTCACTCCGCCCCACATTGTGTTGTCCGGTATTTGCATTCCACACCTAGATTTGAATGCAGTTTTCTTTTCATCTGTAGCTATATAATATTCAGTTGTGTAAATATACTAGTTTTCTTAATATCTTTTTATTAGATAAGAAACCTTTAAACTTTTTCCTTTATTGAGTAACATAATGAATATTTTCTTATATTATCAATAGTTTAAAGTTGAATGTTGAATAAAGTTGAATTTGTACACTGGATTATGTATACACATCCATTTCATGGGGTAGTTTTATTATTGCCATGTTTTTGCTGTCCAAAGTAGCAGGGAAAAAAACCATTGAAATATGATTTTTTTTTTTTTTTTTTGGCATTTGATCATTTGTGAAATCAAGCATCCTTTGTTGTTTCTTCCATAAATTTTTATTATAGGATATTGAATGTGTACATAAAAGTCAACAATAATATAATGAATATTTTTGTGCCCATTTTATAGTTTCTATAATTATTGACTTATAGCCTGCCTTGCAGTACTTAATCTCTATCTAAATTTCCTCTTTATAACTTTGAAGCAAATCTCCAACATCATATAATTTTATCTGTAAGTATTTCAGTATGCAAATGCTACTTTATGTTTTCTGTTCAGTTTTAATTCTTTTATGAGCTATCTGTGTCCATGATGAAGTTTTCTCCATTTTTAGTAATTTTATACAATTTTAGTATATAGATGGTAAATGCAGGTCCAGTTTTCTGTTATAGGCCTTAAGTTGGATAAAGGTAGTCACTTAAATTTTGGGCATGTTAATTTTGAAGTGAAACATCCAAGGTTGGTGTTTTAAAGCAGTTATAAACAGACTGTGCTGCTGCTTTTCATTTACCAAAATGGGAGTGATTGATGAAGTCTTGGGAATGGATGATTTTATTCAGGGAGAGTTGAAGTGAAAAGGAAAAGCTCTGAAATGATGCTTGTAAAATATTTAAGGGGTGGCCATAGAAAAAGACTGGAGAAAGAAATGGCAGCCCACTCCAGTATTCTTGCCTGGGAAATGTCTTGGACAGAGAAGCCTGGCAGGCACATGGTCCATGGAATCTCAAGTCAGACATGGCCTAGCAACTGAACAACAACAAAGACTACAGGGAAACATTTTGGAAAAAAAGAGTCTGGAGAGAACAGTATCTTAAGAGAGGAGGTTAATAACATCTGATGTAGCCTAGAGGTCATGGTAGATGTCAACAAGTTTATTTGTTGGATTTTATGATTAAGCAAATGAGGAAAGAGATGCAGACACAGGACACAGTGTGCTGTAGACTGCAAGATAGACCTGAGTTTGAATTATGACTCCCACTTACCTTGCTGCATTATGTTTGGAAATTTGCTTCAGTTCAGTTCAGTCGCTCAGTCGTGTCCGACTTTGCGACCCCATGAATCGCAGCACGCCAGGCCTCCGTGTCCATCACCAACTCCTGGAGTTTACTCAGATTCATGCCCATCAAGTTGGTGATGCCATCCAGCCATCTCATCCTCTGTCATCCCCTTCTCCTCCTGCCCCCAATCCCTCCCAGCATCAGGGTCTTTTCCAAGGAGTCAACTCTTCACATGAGGTGGCCAAAGTATTGGAGTTTCAGCTTCAGCATCCGTCCTTCCAATGAACACCCAGGACTGATCTCCTTTAGGATGGACTGGTTGGATCTCCTTGCAGTCCAAGGGACTCTCAGAGTCTTCTCCAACACCACAGTTCAAAAGCATCAATTTTTCGGCGCTCAGCTTTCTTCACAGTCCAACTCTCACATCCATACATGACCACTGGAAAAACCATAGCCTTGACTAGATGGACCTTTGTGGCAAAGTAATGTCTCTGCTTTTTAATATGCTGTCTAGGTTGGTCATAACTTTACTTCCAAGGAGTAAGTGTCTTTTAATTTCATGGCTGCAATCACCATCTGCAGTGATTTTGGAGCCCCCCAAAATAAAGTCTGACAGTGTTTCCACTGTTTCCCCTATCTATTTCCCATGAGGTGATGGGACCAGATGCCATGATCTTAGTTTTCTGAATGTTGAGCTTTAAGCCAACTTTTTCACTCTCCTCTTTCACTTTCATCAAGAGCTTTTTAGTTCTTCTTCACTTTCTGCCATAAGGGTGGTGTCATCTGCATATCTGAGGTTATTGATATTTCTCCTGGCAATCTTGATTCCAGCGTCTTCTCAGCCCATGTTTCTCATGATGTACTCTGCAATAAGTTTAACAAGCAGGGTGACAATATACAGCCTTGACGTACTCCTTTTCCTATTTGGAACCAGTCTGTTGTTCCATGTCCAGTTCTAACTGTTGCTTCCTGACCTGCATACAGGTTTCTCAAGAGGCAGTCAGGTGGTCTGGTATTCCCATCTCTTTCAGAATTTTCCACAGTTTATTGTGATCCACACAGTCAAAGGCTTTGGCATAGTCAATAAAGCAGAAATAGATGTTTTTATGGAACTCTCTTGCTTTTTGATGATCCAGCAGATATTGGCAATTTGATCTCTGGTTCCTCTGCCTTTTCTAAACCAGCTTGAACATCTGAAGATCGCAAGTTCCACGTATTGCTGAAAAGCCTGGCCTGGAGGAATTTTGAGCATACTTTACTAACAGTGTGAAAGATGAGTGCAATTGTGGTGGTATTTGAGCTTCTTTGGATTGCTTTATAGGACTGGAATGAAAACTGACCTTTTCATCCCTGTGGCCACTGCTTATTTCCAAATTTGCTGGCAATATTGAGTGCAGCAGCTTTTCCACAGCACATCTTTCAGGATTTGAAATACTAACTGGAATTCATCACCTCCACTAACTTTGTTCGTAGTGATGCTTTCTAAGGCCCACTTGACTTCACATTCCAGGATGTCTGACTCTAGGTGAGTGATCACACCATCGTGATTATCTGGGTTGTGAAGATCGTTTTTGTACACTTCTTCTGTGTATTCTTGCCACCTATTCTTAATATCTTCTGCTTCTGTTAGGTCCATACCATTTCTGTCCTTTATCGAGCCCAGTTTTGCATTAAATGTTCCCTTGGTTATCTCTACTTTTCTTGAAGAGATCTCTAGTCTTTCCCATTCTGTTGTTTTCCTCCATATCTTTGCATTGATTGCTGAGGAAGGCTTTCTGATCTCTCCTTGCTGTTCTCTGGAACTCTGCATTCAAATGGGAATATCTTTCCTTTTCGCCTTTGCTTTTCGCTTCTCTTCGTTTCACAGCTATTTGTAAGGCCTCCTCAGACAACCATTTTGCCTTTTTGCATTTCTTTTCCATGGGGATGGTCTTGATCCCTGTCTCCTGTACAATGTCACGAACCCCGTCCATGTTCATCAGCTCTTGTCTATCAGATCTATCCCTTAAATCTATTTCTCACTTCCTCTGTATAGTCATAAGGGATTTGATTTAGGTCATACCTGAATGGTCTAGTGGTTTTCCCCACTCTCTTCAATTTAAGTCTGAATTTGGCAATAAGGAGTTCATGACCTGAGCCACAGTCAGCTCCCAATCTTGTTTTTGCTGACTGAATAAAACTTCTCCATCTTTGGCTGCAAAGAATATAATCAATCTGATTTCAGTGTTGGTCATCTGGTGATGTACATGTGTAGAGTCTTCTCCTGTGTTCTTGGAAGAGGGTGTTTGCTATGACCAGTGCGTTCTCTTGGCAGAACTCTATTAGCCTTTGCCCTGCTTCTTTCCGTACTCCAAGGCCAAATTTGGCCTGTACTCCAGGTTTTCTGACTTCACTACTTTTGCAATTCCAGTCCGGCTATAATGGAAAAGGACATCTTTAATTGGTGTTAGTTCTAAAAGGTCTTTTGTAGTCTCATAGGACGTTTAATCTTCAGCTTTTTCAGCGCTACTGTTTGGGCATAGTCTTGGATTAACCATGATTTGAATGTTTGCCCTTCGGACAAAACAGATTCAATTCTGTCATTTTTGAGATTGCATCCAGTACTGCATTTCGGACTTCTTTGTTGACATGATGGTTACCATTTCTTCTAGGGATTCCTGCCCACAGCAGTAGATACCAATGGTCATCCTGAGTTAAATCACCATTCCTGTCCATTTTAGTTCCCAGCTGATTGCTGAATGTCGACATTCACTCTTAGCCATCTCCTGTTTGACCACTTCAATTGCCTGATTCATGGACCTAACATTCCAGGTTCCTATGCAATATTGCTCTTTACAGCGTCGGACCTTGCTTCTGTCACCAGTCACATCCACAACTGGGTATTTTTTTTTGCTTTGGCTCCATCCCTTCATTCTTTCTGGAGTTATTTCTCCACTGATCTCCAGTAGCATATTGCGCACCTACCGACCTGGGGAGTTCCTCTTTCAGTATCCTATCATTTTGCCTTTTCATACTGTTCATGGGGTTCTCAAGGCAAGAATACTGAAGTGGTTTGCCATTCCCTTCTCCAGTGGACCACATTCTGTCAGACCTCTCCACCATGACCCGTCTGTCTTGGGTGGCCCCACACAGCATGGCTTAGTTTCATTGAGTTAGACAAGGTTGTGGTCCTGTGATCAGATTAGCTAGTTTTCTGTGATTATGGTTTCAGTGTGTCTGCCCTTTGATGCCTTCTCACAGCACCTACCGTCTTACATGGGTTTCTCTTACCTTGGACATGGGGTATCTCTTTATGGCTGCTCCAGCAAAGCACAGCTGCTGTTCCTTACCTTGGACGAGGGGTATCTCCTCACGGCCGCCCCTCCTGACCTTGAACGTGGAGTAGCTCCTCTCCGTCCTCCTTCACCTGTGCAGCCGCCGCTCCTTGGACGTGGGGTTGTTCCTCTGGGCCGCAGCCTCTGACTTTGGAAATTTGCTTAGCTGTTAGCAAATTTGTTATCTATAACAATAGATAACTATCCTGAGGGTTAGTTATCCCACTTCTTAAATGGGAGTAGTGATGCTTCCCTTTTAAGGTTGCTGCTGAGACATTTAACTGGTCATGGCAAACACCCTCTTCCAACAACACAAGAGAAGACTCTACACATGGACATCACCAGATGGTCAACACCAAAATCAGATTGACTATATTCTTTGCAGCCAAAGATGGAGAAGCTCTATACAGTCAGCAAAAACAAGACCGGGAGCTGACTGTGGCTCAGATCATGAACTCCTTATTGACAAATTCAGACTTAAACTGAACAAAGTAGGGATAACCACTAGACCATCAGGTATGACCTAACAAATCCCTTATGACTATACAGAGGAAGTGAGAAATAGATTTAAGGGACTAGATCTGATAGACAGAGAGCCTGATGAACTATGGACGGAGGTTCGTGACATTGTACAGGAGACAGGGATCAAGACCATCCCCATGGAAAAGAAATGCAAAAAGGCAAAATGGTTGTCTGAGGAGGCCTTACAAATAGCTGTGAAACGAAGAGAAGCGAAAAGCAAAGGCGAAAAGGAAAGATATTCCCATTTGAATGCAGAGTTCCAGAGAACAGCAAGGAGAGATCAGAAAGCCTTCCTCAGCAATCAATGCAAAGATATGGAGGAAAACAACAGAATGGGAAAGACTAGAGATCTCTTCAAGAAAAGTAGAGATAACCAAGGGAACATTTAATGCAAAACTGGGCTCGATAAAGGACAGAAATGGTATGGACCTAACAGAAGCAGAAGATATTAAGAATAGGTGGCAAGAATACACAGAAGAAGTGTACAAAAACGATCTTCACAACCCAGATAATCACGATGGTGTGATCACTCACCTAGAGTCAGACATCCTGGAATGTGAAGTCAAGTGGGCCTTAGAAAGCATCACTACGAACAAAGTTAGTGGAGGTGATGGAATTCCAGTTGAGCTATTTCAAATCCTGAAAGATGATGCTGTGAAAGTGCTGCACTCAATATGCCAGCAAATTTGGAAAACTCAGCAGTGGCCACAGGACTGGAAAAGGTCAGTTTTCATTCCAGTCCCTAAGAAAGGCAATCCCAAAGAATGCTCAAACTACCACACAATTGCATTCATCTCACACACCAGTGGTCATGTATGGATGTGAGAGTTGGACTGTGAAGAAAGCTGAGCGCTGAAAAATTGATGCTTGAACTATGGTGTTGGAGAAGACTCTCCAGAGTCCCTTGGACTGCAAGGAGAACGAACCAGTCCATCCTAAAGGAGATCAGCCCTGGGTGTTCATTGGAAGGACTGACGCTGAAGCTGAAACTCCCAATACTTTGGCCACTTCATGCGAAGAGTTGACTCCTTGGAAAAGACCCTGATTGATGCTGGGAGGGATTGGGGGCAGGAGGAGAAGGGGATGACAGAGGATGAGATGGCTGGATGGCATCACCGACTCGATGGGCGTGAGTTTGAGTAAACACTGGGAGTTGGTGACGGACAGGAAGGCCTGGTGTGCTGCAATTCATGGGGTCACAAAGAGTAAGACACGACTAAGTGACTGAACTGAACTGAGACATTTAACTGAGAGAATGATTGGCACTTGTTTGTGTCTTCTTTACAAATGGTAGTTGCTGATATCACATCTTGATACCTTAGTGGCTGATCTGAGATATCTGACTTCAAGTGATACCTGTCACATAAGTCTTGTATCTATTGTTTGTGATACAATTGCTATGCTAATTGGTAACTCCTTTGATAATATAATATAGATTGGTTCAGTTTTAGCTTTCACTTTCATCCATTGTCAAGGGTTCCAGGTTAAGAATGGAAAATGATTCAGGTAAAGAGAGTTTCTGTCTAAAATTTGGATAAAAAGAAAAAAAGGAATACAAAATTGACTTATAAGAAAGCAATTTAAAGGAAGTCTGTTAGTGGAAAATATTCTTCATTTTCCTTTAAGAATGTCTTAATTTCCTCTTCATTTCTAGAGGATATTTTTTTCTGGACAGGAATTTTTTAATTACAGTCTTTGTCTTTCAGCACTTAAAAATGTACTTTGCTGTTTCTGCCTTTCATGGTTTCTGATGAGAAACCCACTTGAGTCACTGGAATTGTTGTTCTCCTAAGTGAAATACTGTTTTTCCTTGGCTACTTTCAAGATTTTAAAATTTTCTTTGGTTTTCAGTAATTTGGTTGTGTTATATCTGGGTATAGATTTCCTTGAATTTATGTTGTTTGAGGTTCATTGGTTCTCCTGAAATTGTAAGTGTGTATCTTTCACCATATTTGCTAAGCTTTTGCTGCTATTCCTTTAAATTATGTTTTGTGCATGCTACTCTTTATTTTCTCATTTTGGGACTCTGGTGACATGAATGTTAGACCTTTTGATATTGTCCCATTGGCTCTGTTCATCCATTTTTTGTTTTTTTCCCCATAACTTTTCTGTTTGTCAAATTGAATAGTTTCTATTGCTCAATCTTCAGGTTCACTGAGTCTCTTCCTCTGTTACCTGCATTCTGCAGTTGAGCCTCTCCAGAGAATTTTGGATTTTACTTTCTATTGCATTTTTTAGTCTTTAATTTTAATTTTGTTTTATACACCACACAGGTACACACACAATGGTATAATCAACCTTACTTCTTTGCTAATGCTTTTATTTTTTTCCCACTAAGAATAGTCTTCTCGCTTCTTTTTTTTTTCTCTCACTTCTTGCAGCATGGTTATAATAGCTGCCTTAAAATCTTTACCTGAAAATTCCAGCGTTTGTGTCATCTCAAGTTTGTTGTCTGTAGGTTGTCTTTTCCTTTGTTGAGTTACTGAGATTTTTCTTCATATGTCAAGTGATTTGGGTTTGTGTATTAGGCATTTTTTTCCTTTTGTGACATTTCTGTTGCAGTAAAACTTCGATACTGTCTCATTTGAGTCCTATGGAGAATGTTTTTGGTACTTCATTTTGAGGGATTGGGGGTGCTTTTTAAAGTAGGCATTTGGCCTTTTAGGTTCAGGTCCTAAGTTTCGGCCTACCTTCTGTGCACTAAAATTCTGGTGTCTAGTTTTTAAAACTTCTGTTTCTATCTTTCCTGCATATGCACCACTGAGTGCTAACTTTGGGAACCTGATAGTATGTTTAGGGTCGTGTGCACATATATGCTTAGTTCTTGGGTGACCCCAGGAGTGTCTGTCGAACTTATTGGTGTCACTTTTTGAGCTCCTTTCTCTTTACAAGTTTCCTGACATTTTCTGGCTCCTAGAGAACTTTCTTCCTAGTTCTATGGCTAAATAACTCATGTTTTCATTTCTTTTTGCTACACACTTCCACAGCTACTTCTGCCTTTGATGCCAAGCAACAGTTCAGTTCAGTTGCTCAGTTGTGTCCGGCTCTTTGCAACCCCATGAATTGCAGCACGCCAGGCCTCCCTATCCATCACCAACTCCCGGAGTTTACTCAAACTCATGCCCATCGAGTCGGTGATGCCATCCAGCCATCTCATCCTCTGTCATCCCCTTCTCCTCCTGCCCCCATCCCTCCCAGCATCAGGGTCTTTTCCAATGAGTCACCTCTTCACATGAGGTGGCCAAAGTATTGGAGTTTCAGCTTCAACATCAGTCCTTCCAATGAACACCCAGGACTGATCTCCTTTAGGATGGACCGGTTGGATCTCCTTGCAGTCCAAGGGACTCTGGAGAGTCTTCTCCAACACCATAGTTCAAGCATCAATTTTTCAGCGCTCAGCTTTCTTCACAGTCCAACTCTCACATCCATACATGACCACTGGAAAAACCATAGCGTTGACTGGACGGACCTTTGTTGGCTAAGTAATGTCTCTGCTTTTTAATATGCTATCTAGGTTGGTCATAACTTTACTTCCAAGGAGTAAACGTCTTTTAATTTCATGGCTGCAATCACCATCTGCAGTGATTTTGGAGCACCAAAAAATAAAGTCTGACAGTGTTTCCACTGTCTCCCCATCTATTTCCCATGAGGTGATGGGACCAGATGCCATGATCTTAGTTTTCTGAATGTTGAGCTTTAAGCCAACTTTTTCACTCTCCTCTTTCACTTTCATCAAGAGGCTTTTTAGTTCCTCTTCACTTTCTGCCATAAGGGTGGTGTCATCTGCATATCTGAGGTTATTGATATTTCTCCTGGCAATCTTGATTCCAGCTTGTGCTTCTTCCAGCCCAGCATTTCTCATGATGTACTCTGCATATAAGTTAAATAAGCAGGGTGACAATATGCAGCCTTGATGTACTCCTTTTCCTATTTGGAAACAGTCGAAAAAGGATGTAAACCTTAGGAATTCCTGCCACATTCATAGGATTGGAAGGAATCCGCTTTCTTGAAGTTTTAGGTCCCTGTTCAGCCACTGCTGGTATCATCACTGCCACAGCTGCTGCCTTTGAATTGCTTCAGAGTGGGGTCTGAGAGAAAGGGAAAAAACCAAGAGGATCTTCCTCTGCTTTTGGGGCCCCCTTGACTGCTTTTCAGACAGAAAAAGGGAAGATTTCTCTTGAAGCCATTTCTGTTTGCACTTACTGTGCAGTTCTGAGTTGAGGCTGCTTTGGAGTCTGGACTGAGTGATCCTAGGGGAAATAAAACCAGGAACCTCACTGCTGGGTTAGTAGGACTTCTGGTTTTGGTTTCCTCCTCGAAACCAACTGCTTCCCTTTTCAGAGTCGTCAGATAAGTAGCTACTCCATGTCCTCTGTCCAGGTTTTTAGTCGTATTCAAGAGGAGAGACAGGATAAATTTTGCTTATATCCTCTTTACCAGAACACAGATACTGTTTAATTTCATTATATTGTTCATTTATTTTGATTAAGAAATTACTGAGCATCCCAAATGTACTAGACTTTGTTTGGAAATGTAAAGGTGGATGCTCTTTAAGCTATTTCCAGTAAGTCTACAGGTAGTCATGTAGGGTTGGAGGCAGAAAGTAAGCATAATTTCATATTATGCATTCATAATAATTAGTAATCTTTTTTGACTCATTTCTGCTCGGGATTTGATGTATGGTTTGTGACTGAAGACAAGAGTGTCCTATTTAAAGAATGTCCATTAATTTTTCATTTATTATCCCAAAATTTAAGGGATGAAACGTCTCTGGATTTCTGTGTGCTGGAGGAAATTGATACATAGCTGTAATAAAAAGAAATATAGCTTACATGTGTAATTATAAGAATTTAAGTAAATAATTTGTTATTATATACTTGTTTCTCAGGTCTTAGAAAAATATCCCAATACACCCATGAGTCATAAAGAAATTCTTCAAGTTATCCAGAGAGAAGGACTAAAAGAAATCAGGTGAGTTATTTAAGTGTTATTTGTAATAATTATAATACTCGATTAGAATATATTGTAGTGTATAGCAGTCTTCAAAGATTATTTAGTAACAATTGCTTTATTAATTTATGGTTTATTGAATTCAGATCTTTGGAGTTTTCAGTCATAGCACAGGTAAAAAACCAAAAGTAAGTTAGAAAAAATTTCTTATAGCTACTGCCACACCCATGCACTTTAATTCTCAGGAGGCCTGGAGCCATTTTAAGCTTGGTCATTAGCAAATAAAAAGTACTCTAAAAAGTTCAGAGAATGATAGATATACTAGATGTAGTCTAGGAAAAAATAACCTTGGCCAAAAACAATTGTGGAAAAAATATATAAAGCAGTATGTGTTCTAAGTAACAGTCTTATGTTCAAATAAAACAGCCAGGGTTAATTATTATAGGACCAAAGGTAAAACACACTTTAATTTCTAAGAGCTTTATTATATCACAACAGGACATAATAGTTTCACCGTTCATAGTCAAGACCCTCTGTCATCAAAAAATGTTAAAGTTATGTTCAATATATTTTATATGTTAAGGCAGACGTCTGGGTGTCTACATTAGAGACATTTTCATTAAGAGAAAGAGGTTGCTGTGCTACTAGTTGTTCTCAGTCAGGGGTGAAATTTGTGTAACACCCATAGGGAAAGTGTTCGGAATTTTGGGGGACTGTTTTTGATTATCACCATGACTAGAAAGGAGGGAGCACTATGGTGATAACGGGAACAGAGCAAAGGTGCTAAATGTCTTTCATGCATTGTGCCGGACAGCCCTTCACAGGGAAGAGTTGTTCAGCTCAGATACCAGTGTTGTTGCTATTGAGAAATAGTGAGCTATATTGAAATATTTGTAGATGGATTGTATATTTTTTGATGAATTGACATTGCATGTTCGAGATTTTTTAATTCTTATTTTCTTTAACATGAAATTCCAGATTTTTTAAAGTTGGCTCTTTTTTAGTAATATAGTTAAAAACTTTGATATGTGGCCAAATGTCAGTAGGTTGGAGACAAATTAGCTTTGCTCTGTTAATATTAAATATGAAGTAAAAGTTAGTTTATCTCTGAATAATTAATATGTTCCTAAAAAAAGTGAACATTTGTAAATTAAACCATTAAAATGTGTGAAGAATTAGTCTTTAAACATATTTCTTATAAATTATTAAAAGATTAATCACTTAATTTATCAATGACATTATTCATAATTTTTGAGTTTGGCTAGATTTACTAGATTAAAGCATAATACTCTCATCCTAGATATTTGTATTGGCTACAGGAGAAAATGATAGTGATTTTAGTTACTTTGAGGAATTGCAAAGGTATTTTAATATCCTTTTTATGACACTATAGAATTTTTTAGAATAGGAATAAGCAAGAGATTTCAATTCTTTGCATAAAATTAGACTTTTGATACACACCGAGGAAATAGACCAGGAAGCCTGGTATAAAGAGATCAATCTCTTAACAATGCCCTAGGTCTAAATGACAATTGCAGGATCATCCATCTCTAACATAGTAAGGCTCTGTGGCTGTAAACTTGTCATTATTATTTCTAGAGAGTAGACATGAACAGTGTATAAGAAAGAACACTAAATAAGAACAGAAGGGGGATAAAAAGGAAGAACTTAAAAAAAGTAGCAAGATGGTGGAGTCATCAAAAATAGCTTCTGGCTTCACTTGGTGACAATTTACAAATAGCTGTTCTTGATTAAGCTATTGTGGTAATACAGTTATGTGACCACAAAGCAGTACTTTTTAAGCCACCAGTGACTTCCATTTTGTTACCTTAGAGAACTTTTAGTTCTGCCTGTCTTACCGCTCAGTATTATTTAACACAGGTGACTGCTATTACTTCCTTCTTGAAATGTTTCCTGACTTGAAGTGCCCACAGACATTCCTAATTTTCTTCCTTTGTAAACTTTTATTCTCAGTTCTTTTGCTCATTATCTTCTCTCCAACTCAAGTGCAGTTTTGTCCATTCCTGTGACTTTTGCAGGGAGGTCACTTTTGTTAGTGACCCCAGTTATGTAGGGATGGTCATTCCCGACTAGTCTTTGCACATGCTGACCCCTTTACTCAGTTAACTCATTTTTTTCAGGTGTCAACTTGAATATGCCTTTTTCAGAGACCTTTGTCTGACTTCCTGATCTATTAAAAGATCACATTTTCCATTTTTAGGTTCTTAATAGTGTTCTATGTTCTTTTTTCATAGTACTTAAGATTTGAAATGGCATATTGTTTTGGTCTTAAAATCATGTATCTTCTCTAGCTTACATTAAGCTATTAGCTCCATGAAGGCAGTGACATCGTCTCCATCCGCTTGGCAGTCTCCTTCCCCTCCCCCATTTCCCCCAGGCTTGGCACGTAATAGACATTGCAAACCTACATGTTAATGAGTAGATGAGGTATCAGTGATTGGAAGATCATATTTACGTGTAGTTATAGCTTACCCTCTTGCTGCATGACGTGTCACATGGTAGTCTTACAATCTTTAGACCTTTTAGGTAGGTTATGGGATGAAATAGATACTTTGCTTATTGAAGCTGTGCTCCTTTTTACAGTTTTACTTTCATTCCTTAATACAAGCTTTTCTACTTTTTCCCTTTTCTGTTTTCTCTCTTCCCCCCATTTTGAAGAATCTTGCTTAATTTTGGTTATTTTCTACTATATTGTTTCATTTTAAAATATATTAAAATGGAAGCTGCTCCGATGTCTGTTGGCAGATGAATGGATAAATAAAATGTGGTATATACATTCTATGGAATATTGTTTAGCCTTAAGGAGTGAAATTCTGATTTATACTACATAGATGAACCTTAAAAACACACTAAGTGAGTATATGTGTAATTGATTCACTGTGCTATACATGGAAAGTAACACAACATTGTAAATCAACTATAATACAACAAAAATTTTAAAAAATAATATGAAAGAGAATGTGTATATATATACATATGTATTTTTAAAAACATATGGTGAATGAAATAAGCAGACAGAAAAGGACAAATATTGTACAGTTCCACTTACATGAGATACCTAGAAGAGGCAAACTCATAGAGACAGGAGATGGCATAGAGGTTACCAGCGGCCGAGAGTAGGGAGAATAGGGAGTTACTGTTTTTAATTGGTACAGAGTTTCTCTCTGGGATGATGAAAAAATTCTAGAAAGGGATAGCGGTAATGGTTGCACAACATTGCAGATCTGCTTAATGCCACTGAATAGTACACTTAAAATGGTAACTTGTATATTATGTATATATTTTGCCATAATCAGTCAACAAAAAGAAGTATTAAAAATGAAGTGATTGGCTCCTGGTTGAGAAAGATTGGGGTACTAGTCCCTTTGAGAAGTTAGGTGGTAAGATTGAAAATCATTTACGCGAAGTATGGAATTTTGAATGAATTAATTAGAAACATGTACAGTATTCTTAGAATATTATAACGCTTAAAGTAAATGCTCCTTATAACTACAAAGCATACCAGCATTTTAGAAAACAGAAAAAGAAGGTCCATGAATTTCCCCCTCACAATAACTTATGATTTCATGTATTCCATTATGTTTGTTTAATTTCCTAAGTGAATCCCTTTTAAAGATAGTTTCCCAAGGAAGTCCCAGGGAAGAAAGAAGATAATGGATTTTGTTGTTTCAGGTGAAAAGAACATTTTGGAGTGTTCTAAAAGTAGCTCATTTCTGTTGAGGGCAGATAAGAAGATGTGAAAAGAGTTGGAATAACATTTGGGAGGAAGAAAAGATAAAAAGTTTTTAAAAAAGAAGAACTTGGAACTTTTAGGTTGTAACAGTTATTGGTAATTTAGATAGATGCTCTGTGGTATTTGGTCATGTGTTTAAAAAAAAAGTTTCTGTACCGTTTGCCAATAAATAGTTATTTCAGAACATTTTAAATGGTTTTTAAATATTTGTTGTGACATCTCACTTCCTTGTTAAATTTTTCATGCCTAAAATACAGTCTAATTGTTTTTTCTCTTAAGTAGGAATGATAACTGGGCAATAGTTCCCTAGTCTTGAGCTCTTTGACACAGAATTGCTTGTTCCAAAGTCAGAACCTTTACAAAAAATTCTGTAAGCTTTTAATCATTTGTTGTTACCTATATCGTTTCCTTTTTAAAGTTAGTATTGTTCACTGAGTAAAGATTTTATTTATTGAGCTCATTTGGTTGAAAAACCCCCATTCTCACTTTAGCTGATGGGTTATTGATTCTAGATCATACTGTATATTTATGTGACTCTAAATATTGAAAGGGTAGCTATTTTTGTTTTCCTCTCAAGACACTGCAAATGAAATCAGGGATTCAGAGAGACATGTATCCATTTGAGAGACATGATACCATTTGACTACTTCAGTTTCTTTCTAAGAGAAATTATTCAGGGTTTTATTTTGTCTTGAATCAGTGTAACGTATAGCAAATGGCTGTCATGAGTCATCAGTATTTAAAATAGCCTTTCAAACACTTATGTTTCCTTTTTGTCTGATGATGTAGATTTTCCAGTTTACGGGAAGGCTAACTCAGTGGTCCCCTCCCCTCTATTCCTCTTTTCTCCTCACTTGAGTCAGTACTTCTTCCTGTGTTTGCAAAGTATCCCATCTGGATTGCATACAAACCCCAGAGGTAATTCAAACTCCAGCCTCCTGAATATACTCAAACAGCTTCTTGGAGCTGTTTCTGGGCCTTGGGGAATTCTTTTTTTTAAATCTTTTAAAATTAGGTGTGTGAAAGATCCCTATCTTTGAGTTATAGTTCTGTAGTTCTCAGGGTCCAGTCAGCAGACAGAAGCTACCAATACATGGTTTAACAGGAAAGTTACGAAGTTAAGTGGTTATTAACTGGTTGTTATTAACTGGTAACCAAGAATTAACTATTAAAAGCTAAAGATAACATAGAAGAATACAGTAATTACAGACTTGGGAAGCAACTGTAGGACTAAGGCAGTGTGCCCTAGGAAAGAATAACTGTTGTTTCCAGATTCAGCTCTCCCTGGAGAAGGTGGGGCTCTGGTTCAGTGGATGACAGAGTTCACTGGTGCCATAGCTTGAGGTGGCATATCAGAAGCCACCTTCTGGGTACTAAAAGAACTTGTTGGAAAGCCTCCTGCTGGGTGTTCAACTGGGGAGCCAGATGAGCCACCGGCAGAATTTTCTGGGGAGGCACCCTTAGGCTTTCTGCTGAACCCTGCTGCGGGGTGAGCCACTATGGAGTGTCCCTCATATTGTTGGATGCTGCAAGCTTGAGAAGAAACAGGCTAAAGTACACTAAAAGCAGAAAGGAAAGACCCCATTTTTTCTTTTTGCAGTGTCCTCCCAGCACTCTACTGACAAAACTTAACTTTGAGCCAGCAGGCAAAGGAGAAATGTTTCTAGAATTCAACTTCATTATTACAGAGAAGGGCAAAGAAGGTTAGATTTGGAGCTAAAACTCAATAAATTGATAACTGGCACAGAAGGCTTCGGGAATTTTTCCTGAATAACAGGTCATTGCCTGGTCCCATGTACCACTTTTGCTTAGTTAATTTCTTTCCATCTGTACCCCAGCTAAACTGGTACAGTGCTGTTGCCTGTTTAGGATCTGAAATTTCTTATCTGTACTCAGGACATTAAGCCATCATTTATCCTCTTACAAAAGAATCTTGACATCTTTCAAAGTCGACTGAGATATTACCTCCACAAAGCTGGTAGCCTTTTCCTCTTCAGTTCAACATATCTTCCCTCTCTCAATGTTTTTGTTTTTTAAAGATTTGGCATGCAGGATCTTTGTTCTCAACCAGGGATCAAACTACGAGGGAAGTCTCCTGTTTTGTTCCTGATATTGGTGATTTTTATTTTCTCTTTTGTCTTTGTCAGTCTTGCTAGAGATTTGTTAATTTTTTTTAAAAAGCTACCCGAGTTTTGTTTCTTTGCTTTTTCTCTTTTGTTTTTGTCATTGTTTTTCCATTAAAAAAAAAATCATTTTATGACTATGACGAGGATATGGTCTCTGTTGGGATATTAAATGTTCCATACATGCTTGAAAAGCCTGTGTATATGTTTTCTCCTGGTTTGGGGGTAGAGTGTTCTGTAAATGTAAGGTTATTTTGGTTAATAGGGTTGTTCAGATCTCCTATACCATTACTGATTTTTCTGTCTACTTGTTTTATTGATTATTGAAAGAAAGGTGTTGAAGTTTCCAAGTATGGTTGTCTCTTTGTTTATTTCTCTTTTCAGTTATTTAGTTTTTTCCTTCAGGTATTTTGAATATTTATTGTTAGGTGCATATACATTAAGTGCATTAAATTCTCTTAGTTGACCCTATTATCATTCCATAATTACCGTCTTGATCCCTGGTGTTATTCTTTGTGTGTGTTTATAGTGGTTGCTTCAGTGATTATAATATATACCCAACCTTTCACAGAATTCTTAGGATTAATATTTTACCATCTTTAGTAAAATGTAGAAGCCCTACAGCCATTTAGGTCCCTTTACCATCCTCTGTATGTTATAGTTGTTGTATGTGTTACATCTCATACATGGACTTCCCCACCAGACAATGTTATTATTTGCTTTCTGGCCATAAAGAGCTGAAAGACTATTTTTACCCAGATGTTTACCATTTCATTTGCTCTTCATTCTTCCCTTAAGTTCCACATTCCCCTCTAGTGTCATCTTCCTTCAGCCTGAAGCACTTCCCTTTCAGTATTTCTTTAAGAACTGTTCTGTTGGTGATGAATTCTTAGTTTTCCTTCATTTGAGAATGTCCTTTTTGAGGGGGGGTGAAAGCAGGGGAGGCTTTCATTTTGAAGAATTTTTTTGTTGGATACAGAATTTGGTTTTCATAGCTCTTGTATTTCAATACTTTAAAAATGTTGCTCTACTGCCTTCTGACCTCCATGGTTTTTGGTGAGAAATACATGCTTGTTTGAATTATTGCCCTCCTGTAAGTAATATTGATACACTGTTTTCTCTGGTGGCTTTCAAGATCATTTCTTTTTGCTTAGTTTACAGCAGTTGGATTTTTTTTTAAAACGTATCTACGTGTGGATTTCTTTGTGTTTAAATCTATTTAGCATTCACTGAGCTTCTTGAATCTGTAGCTTTATATATTTTGCCAAATTTGGCAGATTTTCAGCCATTCTTCAGATATTTTTTCTTCACTACATTTTTTTCTTCTTCCACTGTCATGAGTCTGCTCATTTTTCCCCAACCTTTTTCTGTCTGTATTTCAGATGGGATGATTTCTGTTGCTCCTTTGTTACATCCGCTGACACTTCTCTCAGTGTTCTGCATTCAGCCACTGAACCCGTCCAGTGAAATTTTTTAAATTTCTGATATTATATCCTTTAATTCCAAAATTTGTGTTTGTTTTGTTTTTTTTAAATAGTTTTTGTGTCTTTACTGAAAATTTCTGTCTTCCCATTAATTTCAAGTTATCTTTGCCACATGGATATAGTAACAATGCTTTAAACTTTTTGACTGTTAAGTCCAGCATCTGGGTAATCTCAGGATTGGCCACTGTTAATTATTTTTTCCTTTGAGAATCTGTCACATTTTCCTGAACCTTAGATTATTGAGAAATTTAAGGTAGTATCCTGGACATTTTGAATAATATATTGTTTTAGGCTCTGTTTTTCTTTCAAAAAATTCTGTAGAATGCTGATTTCTTTTTTTTTTTTTAAAGTAGATAGCCCAGTTATTCACAGACTACGAGTTCTGTCTTCTTTGTTAGTTTGATAATCACTTCATATTTTAAAGTATTCGCTTTGCTGTTTTGGATCTGTTCCTTATTAGTCTGAGATGTAAGCAGGGGTTCAGTTCTAAAAAGCCTTTGCTGTGTTGATTGGGAATGTCCTGTGTGCCAGCTCAGAGATGAGCCCAGGTCTTGTGAGGGAATTAGGGGAGTCCCTTCTCTGGTTTTTTTCCCTTAGGAATTCCATATTCCACAACCCATTCGTACAATTTTACCTATCCTCTTTAGTAGGACATCTCCTCAGCTAGGTTGTGCTTTTCAGTCAAGGTGGTGAGGAAAAAACCCCAGAAAACTCATTCTGAGAGTTTAGCCAACTGAAGTTAGAGTATAGTCCACATGACTACCCTCACTTATTAGACCAACTACATAGTTAACAGGTTTCCTTTTTTAAAAAAAAGACTTTATTTTATTTTTGGCTACACTGAGTCTTTGTTGCTGCATGCGAGCTTTCTCTAGTTGTGGTGAATGGGGACTCTAGTTGCAGTACTTGGGCTTCTCATTGCGGTGCCTTCTCTTGTTGTGGAGCATGGGCTCTCAGCATGCGGGCTCAGTATTGTGGTGCACGGGCTTAGTTGCTCTGCAGAATGTGGAATCTTCCCGGAACAAGGATTGAACCTGTGTCCCCTACATTGGCAGGCGGATTCTTAACCACTGGACCATCAGGGAAGTCCTCACAGATTTCTAAGACTACTGTCAAGGCTTGATAATCTGCTGAAAGTACTTGTGTAATACTAAAAACTGTTAAGCACTTGGTTTTGGAAGGATACAGATTAAGATTTGTCCAGGGAAGAGACACACAGAGTCAAGGTGCAGTCCCCAGCACAGAGCTTCCAGTCATCCTCTCCCATGACTTAGGAGAGTGTTAATTGTCAGCATCAGTGTGTGACAGTAAGCAGGGTATTGTCAACCAGGGAAGTCCACTTGAGCCTTGGTGTCCAGAGTTTTTATTTATTGGGGGTCCATCATACAGGCATTATTCAGTTTTCAGTGTCCAGCCCCTCTAGTGGTCAGCTGATACCATGTGACGCAAGCCCCTGCCTTAAATCACATTGTTGGTATGTATCAAAGCCCCCACTCCAGATTGCAGTGCTGCTATGTGGCTGGCCCTTATAGGGCCTAGCGATTATTTTTTAAGCCAAGGGCAAGACCAGCTTTCTGTGGGCAAGGGTAAATTCTATACTCTATGATCTCATGTGAATTAGGTTTTGACTTCCCAGCGTACCAGCTGTCTTAATTTTCAGTGTTTTAAGTAGTTGTTTTTGAAAAATTGACATACAGTTCACATACCATTGTAGCCTACATTTTAGAGCATACACCTCAGGGTTTGTTTTTTTTTTTTAACGTTTACTCACCCAAAACATTATCATTGCCCTGGAGAGAAGCTCTGTGCTCGTTAGCTGCCACTCCTCTTCCTTGTCCCCTGCAACTCTCCCCATGTCCCAGCCTTGGGCAATTACTAATGTGCTTTCCGTCTCCATGGATTTACCGACTTTGGATATTTTGTGTAATGAAGTTATAGAATATGTGGTCTTTTGTGACTGGCTTCTTTCATATATAATGAATTTGAAGGCTCATTCATATGGTAGCATTTATCAGTACTTCATTCCTTTCTTGCCAAATAATATTCCATTATATACATATGCCAGATTTGTTTATCCATTCATCTGTTGATGGATATTTGGTTGTTTCTATTTTTTGGCTATTATGAATACTGTTACTATGAACAAGTAATAATGTTACTTGTACTCATGTACAAGTTTTTGTGTAAAAGTTGCTTTTTATGTTTTTGTCTACAGTCTTTTGGTGTAAACTAGCCAGAGAGGGACAGACCTGGCCAGGCAGACAGACATGGCCAGGCAGGCAGATAGGCTGGCTATTGTGGGCCTGCTTTGTCTTCACCAGTACCAGAAGTCCCAGTCAATTTTAAATCGTCAAATTGGATTGAGCTTTAAATTTGTGGAATCTTCCATGGTGAACCACAAATTTCAAGTTGGAGAATCCTGGTGTTTTTCTTTGGCTTTGAATGGAATTCTAGATTTTGGTGTAGCCTTTGTTTTCCAGTCATTTTTAAATTGCGGTAAGGGGGGTTGTCACAAACAGTTTGGTGTAGGCCATTTAACACAGGTGTTTTATGACTAGGTGTTTGGAACCTCAGTGTCAACTAGTTCTATAATTGGAGCCTGGCTTTTCTAAAACCAAATAAGTAAGTGGGTGTGAATAGAACACAGTAAACCAGTGTGAATCCATTGGCATGGTTAAGCATTGCTCTGTCCAAATGGAAATACTTAGCCTAACCTGAAACATTTACATTTGAAAAGTAGAAGACATGTAGTCTGATATATAGATGCAACTTATGAAGAATGTACTGCAGCATTTTGAGAGTTGAAGGGATTAAGGAGACAAAGGACTTTTACTAGATTATGCAAGATATGGTGTGGTTTAGATTAGGGTGAAGAGAGCAGACAGATTTGAGATCATGTTTCAGGACTTACTAATGGATTGATTTGGGAGGTATAATGAAGGAAGAAATGAAAAATTATTTCTAGGATTCCTTGATTGTACAGCTGCCATTTACCATAGGGAGGAGGAACAGAGGAATAAACTGGGAAAGTGAAGGGAGTTAATTAGTAAAGAATCCAGTGAGCATATTTAGTGGATTCAGAAAAAGAACGTCATGAGGGGTGAGGAGAAGTGTTCAAGTGTGGGGAGTGGTTTTGTTATACCTGTTAAGGCAGCAGTTAAAAAAAAAGGTAGTGATGACTGGAGCTGTAGAGTAGGTATCTGTTTTCAGAGATTAATATCTAATACCTGTTTTGGATGTTGATGAATAAATAGTTCCAGGTATGTTATAGAATCTAAAAATAAATTATTTACAAGTCTAGGTTTATAAGTTAGGTACTGAAGACAGTTTTTTTAATGTAAATATTTTACTTTTGGAAAATTCCACACTAAAAAGTGTGTCAGTTCAGTTCAGTCCAGTTCAGTCGCTCAGTCGTGTCTGACTCTGCGACCCCATGAATCGCAGCACGCCAGGTCTCCCTGTACATCGCAAACTCCCGGAGTTTACTCAAACTCATGCCCATCGAGTTGGTGATGCCATCCAGCCATCTCATCCTCTGTCGTCCCCTTTTCCTTCTGCCCCCAACCCCTCCCAGCATCACGGTCTTTTTCAACAAGTCAACTCTTCGCATGAGGTGGCCAAAGTACTGGAGTTTCAGCTTCAACATCAGTCCTTCCAATGAACACTCAGGACTTAACCTTCTTTAGGATGGACTGGTTGGGTCTCTTGCAGTCCAAGGGACTCTCAAGAGTCTTCTCCAACACCACAGTTCAAAAGCATCAATTTTTCGGTGTTCAGCTTTCTTCACAGTCCAACTCTCACATCCATACATGACCACTGGGAAAACCATAGCCTTGACTAGACGGACCTTTGTTGGCAAAGTAATGTCTCTGCTTTTCAATATGCTGTCTAGGTTGGTCATAACTTTACTTCCAAGGAGTAAGTGTCTTTTAATTTCATGGCTGCAATCACCATCTGCAGTGATTTTGGAGCCCCAAAAAATAAAGTCTGACAGTGTTTCCACTGTCTCCCTATCTATTTCCCATGAGGTGATGGGACCAGATGCCATGATCTTAGTTTTCTGAATGTTGAGCTTTAAGCCAACTTTTTCAGTCTCCTCTTTCACTTTCATCAAGAGGCTCTTTAGTTCCTCTTCACTTTCTGCCATAAGGGTGGTGTCATCTGCATATCTGAGGTTATTGATATTTCTCCTGGCAATCTTGATTCCAGCTTGTGCTTCTTCCAGCCCAGTGTTTCTCATGATGTACTCTGCATATAAGTTAAATAAGCAGGGTGACAATATACAGGCTTGACGTACTCCTTTTCCTATTTGGAACCAGTCTGTTGTTCCATGTCCAGTTCTAACTGTTGCTTCCTGACCTGCATACAGGTTTCTCAAGAGGCAGGTCAGGTGGTCTCGTATTCCCATCTCTTTCAGAATTTTCCACAGTTCATTGTGATCCACACAGTCGAAAGCTTTGGCATAGTCAATAAAGTAGAAATAGATGTTTTTCTGGAACTCTCTTGCTTTTTCGATGATCCAGCGGATGTTGGCAATTTGATCTCTGGTTCTTCTGCCTCTTCTAAAACCAGCTTGAACATCTGGAAGTTCTCGGTTCACTTATTGCTGAAGCCTGGCTTGGAGAATTTTGAGCATTACTTTACCAGCGGGTGAGATGAGTGCGATTGTGTGGTAGTTTGAGCATTCTTTGGGATTGCCTTTCTTAGGGACTGGAATGAAAACTGACCTTTTCCAGTCCTGTGGCCACTGCTGAGTTTTCCAAATTTGCTGGCATATTGAATGCAGCACTTTCACAGCATCATCTTTCAGGATTTGAAATAGCTCAACTGAAATTCCATCACCTCCACTACTAGCTTTGTTTGTAGTGATGCTTTCTAAGGCCCACTTGACTTCACATTCCAGGATGTCTGACTCTAGGTGAGTGATCACACCATTGTGATTACGAAGATCAAAAAGTGTGTATCTACCACATAAATTATAAATAGTTCTCTCACCCCAGACTGTTTTAGGGTTAATTTCAGTTATTTTATTACTTCCAGTATGTACTTAACAAATAAGAACTTGAAAGACTATGTTCTATTTGGATATTCTGTTTTGTTTTTAAAAACAGAGCAACTAAACATAGACATTATGCATACATACTATTGATAAAACATACAGAGAATAGTACATAGTACGTAAATCAAGTGCTTATGCATACTTTGAGACCATTCTGGCTAATCCTTAAAATGTTAACATTTTTTACTACTTCTATCTTTAGTCAAATTTTGTACAAATTTTCTCTGCCTATCACCTGTGGCTGCCATTATTGTTTACAAATGTGCTTTTACAGCAGTGAATTTAGGACTTCAAGCCTTCCTTCTAAAGTAGCCATTGCTTTTAATAACTGCCCCTCCACCCCTGAGTTCTTTTACCAGCTTTGCTCATTCTGTTGGCTGTATTATCTTGACTCTTATATCAATGTATCACCTAGTAGAGAAAGAGTTTTTAGGAAAGAAGAAAATAATACTCATTTCCTGAGACCCTGTTCTCTTTACTAGTTTTTGGTTGTTTGCTTTTTGGTCTTTCCATTCATGAGTAGAAGAGGAAAGAGAAATTTAAAAGATTCTGAGTATTCATGAATTTTTTATCCACAGATTGAGTGTTTTCTGAGACCATTTATGAGTGGTCTCAAGTGACCCCAAAGGTTCATGATACGTAATAGTAATTTTGGTGAGGCCTGTATGAATTTGAATCTTTTACACTGTAAAATTGATGTGAGTGGGTGAGTTGTACAGCTAATAAATGAGCATAGCCAACTGCCTAGCTTTTAAATTAGGTTGATCATTGCTTATTTGCCACCTCTGAAACAAGTTGGGAAGTATTTAAAAAGCATTGATTCTTTATGGAGGAAGACCTGGAAAGGAAGACTAAGTGTTAGTTACATAGTAGTATTGGCAGATCTGGGGACAAGCAGGTGACTTGGATGTGCATTCCTTACAAAAGGAGTCTGTCTAGATCTATTTTACAGCTTTATGCCTCTGATTAAGAACTTTAAAGAACTTATCCTATAAGAACATTTAAGCAGATCTTTATAGTGTTATCTTACAGAGCAAAAAATTGTTACCTACAGGGAGGTTTTTCTTGTGTTTCAGTCTTGTATCCCAAGCAAGCCCCTTCAGAGTTAGAATTGTAAAGCTCTCTGGGAACCATCTAACAAAAATCACACTTAGTTAACATCTTCTAGATTAAAATGTTACCTTTTTGGAGGAGTTCTGCTTGTATCTGATTAGAAATGAATGCATTTACTTATGTGCAAAATATTCTTCCTCATGTGGTATTTAAATATGTTTTAGTTCACTTCACACCAAAAACTAATCCAATTACCTAAAATTTTTTTTCTCACCTCTTCTTATATAAAAGTGTATAGCAAGGGAAATAAAGTCATCATTCTCTACTACTTTGCTGCAGAAATCATCGCCACAGAGCAGATCATTTGACTGTGAAACTTAATTGCTGTGAGATGATTTCACTAGAAAGAGCTCAGTTTAAGAGTAAAGAACATTATTAGTTAAATTGATACCATATTTGTCTAAGGTTAGCTGATACCTTTGAATTCTGTATTTTCTTTATCTGCTAATTTTAGTCTGCTTCCAAGCCTGCATACTTTGTAGGGATGTCAGAAGGATTAATTATGAAAAAAAACTAAGAAAACACAAAAACTTGGATATTAAAAGAGTATTTTTACCTTTTATTATTTAGCTTCATAATGAGTTACATTATGGAACAAAGGGAAGCTAATAAACCTTAGAGTCTATAGCCAATTGCTTTATGATGGTTCCTTGAAATTTGAAATGCATGGGAAGGATATTAAAGAATGGGGTATATTCAGTGTATCCACATTTAACTTTAAACTCCTGTAATAGTTTTACTCTGCCACGTAATTAAGGTACTGCAATTGTTATCTTAAATGATTGACTCTTTAATTGATGTATTTTAGACACTGATGCTTGAGACTAAACTTGTAAATTCTAAAGAAATTAGTGTTTTATGTAGCAAAGTATGGGGGAGAGTACTAATTTGAAAAATTATGGATATTGTTGGGAAGGGAAGGGAGAATTTATTTTTTTGGCTTAATTGTTGCTTTGTAAAGAAAAATTAAAAACTCTTTTGTTTTTTTTTTTTCCTTCTTTGATTTTCTTGGGGTGCATTCCAACTCCAGAAGGTAAGAATTACTTTATTCTAAAGAAGTATTATATAGTTATAAAGCACTCTTTTACAAGTTTAATTGAACTTACTCTTGGATGCATGATGTTTACTTTATAAAACTAATTAGTCTAGAAACTAAGAGTGATATTAATGTGTAAATATTGGTTGTATGTGCTTTTTTGTTTTTGTTCTTGTAATTTGTAATAATCATTGGTTATACTTTTAGAAACCCAGTCTACATTTAGTTTCAAGATGATTATTTGACTTTCTAGCATTGGAGTACCTAGTATTCTACAGACTAATAATGAAAATATTTAAGAGATTGGAAATGTGTGAGCTAACACTTGCTGTAAGATTGAAAATGTATGTTTAGGCCCTTACTGATTTAGAGAGAGTTCTGGTAAATCCTTTAAAGGAATGACACTTACTTAAAACCAGGCCCAAAACAGGTTAAAATTCATCATCACCGATACGATGGACATGTGTTTGAGTAGGCTCCAGGAGTTGGTGATGGACAGGTAGGCCTGGCGTGCTGCAGTCCATGGAGTCGCAAAGAGTTGGACATGACTGAGCGACTGAACTGATTGGTAAATCCTTTAAAGGAATGACACTTTTTTAAAACCAGGCCCAAAACAGATTAAAATTCTTAGTGTCAGTCTTCACTGAATTGGCTTTTTGTCTGCCATTGTAGATAAAACACTTTAGATACACCTCTGGTATAACAGTTCCCACGTTAGAGTTATCGTATGCCTGCAACACTTGACAGAAGGAACCATATCCATGTGTTTTCATTTCACTGGGACGTTACATGTTTGGCTTTTAGTTAGAGCTTAGTAAATCTTTTTAACTCCAGTTTAATTTCTATTCCATTAATTTTGTTTATAAGAAACTATTCATTTTTGAATTTTAGTTTAGGGAGGTCATACAAACATACAAAATTATAATTTAAAAAGTTTTAAAATAAGCAAGAAAAAATTTTGTTTTTTTGAGGAGGTCTTATACTTGGTTAGGTTCTTTTGGTATGAATAATAGAAACCAAATGTGAATAACTTTATCAAAATGGGATTTATTTGAGTATGGGGTAGCTTACAGTTTCAAACGAAAGAAACAGGCTCTGGAATTAAGAGAACTAAGTTAGCTACAGAGATCAGGCAGCTGACACTTGAAGGTTGGGTTCATCAGGGCCCTCCAGCCAGAATGAATTAGTCTATGTCTACTTTGCTCCAGGTTAAAAATTCAAGGAAGAGTGAACCTGACTGGCCTAGTGTCCAGGGATGGTGAGACATCTTAATGGACAGTCCTACAAACACTATTTCCAGTGGGGTAGGGCATAGTTCCTCTAAGCAAGATTGCATGTTGTTTTCCAGAGGAAGAGAGACTATATTGACTAGGCAGAGACAACAAATGTCCACTACATTGCTTACTGTAGAAGATAAGAGTACAACAGAAAAACTTAAGCCCCAAGCAATTGTAAGAACTGTCTCTTTTACAGATTCTCCCAGTGGTAACATCGTACACCACAGTACAGTATCACAGGAGTATATTGCTTTTGATACAGTCTACCTGGCTTTATTTGTATTCATTTATGTATGTGGGTGTGTGTGTGTGTGTATTTTAATTCACTCTGCCCATCTTTGCCTTTTAATTTGTATATTTATGCTATATTTAAGATAATTATTGATATTTTAGAGTTTATGGCTGCCATTCTGTTGTTTTTCCATTTGTTTCCTCTGCTTCTTTGTCCTGTTTCTCTTTTCTTGCCTTGCCATGGGTTATTTTTAGGATTCTGTATTGGCTTATTTATACTGCATTTCTTTTTGTTTCTGCATAATTTTCTTAGTGTTTGCTCTGGGTATTACAGTATTCACATGTGATTTATCATGTATCCACATTTTCCTATATGAGCTTTACCATAACTCTAAGTTACTTCTGTGAGTTGGAAGGAATTGGTACAATTCATGTATTTCAATTTACTGTTTGAAAACTCTTGAGCTCGATATGAGTGAGTGTCAAGTGACAGTTTTTGTTTAAAAGCAGAAAATAATTGTAATCAATAGCTTTAGCTATTTAGGTGATTAAAGTGAAAGTTGCTCAGTTGTGTCCGATTCTTTGTGACCCCATGGAGTTGTAGCCCACAAGTCTCCTCTGTCCATGGAATTCTCCAGGTAAAAATACTGGAGTGGGTAGCCATTCCCTTCTCCAGAGGATCTTCCTGACCTAGGTATCAAACCTGGGTCTCCTACATTGCAGGCCGATTCTTTACTGAGCCACCAGGGAAGCCCATTTAGATGTATAATCTTTACTGTTAAATGAACAAGAATACCAGATAGAACAGATATAGAATATTACAACAGGTTCTTACTTTTTGATGTACTTAATCAAACCTGATAAAATTTTATTCTTCTCTAGCTCATTTCTTTCAGGACTGTTTCTGTAACTTACATTGACCAGTATTTTGTTTCCAGTTTCTGTTTTCCATACTAATTCTTTTACCTCAAGTAATATATCCTCACATGCAACTGTCTGTACCTCTGTAGTTCAGAAACATACCGCTTTTTTGAAACTTGACCCAGCCAGTTAAGAAATGTTAGTATCTTGATCAGCTGAAATAAAGGCAGTTGATACTTCTTCATATATGTAGCTGTTAGAGTGACCTTTTTAAGCAACTTGTTGTAGTGAAACCAATAGAGGAAATGGCTGTGGACTAAGATAGGAGTCAAGCACTTTATATTCTGTATTTACTTTAAAATAAAGCATAGAAGCACTGGACTCCCCCCTCCCGCCCCCTTTTGAAATGATTTTGCTCATATCTTTCTGGTAGTGGACAAGCTACGCTTTTTAAAAAGCAATAGTGGGGGGAAAGACAATAATAGGAAGGTGAAGAGACTGAAGATTTACAGTGAGGTATTAAAAGGATAGAGAGAGTGTATAAACACAGTTTCTGAAGGATCTTTTTGTTTCTATGACCTCCCTCTCTGTGCTATTCCTAGATTACTGTCTTATTTATTTTGTGCCCTTTCGCTGCCCTGTTCAGACTTCTCATTTTGTGGTCCCAGTTGGGCCTCCTCCTCCCAGCATGCCTGTGTAAAAGTTTATCTGCATACCCTACCCTCTTAGCCTCTCTCCAGGGGTTTTATTTCCATTTGTTTAACAGCATGTTTGGGGAGGAAAATAGTTTGAAGAAACGAATTCTCTAGAGAATAGAAGAGTAGATGCTACTTTTTACATTTAAAAACTGCATTTATTTCTTTCTAAGAAGTAGATTAGTAGTTCACCCAGATGAACTTCTCATTGGAAGAATTGCAGGTAATATGACCAAGGGAAAGCAAGCAAGAGGTTTTAATGAAAGAGTTTGTAAGAGTATACAATGTTTCAGTGAATTTAAAGCCTACCGAAACTATTAATATAATGATTTCTAAACGCACCATTTTCCATCCTAAGGATGCTGTTGTGTTCAATTTGCTTTGTGTGCTCTGTCAGGGTAAGCATGCCACAGATCAGCTGTTGATTTTAAAGTTATGTGGTGCTGATTTTTTTTTGTTAGTATGTGGGTAATGAGTGTGTGTGTGTATATTATGTGAGTGAAAGATTCTTATGAGTTTATTGTCTTTTCACATTTAATATTGACCTGAAATAGGGTTTATTCAAGCATCTGTTTGGGGAACTAGATAATTCTACACCTCTTCTAACTTTGAAACTCAGGAGTCTATTATTTAATCCTGTTGAAATTCAGGATATTGAACTTTGAAGGAAAAATATAGCGTGTATAACAGTTGAGTCAGAGGTAGGTAAGCTGATTATGTCCTAGTTTTGACAAGGCAATTCTACAGGAAGGAGTACAGAAAAATAAACAAGAGATTAGGATTAAAGTTGAGATAAGGCAGGGGTGGTCTGTTGCAAAGTGGAGTATCTAGGAATAAGTAAATAAGACTGAAGTCATTTAAAGCGCTTCGCCAAAGACTTGAACTGGGGATGATAAATGTTGGAAGACACTGGTGAATTTTGAGGATGTATTGTAAAAGTTTATTTTATTAGATTTCTTTAGCTTAGTTGCTGGAGAGAGGATGCCAGTGAGGAAAAGAGAGACCAAAAATCTGAAAAAGTAGACTTCAGGGCTTCATGAAGAGTCTTATTAAAGTACTTGAAGGTCTGTCATCTAAATTAATGAAATAATTTCTTTTCCTCTCCACTTACAAAGGTGGTTTATTACAAGGTCATTTAAGCAAATTTAAACAGTAGAGAAAATCACACAGAGGAAAGAAAAGAACCTCCTAAATTTTCCACCATGATGACCACTGATTTACATCATAAAATCAGGACTAATAAATGGAGTTAGAGGAAGATGCATTTGGCCTAAGGAAGAATTTATGAATAATTAGAAACTCATAGAGTCTCCACCAGCACATTATGAGCTTGTGCAAAAGACTACTTGTTTAGAATGTTTTAGGAGGGGATGTAACATCTGTAGGAAATGGGCTTCATGACCTGTGAAGCTCCTTGTCAGCCTATGGATTTTACCTGATTCTTGTCTGTAGATGTTTGCACCTGACAGAGTTTGTAAAGTGAAAGTAAGGTAAAGGATGATTAAAAGTTGTAGGATTTTATTTGACCCAGCAGTTCCACTTCTCTGAATACACACAAAAGAATCAAAAGCAAGGACTTGAATAGATAGTTTTACACCAGTGTTCATAGCAGTATATGAATAGATAGGCAAAAGATGGAAACAACTCAAGTTTATTGACAAATGGATAAATAAAATGTGGCATATACAGTCAATGGAATATTTTTCAGCCTTAAAAAGGAAGGAAATTCTAACATTCCACAGCATGAAATGAACTTCAGAGACATTATACTAAATGAAATAAACCAGACAGAAGAGGAAAAATACCATATAATTTCACTTACATGAGAGACCTAGAGTATAAGTTATGTAGAGACGGAAAGGATTAGTAGGAAGGTGGTTGCCAGGGGCTGGTGTAGGGGGAAAATAGGGTTTAATGGGTGCAGAGTTTTAGTTTTGTAAGGTGAGAAGGGTTCTGGAGCCTGCTGTTGTAAAAATGTGAATGAACTTAAGTGGAAGTGAACTGTACACTTAGAAGTGGTTGAGATGGTAAATTTTGTTATCTATGGAACTGCAGAAGTGTTAGTCGCTCAGTCGTGTCCGACTCTTGGAGATCCCAAGGACTATAGCCTGCGAGGCTCTTCTGTCCATGGTGATTCTCCAGACAAGAATAATGGATTGGATTGCCATTCCCTTCTCTGGGGGATCTTCCCAACCCAGGGATCGAACCCAGACATTCCGAATTGCAGGCAAATTCTTTACCATCTGGGTCATATTTTACCACAATAAAGTTGTATGATTTTGTTGTAATTTGAGTAGGATACATTTTTATATAATATGGGAGAAACAACCACTGTAGGAAATAAGACAAATGCCTGAGGTAAGAGGGGATGAGCAGAGGTTACTTCTTTAAACTTTTGTAGATGGTAATTTTTCCCTGTCAAATTTAAAATATAGGCAGTGATAGAAGGTTGTAGAAAAATATGAGTGAATTTTTAAAAATTTCTGCCTAAAGTGTGATGATACAGAATCGGTATAACAAGTGATAAGAGTGCCAGAAGGGCCTTCAGAATTAGGAGAGTTACAGACAAGATTAAAGAAGCTAAAGATTTTTACTGAGAGTTGATGGGCCTTGTATATATATGAATACTTTTGCAGACTTCACTTACAGTTTTATTTGTATCTTCAAGCTCCAGAAAGAAACTAAAAATGAAAGAAAACAATAGTGAAAATGTCCAGACTTTCAGTGGAGAAATTTGGCATGATTAGTTATGGGAAAAATTATCAGTTAATTTTTAGAAGAGATCTTTAATAAATTCTAAACCTAAGTTTCTGATTTTGTTCCCTTCTTGAGTTGATAGCAAAATTGCAACTGTGGCTAAATTTTTTACATTACTGCAC
This sequence comes from Cervus canadensis, assembly GCF_019320065.1. Classification (NCBI taxonomy): domain Eukaryota; kingdom Metazoa; phylum Chordata; class Mammalia; order Artiodactyla; family Cervidae; genus Cervus; species Cervus canadensis. The sequence continues at coordinate 69,843,109 of NC_057390.1, forward strand.
ATGTGAAATGTGTACCAACTTGCCTCATCTCTCTGGTGAGAGGGAAATGTTAATTAATCATAAATGATAACTGTAGTGTTTTTTGTGTATGAGTGCACACTGGGAAATAAGGAGATCATATCATTTGGCTTCACTCAGTCCCAGTTCATTTATTTTTACATTAAAATGTAAGAATGTGTACTTAGGAAACTTCCACTTTATTTTTTATATCACCAGCACTTACTGCTGTGCAGTTACATGGTTATTTAATAGATGTTCAGTGAATGAGAAACTAAGTTAGTTTCTTTTCCACCTCATCTTTTTCTAAAAAGCTTTATTGAGGTATAGCATGCAGGCCATAAATTTCACCCATTTTGACTCTATAGTTCAGTGATTTTTAGTAAATTTACTGAGTTGTGCAACTATCACTGTAGTCCCCAATAGGATTTTTCATACTTGTATACAGTTAGTACCAGTTCCCACTGCCATCCTCTAATTTTCTTTCTGTCTCTGTTGGTTAGCCATTTCTCGACATTTCACATAAATAGAATCATATACATTATGGTCTTTTGCAGTTAATCTATATTGTAGCATGTGGATTAACCTCAAAAGACCATAAATTATATGATGAGATGGTTGGATGGCATCACTGATGCAATGGACATGACCTTGGGCAACCTTTGAGAGATGAGGGACAGGGAAGCCTGGCGTGCTGCAGTCCTTGGGGTTGCGAAGAGTCGGGCATGACTTGGTGACTGAACAACAACCATCACCATATTGTAGCATTTATCAGCACTTCATACTTTTTCGTTGGTGCATATTGTTCTTATAGATTTCTTATATATGATTTTTTAGCTTTTTATTTGAATTTCAGACTTAAGAAAAGTTGCAAAAACAGTAAAGTTAAAAAAGCAGTATATAAAAATTTTTATGTTACTTTACCTAGGTTGCCCAAATGTAAGCATTTTGTATACTTTATCTGTCTGGTTGATGTTTCTAAAATGTGTAAGAGTAAATTGTAGACATGCTGTCCCATTCACATTTAAACACTTCAAGAGTATACTTTCTAAAGGCAATATATTCTTATGTAACCACAGTGTAATTGTCAAAATCAAGATATTAATATAATACTACTTTCTAAGCAACAGACTTTATTTAAATTTGACAGTTCTTCTGCTGATGTCCCAATCCATGGTCACACATTGCATTTCCTTTTAGCTTTTTTATATCTTTGTAGTTTCCTTTAATGTAAGAACGTTCTTTTAGTCTTTGTCTTCCGTGACCTTTACATTTTTTATAGAGTTCACATCAGCTGTTTTGTAGACTGTCCTTCAATTTAGGTATGTCTGATGTTTACTCATGATTAGATTCAGGTTGTACATTTTCGACAAGAATGTCAGAGAACTATATGTCATTTTCACTACATCATATCCAAAAGTATGTGATTTCAGGTTATCCCATTATTGGGATATTGGATTGGTTACTCCAGTCCCTCAGTTTCTGTGATGTCTGCTGTGGTTCTTCACTAAAAAGGTGTAATTTTTTTCCCCTTTGTAATTAGTATCTTTTGTGTAGAGGGAGATGCTTTGAGACCCTGTGAATACCTTGCTTCTCATTATGTCTTTGCCCACTAGTTTTAACATCTCATTGTTATTTATCTATTGCTGCTTAACCCTGTTATCATAGATTTAGGAGCTTAAAACAACACACATTTATTATCTCAGTTTGTATGTGTCAGCAGTCTGGGCATGGCTTCACTGGGTTCTCTGCAAGACTGTAGCCAAAGTGTTGACTAGAGCTTGGTTCTTATTTGAGAATAAGAGAAGGATTGGAGAAGGAACCACTTCTCTCCTTGGAGAAGAAACCACTTGTAAAGCTGTGTGGTTGCTAGCAGGATTCAGGTCCTTGAGATTTATCAAAATGAAGTGCCTCAGTTTCCAGCTGGCTGTTGGCTAAAGGCTGCCCTGAGTTCTTTGCCATCTGGGCCCTCCCAATCTAATATGCTTCCTCAAAACCAGCAAGGGAGAGGCACCTTGCAAGAATACTGCAATCTTTCGTGATGTAGTTACTGTTCTGCCCCCTCTGCTGTATTCTGTTGGTTAGAAGCAAGTCACAGGTCCTGCCTACATCATGGGGAGGGAATTACATAGGAGGTGAGTAGGAAGTGGTGATAATTAGGGGTCCTTTAAGAGTATATCCACCAAAAAAAAAAAAAAAGAGTATATCCACCAAAACGTCCACTGATAATACTTGTCTGCAGAGTGGTGGTCACATATGGTGATTTTCTGATTCTATCATTTCTTTGTTAGTTAGAATTATATGGCAATGAATTCTCCCCCATTTATTGATTTGTTCTTTTATTTATATTAGTATAAACTCATTGGAGCTTCCCAAGTGGTGCTAGTGGTAAAGAATCTGCCTGCCAATGCAGGAGACATAGGAGACGGAGGTTCTATCCTGGGTCAGGAAGATTCCCTGGAGAAGGAAATGGCAACCCACTCCAGTATTCTTGCCTGGAGAATCCCATGGACAGAGGAACCTGGTGGGCTACAGTCCATAGGGTCACAAAGAGTTGGACATGACTGAAGCGACTTAGCACTTATGAGTTCATGCATGAACTCATAGATTCTTTGTTTATCCTGTGGGTTATTATTTTCTACTGTATTCATTTATTTTGTTGCTTGAGTAGAAGGTAGCAGTTTAATCTCTACACAAACAGGTAAGAGAAGTCTTTCGCATGGGTGCCTAAACAGGTTTGTGATATAATGAGTCATTTATCAAAATAGACATTTGAAAATTGAAAATGTATTTTGATATAGCAAACTTTTCAAGTTGTTGTCAAAATGTCATGATTGCTTTTGTATTGATATTATTCAAGGGGATAGCTAATTTTCTCTCTAAATATCACTGTCCTATAATTGAAATGATTAAGTGTTTTGGTGATAATGAACTAAACACACACATTCTAAAACCACTGGATCCTCCCACCCAGCTTCTTCACCTTGGGCTTGTCTCTTGATCTTTAAATGCTATGTATAGGCATCCCCACTCTTCGCATTTGTGAGCATCAATGACTTGACTCTTTTTGAGTGTCTCTTCTGGTACTTGGTGAACAAATACCTTGCTAGTCAACGTGTCTTTTCTCTTTGGACGTCTTTCACTTCAATCTGTGTATAGTCTCTGTGCCCCTTTACCTGCTGTTCTAGTTTTTGTTTTAACTAACATGCTCTTAACAAAGGAAGTGATTTTGAAAAAGAGCCTTATTCTCTTTCAGAGATTTCAGAAATTACATTGTTTTAAAATTTATTCATATCTTTTTTTATTCATATCTTTTAGAGTATTTACTTAAAATTTTTGTAAAAATGGTTCCTAATAGCCAAAACCAGGTCAATCAGTAATGAAAAAATAAACACTGGAAAAATACCCTGAAATTCAGCAGCCAGGAATTACCACTGTATTACATTTAATTGAAGAAACTAAGATAATTGCTGTACTAATTTTTTTCCCTGAAGATTAGTCATCTACTTCATTTAGGGTATTAATTCCTAAATGATCTCTGAAGTTGAGGAAAAAGAAAATAGAAAAATTCTGAACGTGCATTATCATTTTTTAAATAAAAGCTAAAAAAAATAGAAAGTATTTGCATTTCTCTTTTATCACCATAATTGCAACTTTTCCCCCTCTAAATGTTTCTCCACTCATGTGTTTATTTCTTTATTGGCTAGATTTAAGTTAATGGATGATGTTTTCCCTGAGTTCTCATGGACTTAATATTTTTCTATTACTTCTTTAAGTGATATCTTAGCTAGATACGTATATATTTTTTTACTGTCTGGCATTGAGTATTGGTGAGAAAGCAGATGTTCCCTCCATTATACTGGGCTTATCAGTCAGTTTTTGCTACATAACTGTCTTGGTTTCAGTGGTTTATAACAACAGATAGTTCCTTTTCTACTTCATGTCTTTAGAGGAGCTGAAGATTAGTTATTGCCTAGGCTTGGCTCTCTGCTGTGGGTTCCGAAATCAGTGGTCTGCTCTCATGGCAATCAGGAGGCAGTCACACTGTGCAAGCAGCTGCTAGCCTCTGGTTCTGTCATTTCTGTTACCATTTTATTGATCAAGTCTTATGGCCAAGCCCAAGAGGGGCAAGGGAATAAATACATTTTATTTACTGTAAGGTGGCCTGATAGAGGCAGTGAATGATTACCTAAAAACAGTAATATACTCTGCCACTTTTGCTTTTCATGCCTAGATCTCAGCTTTAAGTTCAAGATTTAGAAAAAAAGTAAGATAAATATTTTGGAGTATCTTGGGTCAGTTAGGCTGTGCATGTTGAGTAACATGTTGCCTCTCCTTCCATCCTTCAGTACACACTGTTGATTCATACACATAATACTCTCTTATTGGTAGGAGAGAGTTGTCACCTTTGAATATTCTCCTATATTTTTCTTCTGTATCCTTTTTATATCTCTGTCATTATGAATGCTTTTGATCTAGATGCTTTGTCAGTTAAGATATTTTCATTTGTAAATAATAGGAAATGCAATGTAAACTGGCTTAAACATTAAAGGAAATTAGTCATGTGATAAAAGTGAAAATACCTGGCAAAACTTGATCCAGGTGCTCTGGCAGTTTGATCAGAATCTTGGCTCTGCTTCCTTCATTTTTGTTCCATTTTTACCAGGTTCATCCATCATGGTTGCAGATGGAGCCTGTATGCTTTGGGGTTTAACTATAGAAGAAAAGAGAGAATCTGCTTCCCAGAGCTTCAGTGAAATCACATGCTATTGAATCTGGCTGGCCTACAATAGAGTCACATGTTAAGTTAAAACTTTTTCATGACAATATGTGTAGTTATAAATGAAATATATTTAGGAGAAGTATTGATTGTATATAACATTGAGATGGCTTCCTTAAACAAGGTACTTAAGGCTGAAATCTGAAGAGTGAATTAACTGGAGTTTCTAAGAGAAAAAGTGAGGGTTATCACTGCAAGCAGGAGCATTAACTAGTATAAAGGCCAAGAAGTCAGAAGAATTATAAGTTACAAAATGAAAAGAAAACTAGAGCAGGCCAGAGCAGAGAGTGTGTCGCAGGGGTCAGATCATTTTGATAATTCTGGGCTTCATTCTAAGCACATTGTGATATTGTGGATGAATTTTCAGCTGGGCAGAGATGGCACAATCATACATATTTTTAAAAGGTCACTGGCTTCAGAGTGGAGAATTGATGAAGGTGAGTGAAGTTATTGTCACTTAAGGTAGGTAGGGAACACTGGAATATCATGACACTAGGGTGGGAAACAAGTGAAGGTAAATACCAGTTACTCGGTCACTTCTCTGTGATATACACTTGCTATATGTAATTAAGATTCTGCACAGATTATGAAGTAGATGGTGTTTCTTCTATTTCACAGATGAGCAGATTAAGGATATTTACTGACTTGCCCATGATATACTCAGATCTGAACTCTAAGATTGGTCTGAATACATAAATCTGGCTCTTTAGGCCACACAGTAGTCTCTTTTCATGAGTTGCTATGTTTGTTTCCTCTGAGCAGTGTTAATTATAGGCCTCAGGTCTTTCAGCCCTGCTGGCTACTGTTAACCCCCTTTACTGCAGAGAAAATCAAATAAGGCTGTTGGCAGTATGACTGAAGTTGCTTCTGTTCTTGGGCCTTGTGTATGAAGCATCTTAGTATATTCCCTTCATGAAGTGTATCAGCATAAAATTGTAACACTGCACTTGTTCCTTTCCTTGAGAACTGCTCCCCAACCCCCCCAGCCACTACTCCAACTACAATCTCTTAAACATGGACCCAAAAAAATTAGAAACTAAATTATCTCATGATAGTTATGTAATCTTTTGAGGTATTCTTGCTTCAGCTGCTTCAACCCCATATTATACTTACTTGACATCAGTATTGATTTTCTCTGTACCAGAGTTTTATCATTCATGCAGGGGCTATCTGTTCCTTCAAGTTACTCAGTTATTTTTATTTTATTTATGTCATTCTGGAGTTACTTCCCTTGAAGATACATTCCTGCCATCATGGGCAGTGTAGCCTATTTTACTTCTCTGCCATTGCTTCATTATTCATAAAAATGAATTTTTCAGGGATTCTCTGGTTTTTTATATTTTCCTGAAATCAGATCTAAATTTGTGTTTTAAACAGTGTGTAGTGTTCTGTATATCTTGTGGGTTTTTTGAAAGTTTCATATTTCCTTCAAAGGAAAATTACATCAGATTTGTGAGGAAAATATGATGGTGTCTGTATCTGTTACCACATCTTTTCACCAGATGTGTGTGCCATTTACTTTCATTTTATGGGTTTTACCGTAAGAGATTTTTTGTTTTGGTTTGGTTGGCTTTGGGTTTTTTGTTTGTTTTTTGGTGTTTTTTTTTGTTTTGTTTTGGGTTCTAGGTACTAAGCTCTAGATGAGACTATGTGTTACTTTCTCTCAGACCTAAAGTACTTTGTACAGGCCTGCAGTCTCCGTTCCATGATGCCAAAATCCAAAGTGCTTGAAAGAGGTTTTTCAGTCTTTTGGTACCAAACTTCCTTTGTCGACAATTCTCTTAAACTGTTTTTCCTACTTAGTGTGAATATTCATGTATTTCACCGCATTTGGTTATAGAATTGCTGCCCCCCAATCTCTCTGGTGATGTTACATAGTATATGGCATACCATGTTGCCTTTCAAAAATCCAAACAGATTTTTATGTCTGAAACAATTGGCCTTAAGTGTTTGGGGTCAGGATTGTGGACTTGTGTCTGTATCGGTAGCACTGGTTGCAGTGTGCTATGGCAGTTTGTTCCCTTGTCTAACTATCCTGTTACACTTTGAACTAGAAAGGTTTCCTCTTTGGACCCACAGACTGTAGTTTATTGGATACTTAATAAACAGTACTAAACAGAGTGGGTACTTAGTACTGAAATTGAATACCAAAAATTAGGGCAAACCTTTTACCAGATAGGTTATTGAGCTACACAAATTATAGCATGTTTTCTTTTTACTTAGTTATATGTTCTTTTTAAGCAGTCTTTTTCCTCTTCTGCTTCTTTCTTCTTACTGAAATTGTCTTCACCACTTACAAAGCACTATGTGATCTTGAACCAGCTTACTTATTAACACCTCAGTATATTCGTTTGTTCATTTGTAAAAATGGTGTAATAATTTTGCTTACCTCAAAGGATTGTTGTGAGGGCTAACCAGAATGCTTCCTGGAATTTAGCACTCCTTTTGCTGTTAACATAGCTGTTATTGATTCATATCCTGTTGGTTACCTTACTAACATATGGTCAGCCATTCTTTTATTGACTTTGAAGTCATTTTCAGTGCTTTGACACTTTTTAGCAATGCTGAAGTTAATCCTTGCATGTATGTTTGTAAGTCTTTGTGGTCTTATTTTGGGGGGATTGATTGAAGTGGGATTGTTGAATTAGTAGCCCCTAATAGTTTTAATTTTAGTGGATACTTCCATGTTACTTTCCTAAGACAGAATTGAGGTGGAGGGTAGGGAGTGGCAGTTTTCAGTCCCACCAGCAGTCTTTAAGAGTGCTCTTTTCCCGTAACCTTACCAGCAATGGGTTTATCAGTTCACTTTTTAAAATGTAATTATAAGCTTATGGGAAATTATGAGAATAGTCCCATGTATACCTCACGCTGCTTCCTCCAGTAGTAGCATCTTTATGTAGCTGTCGTATGATATCAAAACCAGGAAACTGACACCAGTACAGTACTGCTAACAGAGACTTGAATATTTTGATTTCTCCAAGTCTGACCAATGGGGTTTCAGTGTCATTTGTTTTCCTTTAACCACTGTTAAGTTTGGGCAGCTTTTCATGTATTCTGTTGGCTGTTTATATTGCATGTTCATATCCTTAATCCATTTTTTTCTAATTGGTTGTTTGTGTTTTCCTAAAAGAAGCTGTCTTAGGATTATTCGTTTTTTTGTCTGCCATTTGTTTTGCAGTTACTTATTCTAGCTTTGTATGTTTATGTTATTTTGTTGATGATATTTCTTTCCTGTACAGAAATGTTTATTTTTATTTAGTTACTAAGGTTGTCTTTTGTGGTGTTGGAGTTTTCTCTCTCATGTCATAAGTTTGGTCTATCCTGTAGGATGCCACACATTTCCATTTAGAAAAATGAATTGATTGTGATTAGAAAGGAAAATGTTATATATAAATTTTCTACAAATAATTTATTATATAGCTATAACTCCAGAAAATATGATAAATGTATATTAGCTTCCCTGGTGGCTCGGTGGTAAAGAATCTGCCTGTAATGCAGGAGTTTGAGTCCTGGGTTGGGAAGATTCCCCTGGAGAAGGAAATGGCAACTCATTCCAGTATTCTTGTCTGGAAATTCTCATGAACAGAGGAGCCTGGCAGGCTGCAGTCCATGGGGTTGCAAAAGAGTTCGACACAACTTAGTGAATAAACAACAACATATTAGAATTAGTAAACTTTTAATCAAGTTTCTGCATAGAAGGTGAATATTCCAAAGCCTGTTTTATAAGTCTTTTTAAGTGATCTTATGATAGGTCTAAATATAAGTGACCATTATAATATAGATAAATATGGAATCATTATGTTATACACTTGACACTATAATATTATATGTCAGTTATATCTTAGTTTAAAAAAGGCCATGGAAATATGTTCTTTCCATAACTAAAATTCATTCTGGTGCAGCAGTATGAAAGGAGATTAATATTGTTTATTTCTCTTTATGTTTTCTTTTTCCTCCCTGTTTTACTTATGAATAGTTAAGGCTTGTGCTAAATGAAATATATTAAAAAATTTGTTTTCAGCTTTATTGAAGTGTTAACAAATAAAATTGTGAGTAAAATAAAATCTTTATAGAATACTTTTGTGATACTTCTGTGAGAGAAATTTTTCTTGACTTAAATGTTAGATGCTGAATTGAGATTAAGAAAATTATAAAATTATTTTTTCTTTTTGAATTTTACATCCATTTTCTCCATGGCCACCTCTCTAGATTTGTAGACTTTTTATAGTTTATAAAGTGTGTTTTGTCAAATGAGTGTTGATCCATCATTAATTTTATCTTAATTCATTGTTGCATAGGCTATTCAGAGACTAGAAACTAATCATTGTGTTCTTTTTGTTTTGTTTTGTTTTGTTCGACAGTGGAACTTCCCCTCTTGCATGCCTGAATGCCATGCTGCACACAAACTCCCGAGGTGAAGAAGGCATCTTCTATAAGGTTCCAGGTAGAATGGGAGTATATACTTTGAAGGTAAATATTGTTGTTAGGGAGTCATTTTAAAAGTGAAAACAGGAAGTGACTACATATAAATAATATTTGAATCATAGAGACAGAATTCTGTTCTTGAAGAGCTTACTTTTAAGAAGAAGTAAAAATTTCAATCCCATGTCCAGTACTTTTTTCTTTAATCTGTGGCCATTTGTAGGTAGATTGGAGAAGTAACTTCACTTTTCATTCTCTGCCACAGTATTATTTTGAAAGGATGAATTGAAAATTACTTCCAGTGACTTTTTAAAGGGCCTCACATTATTTAAATAATAATGAGTGTTACCATGGAGCATATAGCTTTAATACTTTATACTACTTTCTCATTTAATTCTCCGTTACAATTCAGAACTGTGGTTACTATTTCTTTATTATAATGGAGAAAGCCGAAGTTCAGAAGATTGGATTTTCTTGCCCAGTGTTGGCCAGATAGTATTAGAGCCAGAATATGAACTCAGATCTAACTGAATTTCCATTTTCTTTTACCATAACAAGCTTGCTAATTTCTAATCCCTGCACTAAAAAGGGATCTTGACTTATCAGTGTCCTTACAGTTATAAATAGAAAAACCAACCCAAATGAACTTGAGGAAAACAGAGAATTATTAGTTCACATAGCTCAAAGTTTTAGGGAAACTCAGCCTGAATTCAGGAGCTCAAATGATTGTCATCAGAAATGGGTCTCTCCACTTTCTTTTGGCTTCATTCCAAGGCAGGCCTTCTCCTCATCTACATGACTTCACTCCCAAGCCCTACTCTGGACGCTGTAAGCCTGGGGAGAAGGAGTCTCACAAACTGAAGCAGGAGTCCTTTTGGTATTATTTTGGCTTAATTGGTATGGGTTGGCGCATGTGCCTGTACTTAAAGGATCGCCTTTGCCGAATGTATTGAATCTTCTGATGGCCGCCCTTAGGTTCATGATCACCCTTGATATGAGGGTGTGGTTAAGCCCTCTAGCCAGATGGATTGAGGAGAGCGTTATTTCTCAAAGGAAATTCATCAGCAGTGACTTATGTCCACATGTGTGTGCAGCTCTTTTCCCACTTCTTACCTTTTTGGCTTCAGCTGAGTCATCCCTGTGCTCGGTGGTTGTGTGTAGCACGCTAACTTTTAAAAGATCTAACTCACCTTTAATACCTTCTTTTAAAATACCTTATTCAGCTTCTTGGGGTTACAGGGATCTAGCCCACATGGAGCTCTCTATGTTTCTTTTAGGTTTTAGCTGTTGTAGACCTTCTATATTGCTAAAAACATTTATTAAATGCCTACTCTGTACTGGACACATAGAGGCTATAAAGAAGGATAAATTAAGGTCCCTGATCTCTTAAATCTCACATAGTTACTGAAATAATTAGTGACAGAGTGTACTATGCTATAAAGTGCTGTTACAATGTAGAGAAATAAAGATTCATCTTGAATAAAGGGATTTAGAAGCTTTTGTTTTTATTTTTGCTATTTTAAAGTTGTAAAATATGAGTTGAACTTTGGTAGATAAGTAATGGGAGGAAGGGCTTTCCAGGACAAGGGAATAGGTTAAGCAGAGGCACAGATAAAAGGATTCAGAATGGACTTGGGAGTAAATTGGAGTGGTTAGACCATAATCTGTGTGTGGGCTAGTGTGGTAAGGAGTTGGGGTGGGGTAAATGTTAGGTGAAGAACACACTTTGGAGGCTTTTGAAAACCTGACTTGCAGCTGGGGAGAGGAAGGAGAGAGGGTAGGCATGTGTTGAGGAAGTGGCAGAGGTTTTCAGGAGAATAGCATGATCAAATCCATGTTTAGGAGGATAATTCAAGTAGGATACACTTAAGAGTTCAACAGGAAAACTTGTCAAGAAGATGATTATGATTGTTTAAAAGAGATAATTGAGCTGAACTGTGAGAATGATTGGGGCTTCCCTGGTGGCTCAGAGGCAAAGAATCTGCCTGCAGTGTGGAAGACTGGGGTTTGATCCCTGGGTCAGAAAGATCCCCTGGAGAAGGGAATGGCTACCCACTCTAGTATTCTTGCCTGGAGAATTCCATGGACAGAGAAGCGTGGCAGGTTATAGTCCATGGGGTCGCAAAGAGTCAGACACGACTGAGCGACTAACACTTTTCATGAGAGTGCTAAAAGAGATGGAGGCAAGGAACATTAGAGAAATAAAATGTGAACTATTGGGAATAAAAGAAGGGATGCAGTGATTCTAAGATTTTGGGTGTGAGGTGATCCTGGAGCGATCACAAGTTTAAGAAGATAGTTATATTTGTACTAAAGTATTTGTAGAACTTATGGATCAGGAGGTCTCTTTGGCAACTAATCTGTAAAAGTTTCCTGCATTTTGAAAGAAAGAATAGAAAAACAAGGGGTATGTATTTTAAGAAAGTGTACAACATGTGAAATGGCACTGGAGGAAAAACAGCTCCTTACCAGGTCAGAGGTTGCTATCTTCTTTTTATTTTGTTGACCACACCCTGCGGCATGTGGGATCTTAGTTCCCCCATCCGTACTTGAACCTGTGCCCCCTCCAGTGCAAGCTCAGAGTCTTAACCACTGAACCAAAAGGGAAGCCCCCAGAGCTTACTGCCTTGACTATAATGTTGTGAGTGGCAGTTGTAGGTAGGATGGTCATTTGTCAAAATTATTTTTGATCTGATAATAAAAATAAATTATGTGGGAGAACAGAAAATATATTGAGAGGAAAAAAGAATCATTCATAGTTTTATAACTTAGAAATAACATTCACTAATGTATTTATATTTTATATACTATATAAATACATAGTAGCCAGCTAATATTTATTGAACCTTATCATATGCTAGGCACTATACTAAGCATTTTACATTTATTAACTCATTTAATTTCAGAATGATCTTTTAAGGTAGGTACTATTACCCATCTTACAGGGAGGCTGAGGCATGAGCATTTAAGACTTTGCGCAAGGCTGCCTCATTAGGAGAAGATAAGGCCAGAATTCAAACCCTAGATTCTTAATTTTACAGCTTCCCTGTTATATCTGTCATAGTGTCGCTGACACAGGAATCGTTTTTCTGATTAGCATTCTCACTATGCAGTGCAGAAACCAAAGATTCATATGATTTTTTTTTTAATGATTCCTTTTGTATTTGACTCTTGCTACTTACTAGCCAATTTTTGGAACCAAATAGATTCAAATAAAGTACCATCTCTTGCTGTCCAAACTCTTAACTGAATTTATAATACATAATGGCACTTATATACACACAAATATATATACATTATATGGATGATGGGTATGCTTACATTTTAAAAAATTGTTATTGTATACATTTTATAGATTTCATTTCATCATTTACCTGGACTTATATATAGCAAGTTTTTGTCTAAGCCTCTGTGTTGTACGTGCATAAGATTGTCATGTATAATTTTTATCTTTGAGTATAGAAGGAAACAGTACCTAATTTGACACAAAGAAGAGAGGTGACAGGAATCAGAAATTCCTGATTCTGCTACTGAATCTTACAATCATAAAAAATAATCAGCACAATTGCAAATCACAGTAATGCATATCAGAAATTTAATTCCTGTTTGCTGAAATGGTAATGATAAATCCTAATTGGATGCCTACATTTTCAGAAAGATGTGCCGGATGGGGTGAAAGAGCTTTCAGAAGGTTCAGAAGAAAGCAGTGATGGTCAGTCAGATTCCCAGAGTTCTGAAAACAGCAGCAGCAGCAGTGATGGTGGCAGCAACAAGGAGGGAAAAAAGAGCAGGTGGAAAAGGAAAGGTAAATCCACCTGACCCCTCAATAAAAGACTGAATGCTGTAGGATAAATGCCCTTGTTAATAGTTCTTCTTTTTCCAGACCCCGGGTCGGTTATTCTCTTTCCCTTACTAGTTAGAAATTCCCATGGAATTTCCTGCAGTGATGGAAGTGTTCTGCAGCTATGTTGTGCAACTCAACAAAGTAGTCACTAGCACCATATGTGTTTTGAGCACTTGAAATATAGCTAGTGTGACAGAGGAACTGAATTTTTCACTTTATGTTAACCTGAATTTAAATAGCCACATGTGGCTAGTGGCCATCACATTGGACAGCATGGCTCTAGGTTTTTATCTGGGTCTATTTTCAGCTCTTGGCTACCTATAACCCTTCTTAGGATGGTATTATGTTATTTACCTCTTAATACTCTCTTTGAAAATTTGAGGACTTAATTGGTTTAACAGCTCACTCCTTACTAGGAAAAGAATGCTTTTCGTTTTCTACTAGCAAAGACTAAATTTAGTCTGCTAGTCTTTGCCCTCATCTCCTGCTTGGTTTCTGCTTTATAGTTTACCCCAAACCGTGTTTTTAGAGAATAACATCTTTGTTGCTACAGCTTCCCTGAGATGAATTTTCCACTTCAGGATACATTTTATTACCTAGTCTTGATAATTATCTGTAGCTTCTTTTTCAAGAGTCTTTTTGAAGAAGGAAAATCATTTTTACCCCACTATTGGTAAATTGAGCCATATATGGCAGGACAGATTTTAAACCAGCTCATGCTGGTTACTTTATAAGGACTGATGCCAGAGCAAAATAGACATCCAAGAATTTCTCTAGCTTGGATATCCTCTTAGGTTTGAGTTGTAGGTGAGTTGTCTTTGGATCTAGAATTTAGAGTTACACTTATTAGAATAATTGACTCAGTTTTAAGTGCAGCAGAGCTATTGATTTTTGAACTGCATCAGAAAAGTCAGGTTTATTACCATTTCTGTGTTAATGTGTGGACTACTTTTGGAGAAAATTTAGATAACTGGTTGCGTTATCTGAGTTCTGTCATAACAGCTGCTACACATGTTGTTTGGACAAATTTTGAAACCAGGGGATCTTAGCTTTAAAATCACAACCACTTAGAGAACAGCCCAGACCCTAAGTGTTATGAACAAATGGAATAAAGGCAAGACAAGATTGGGACCTGTGACCAACATTCCTTTTTTTCTTTTTAAAAAATCTCTTTATTTACTTGGCTGCGTAGGGTCTCAGTTGTGGCACACGTGATCTCTGCTGTGGTGTGTGCACTCTCCAGTTGGGGCGCGTGGGTTCCGGAGTGCACTGGCTCAGTTCCCTGATCAGGCACTGAACCCATGTCCCCTGTATTGCAAGGCAGATTCTCAACCACTGGACCACCAGGGAAATCCTGAGTGTTCTTGATATGTATTTTTTAAAAGTAATCCCAGTCAGTAGTGAAGAGAGGTGTGTCCAGGGTCTTACGTTTCTCAGATTATACTAAAGGACCCCCCCTCTTTTTTTTTCCTGTTCTTTTTTTGGAAGATGGAGCCAAAAGTATTTAGGCCTTTTTGTCTCCTCTGCTTCCCCCCAGTTTACATTTTTCTTTTTAAGTTTGGGAATTGTTGATCTAGGATTAGGAACCAAACCAGGTCATCAAGCAAGAGAAACAGATTCATAATTTCTGGATGTGGCTGGAAACAGGGAAATCAGCATTAAAGGTCAGTAAACTGGGAACAAAGTCACGGTTGTTTAGGTCTTTGCTTTTTGGTAGCTCATAGGCTGCAGTAGCTGTTTCAGGTAGTGATTGTTACATGTTTGTGAAAGGCTACCTGTGAGGTAAATGTGATTACAGGAGGATTTAAGAAATAACAGTTGAACCCCATTCTCAGTAGCTTCAGTTCGGTCGCTCAGTCATGTCCCAGCTCTTTGCGACCCCATGGTCTGCAGCACTCCAGGCTTCCCTGTCCATCACCAACTCCTGGAGTTTGCTCAGACTCATGTCCATCGAATCAGTGATGCCATCCAACCATCTCTTTCGTCCCCTTCTCTTCCTCTCAGTAGCTTAATGGGTAGATTAAAATATTACAACCTTGCCACATACTTGGCATAATAATAGAAGATATTAACATCAAGGTTATAGCAAATTAAAAATTGTAGTCAACATAAATTATTTTCAAACTGCCTCTGATGCATTCTTCTCGAAATTGTCACAGTATTAACAACTTAGCCTCAGTTTCTGTTGAGATCTTAAGATCTTTTCTGATTGTAGCCTGTTAAACTGAGACTAGGATGAACTTCATGTGGTATTTGGAAGGTGG